>NW_027309830.1:0-372500 GCF_047496795.1 Chiloscyllium punctatum
GGGCTGAAACAGAGGGCAAAAAACAGAGGGGCTGAAACAGAGGGCGAGAAACAGAGAGGCTGAAACAGGGGGGCTGAAACAGAGGGGCTGAAACAGAGGGCGAGAAACAGAGAGGCTGAAACATAGGGCGAGAAACAGAGGGGCTGAAACAGAGGGCAAGAAACAGAGGGGCTGAATCAGAGATGCGAGAAACAGAGGGGCTGAAACAGAGGGCGAGAAACAGAGGGGCTGAAACAGGGGGGCTGAAACAGAGGGGCTGAAACAGAGGGGCTGAAACAGAGAGCGCGAAACAGAGGGACTGAAACAGAGGGCGAGAAACAGAGGGGCTGAAACAGACGGCGAGAAACAGAGGGGCTGAAACAGAGGTCGAGAAACAGAGGGGCTGAAACAGAGGGCAAGAAACAGATGGGCTGAAACTGAGTGGCTGACACAGAAGGGCTGAAACAGAGGGGCTGAAACAGAGGGGCTGAAACAGAGGGGCTGAATCAGAGGGGCTGAATCAGAGGAGCTGAAACAGAGGGGCTGAAACAGAGGGCGAGAAACAGAGGGGCTGAAACAAAGGGCGAGAATCAGAGGGGCTGAAACAGAGTGCGAGAAACAGAGGGGCTGAATCAGAGGGGCTGAAACAGAGGGCGAGAAACAGAAAGACTGAAACAGAGGGCGAGAAACAGAGGGGCTGAAACAGAGGGGCTGAAACAGATGGTGAGAAACAGAGGGGATTAAACAGAGGGCGAGAAACAGAGGGGCTGAAACAGAGGGGCTGAAACAGAGGGGCTGAATCAGAGGGGCTGATTCAGAGGGGCTGAAACAGAGGGGCTGAATCAGAGGGGCTGAAACAGAGGGCGAGAAACAGAATCGCTGAAACAGAGGGCGAGAAACAGAGGGCGAGAAACAGAGGGGCTGAAACAGAGGGGCTGAAACAGAGAGCGCGAAACAGAGGGACTGAAACAGAGGGCGAGAAACAGAGGGGCTGAAACAGACGGCGAGAAACAGAGGGGCTGAAACAGCGGGCGAGAAACAGAGGGGCTGAAACAGAGGGCAAGAAACTGAGGGGCTGAAATTGAGTGGCTGAAACAGAAGGGCTGAAATAGAGGGGCTGAAACAGAGGGCGAGAAAGAGAGGGGCTGAATCAGAGGGGCTGAATCAGAGGAGCTGAAACAGAGGGGCTGAAACAGAGGGCGAGAAACAGAGGGGCTGAAACAGAGGGCGAGAACCAGAGGGCGAGAAACAGAGAGGCTGAAACAGAGGGGCTGAAACAGAGGGGCTGAAACAAAGCCCCTGATACAGAGAGTGAGAAACAGAGGGGCTGAAACAGAGGGCGAGAAACAGAGTCGCTGAAACATGGCGAGAAACAGAGGGGCTGAAATAGAGGGGCTGAAACAGAGGGGCTGAAACAGAGGGGCTGAAACAGAGGGCGAGAAACAGAGGGGCTGAAACAGAGGGCGAGAAACAGAGGGGCTGAAACAGAGGGGCTGAAACAGAGGGGCTGAAACAGAGGGCGAGAAACAGAGAGGCTGAAACAGAGGGCGAGAAACAGAGGGGCTGAAACAGAGGGGCTGAAACAGAGGGGCTGAATCAGAGGGGCTGATTCAGAGGGGCTGAAACAGAGGGGCTGAATCAGAGAGCCTGAAACAGAGGGCGAGAAACAGAGGGGCTGAAACAGAGGGCGAAAAACAGAGGGGCTGAAACAGAGGGCGAGAAACAGAGGGGATGAAACAGAGGGGCTGAAACAGAGGGGCTGAAACAGAGGGGCTGAATCAGAGGGGCTGAAACAGAGGGGCTGAATCAGAGGGGCTGAAACAGAGGGCGAGAAACAGAGGGGCTGAAACAGAGGGCGAGAAACAGAGGGGCTGAAACAGAGGGCGAGAAACAGGGGGGCTGAAACAGAGGGGCTGAAACAGAGTGGCTGAAACAGAGGGCGAGAAACAGAGAGGTTGAAACAGAGGGCGAGAAACAGAGGGGCTGAAACAGAGGGCGAGAAACAGAGGGGCTGAAACAGAGGGCGAGAAACAGAGGGGCTGAAACAGAGGGGCTGAAACAGACGGGCTGAAACAGAGGGCAAAAAACAGAGGGGCTGAAACAGAGGGCGAGAAACAGAGGGTGAGAAACAGAGGGCGAGAAACAGAGGGGCTGAAACAGAGGGCAAAAAACAGAGGGGCTGAAACAGAGGGCGAGAAACAGAGGGTGAGAAACAGAGGGCGAGAAACAGATGGGATGAAACAGAGGGGCTGAAACAGAGGGGCTGAAATAGAGGGGCTGAAACAAAGGGGCTGAAACAGAGGGGCTGCAACAGAGGGGCTGAATCAGAGGGGCTGACACAGAGTGCGAGAAACAGAGGGGCTGAAACAGAGGGCGAGAAAAAGAGGGGCTGAAACAGAGGGCGAGAAACAGAGGGGCTGAAACAGGGGGGCTGAAACAGAGGGGCTGAAACAGAGGGCGAGAAACAGAGAGGCTGAAACATAGGGCGAGAAACAGAGGGGCTGAAACAGAGGGCAAGAAACAGAGGGGCTGAATCAGAGATGCGAGAAACAGAGGGGCTGAAACAGAGGGCGAGAAACAGAGGGGCTGAAACGGAGGGCGAGAAACAGAGGGCGAGAAACAGAGGGACTGAAACAGAGGGGCTGAAACAGAGGGGCTGAAACAGATGGCGAGAAACAGAGGGGCTGAAACAGAGGGCGAGAAACAGAGGGGCTGAAACAGAGGGCGAGAAACAGAGGGGCTGAAACAGAGGGGCTGAAACAGAGGGGCTGAAACAGAGGGCGAGAAATAGAGGGGCTGAAACAGAGGGCGAGAAACAGAGGGGCTGAAACAGAGCGCGAGAAACAGAGGGGCTGAAACAGAGGGCGTGAAACAGAGGGGCTGAAACAGAGTGCGAGAAACAGAGGGGCTGAATCAGAGGGGCTGAAACAGAGGGCGAGAAACAGAAAGACTGAAACAGAGGGCGAGAAACAGAGGGGCTGAAACAGAGGGGCTGAAACAGATGGTGAGAAACAGAGGGGATTAAACAGAGGGCGAGAAACAGAGGGGCAGAAACAGAGAGGCTGAAACAGAGGGGCTGAAACAGAGGGGCTGAAACAAAGCGGCTGATGCAGAGAGTGAGAAACAGAGGGGCTGAAACAGAGGGCGAGAAACAGAGTCGATGAAACATGGCGAGAAACAGAGGGGCTGAAACAGAGGGCTTGAAACAGAGGGGCTGAAACAGAGGGGCTGAAACAGAGGGCGAGAAACAGAGGGGCTGAAACAGAGGGCGAGAAACAGAGGGGCTGAAACAGAGGGCGAGAAACAGAGGGGCTGAAACAGAGGGGCTGAAACAGAGGGGCTGAAACAGAGGGCGAGAAACAGAGAGGCTCAAACAGAGGGCGAGAAACAGAGGGGCTGAAACAGAGGGGCTGAAACAGAGGGGCTGAATCAGAGGGGCTGATTCAGAGGGGCTGAAACAGAGGGGCTGAATCAGAGAGCCTGAAACAGAGGGCGAGAAACAGAGGGGCTGAAACAGAGGGCGAAAAACAGAGGGGCTGAAACAGAGGGCGAGAAACAGAGGGGATGAAACAGAGGGGCTGAAACAGAGGGGCTGAAACAGAGGGGCTGAATCAGAGGGGCTGAAACAGAGGGGCTGAATCAGAGGGGCTGAAACACAGGGCGAGAAACAGAGGGGCTGAAACAGAGGGCGAGAAACAGAGGGGCTGAAACAGAGGGCGAGAAACAGAGGGGCTGAAACAGAGGGGCTGAAACAGAGGGGCTGAAACAGAGGGCGAGAAATAGAGGGGCTGAAACAGAGGGCGAGAAACAGAGGGGCTGAAACAGAGCGCGAGAAACAGAGGGGCTGAAACAGAGGGCGCGAAACAGAGGGGCTGAAACAGAGTGCGAGAAACAGAGGGGCTGAATCAGAGGGGCTGAAACAGAGGGCGAGAAACAGAAAGACTGAAACAGAGGGCGAGAAACAGAGGGGCTGAAACAGAGGGGCTGAAACAGATGGTGAGAAACAGAGGGGATTAAACAGAGGGCGAGAAACAGAGGGGCAGAAACAGAGAGGCTGAAACAGAGGGGCTGAAACAGAGGGGCTGAAACAAAGCGGCTGATGCAGAGAGAGAGAAACAGAGGGGCTGAAACAGAGGGCGAGAAACAGAGTCGCTGAAACATGGCGAGAAACAGAGGGGCTGAAACAGAGGGCTTGAAACAGAGGGGCTGAAACAGAGGGGCTGAAACAGAGGGCGAGAAACAGAGGGGCTGAAACAGAGGGCGAGAAACAGAGGGGCTGAAACAGAGGGCGAGAAACAGAGGGGCTGAAACAGAGGGCGAGAAACAGAGGGGCTGAAACAGAGGGGCTGAAACAGAGGGGCTGAAACAGAGGGCGAGAAACAGAGAGGCTCAAACAGAGGGCGAGAAACAGAGGGGCTGAAACAGAGGGGCTGAAACAGAGGGGCTGAATCAGAGGGGCTGATTCAGAGGGGCTGAAACAGAGGGGCTGAATCAGAGAGCCTGAAACAGAGGGCGAGAAACAGAGGGGCTGAAACAGAGGGCGAAAAACAGAGGGGCTGAAACAGAGGGCGAGAAACAGAGGGGATGAAACAGAGGGGCTGAAACAGAGGGGCTGAAACAGAGGGGCTGAATCAGAGGGGCTGAAACAGAGGGGCTGAATCAGAGGGGCTGAAACACAGGGCGAGAAACAGACGGGCTGAAACAGAGGGCGAGAAACAGAGGGGCTGAAACAGAGGGCGAGAAACAGAGGGGCTGAAACAGAGGGGCTGAAACAGAGTGGCTGAAACAGAGGGCGAGAAACAGAGAGGTTGAAACAGAGGGCGAGAAACAGAGGGGCTGAAACAGAGGGCGAGAAACAGAGGGGCTGAAACAGAGGGGCTGAAACAGACGGGCTGAAACAGAGGGCAAAAAACAGAGGGGCTGAAACAGAGGGCGAGAAACAGAGGGTGAGAAACAGAGGGCGAGAAACAGAGGGGCTGAAACAGAGGGCAAAAAACAGAGGGGCTGAAACAGAGGGCGAGAAACAGAGGGAGAGAAACAGAGGGCGAGAAACAGATGGGCTGAAACAGAGGGCGAGAAAGAGAGGGGCTGAAACAGAGGGCGAGAAACAGAGGGGCTGAAACAGAGGGGCTGAAACAGAGGGCGAGAAACAGAGGGGCTGAAACAGAGGACGACAAACTGAGGGGCTGAAACAGAACGCGAGATACAGAGGGGCTGAAACAGAGGGGCTGAAACAGAGGGGTTGAAACAGAGGGGCTGAAACAGAGTGCGAGAAACAGAGGGGCTGAAACAGAGGGCGAGAAACAGAGGGGCTGAAACAGAGGGCGAGAAACAGAGGGGCTGAAACAGAGAGGCTGAAACAGAGTGGCTGAAACAGAGGGCGAGAAACAGAGAGGTTGAAACAGAGGGCGAGAAACAGAGGGGCTGAAACAGAGGGCGAGAAACAGAGGGGCTGAAACAGAGGGCGAGAAACAGAGGGGCTGAAACAGAGGGGCTGAAACAGACGGGCTGAAACAGAGGGCAAAAAACAGAGGGGCTGAAACAGAGGGCGAGAAACAGAGGGTGAGAAACAGAGGGCGAGAAACAGAGGGGCTGAAACAGAGGGCAAAAAACAGAGGGGCTGAAACAGAGGGCGAGAAACAGAGAGGCTGAAACAGGGGGGCTGAAACAGAGGGGCTGAAACAGAGGGCGAGAAACAGAGAGGCTGAAACATAGGGCGAGAAACAGAGGGGCTGAAACAGAGGGCAAGAAACAGAGGGGCTGAATCAGAGATGCGAGAAACAGAGGGGCTGAAACAGAGGGCGAGAAACAGAGGGGCTGAAACAGGGGGGCTGAAACAGAGGGGCTGAAACAGAGGGGCTGAAACAGAGAGCGCGAAACAGAGGGACTGAAACAGAGGGCGAGAAACAGAGGGGCTGAAACAGACGGCGAGAAACAGAGGGGCTGAAACAGAGGTCGAGAAACAGAGGGGCTGAAACAGAGGGCAAGAAACAGATGGGCTGAAACTGAGTGGCTGACACAGAAGGGCTGAAACAGAGGGGCTGAAACAGAGGGGCTGAAACAGAGGGGCTGAATCAGAGGGGCTGAATCAGAGGAGCTGAAACAGAGGGGCTGAAACAGAGGGCGAGAAACAGAGGGGCTGAAACAAAGGGCGAGAATCAGAGGGGCTGAAACAGAGTGCGAGAAACAGAGGGGCTGAATCAGAGGGGCTGAAACAGAGGGCGAGAAACAGAAAGACTGAAACAGAGGGCGAGAAACAGAGGGGCTGAAACAGAGGGGCTGAAACAGATGGTGAGAAACAGAGGGGATTAAACAGAGGGCGAGAAACAGAGGGGCTGAAACAGAGGGGCTGAAACAGAGGGGCTGAATCAGAGGGGCTGATTCAGAGGGGCTGAAACAGAGGGGCTGAATCAGAGGGGCTGAAACAGAGGGCGAGAAACAGAATCGCTGAAACAGAGGGCGAGAAACAGAGGGCGAGAAACAGAGGGGCTGAAACAGAGGGGCTGAAACAGAGAGCGCGAAACAGAGGGACTGAAACAGAGGGCGAGAAACAGAGGGGCTGAAACAGACGGCGAGAAACAGAGGGGCTGAAACAGCGGGCGAGAAACAGAGGGGCTGAAACAGAGGGCAAGAAACTGAGGGGCTGAAATTGAGTGGCTGAAACAGAAGGGCTGAAATAGAGGGGCTGAAACAGAGGGCGAGAAAGAGAGGGGCTGAATCAGAGGGGCTGAATCAGAGGAGCTGAAACAGAGGGGCTGAAACAGAGGGCGAGAAACAGAGGGGCTGAAACAGAGGGCGAGAACCAGAGGGCGAGAAACAGAGAGGCTGAAACAGAGGGGCTGAAACAGAGGGGCTGAAACAAAGCCCCTGATACAGAGAGTGAGAAACAGAGGGGCTGAAACAGAGGGCGAGAAACAGAGTCGCTGAAACATGGCGAGAAACAGAGGGGCTGAAATAGAGGGGCTGAAACAGAGGGGCTGAAACAGAGGGGCTGAAACAGAGGGCGAGAAACAGAGGGGCTGAAACAGAGGGCGAGAAACAGAGGGGCTGAAACAGAGGGGCTGAAACAGAGGGGCTGAAACAGAGGGCGAGAAACAGAGAGGCTGAAACAGAGGGCGAGAAACAGAGGGGCTGAAACAGAGGGGCTGAAACAGAGGGGCTGAATCAGAGGGGCTGATTCAGAGGGGCTGAAACAGAGGGGCTGAATCAGAGAGCCTGAAACAGAGGGCGAGAAACAGAGGGGCTGAAACAGAGGGCGAAAAACAGAGGGGCTGAAACAGAGGGCGAGAAACAGAGGGGATGAAACAGAGGGGCTGAAACAGAGGGGCTGAAACAGAGGGGCTGAATCAGAGGGGCTGAAACAGAGGGGCTGAATCAGAGGGGCTGAAACAGAGGGCGAGAAACAGAGGGGCTGAAACAGAGGGCGAGAAACAGAGGGGCTGAAACAGAGGGCGAGAAACAGGGGGGCTGAAACAGAGGGGCTGAAACAGAGTGGCTGAAACAGAGGGCGAGAAACAGAGAGGTTGAAACAGAGGGCGAGAAACAGAGGGGCTGAAACAGAGGGCGAGAAACAGAGGGGCTGAAACAGAGGGCGAGAAACAGAGGGGCTGAAACAGAGGGGCTGAAACAGACGGGCTGAAACAGAGGGCAAAAAACAGAGGGGCTGAAACAGAGGGCGAGAAACAGAGGGTGAGAAACAGAGGGCGAGAAACAGAGGGGCTGAAACAGAGGGCAAAAAACAGAGGGGCTGAAACAGAGGGCGAGAAACAGAGGGTGAGAAACAGAGGGCGAGAAACAGATGGGATGAAACAGAGGGGCTGAAACAGAGGGGCTGAAATAGAGGGGCTGAAACAAAGGGGCTGAAACAGAGGGGCTGCAACAGAGGGGCTGAATCAGAGGGGCTGACACAGAGTGCGAGAAACAGAGGGGCTGAAACAGAGGGCGAGAAAAAGAGGGGCTGAAACAGAGGGCGAGAAACAGAGGGGCTGAAACAGGGGGGCTGAAACAGAGGGGCTGAAACAGAGGGCGAGAAACAGAGAGGCTGAAACATAGGGCGAGAAACAGAGGGGCTGAAACAGAGGGCAAGAAACAGAGGGGCTGAATCAGAGATGCGAGAAACAGAGGGGCTGAAACAGAGGGCGAGAAACAGAGGGGCTGAAACGGAGGGCGAGAAACAGAGGGCGAGAAACAGAGGGACTGAAACAGAGGGGCTGAAACAGAGGGGCTGAAACAGATGGCGAGAAACAGAGGGGCTGAAACAGAGGGCGAGAAACAGAGGGGCTGAAACAGAGGGCGAGAAACAGAGGGGCTGAAACAGAGGGGCTGAAACAGAGGGGCTGAAACAGAGGGCGAGAAATAGAGGGGCTGAAACAGAGGGCGAGAAACAGAGGGGCTGAAACAGAGCGCGAGAAACAGAGGGGCTGAAACAGAGGGCGTGAAACAGAGGGGCTGAAACAGAGTGCGAGAAACAGAGGGGCTGAATCAGAGGGGCTGAAACAGAGGGCGAGAAACAGAAAGACTGAAACAGAGGGCGAGAAACAGAGGGGCTGAAACAGAGGGGCTGAAACAGATGGTGAGAAACAGAGGGGATTAAACAGAGGGCGAGAAACAGAGGGGCAGAAACAGAGAGGCTGAAACAGAGGGGCTGAAACAGAGGGGCTGAAACAAAGCGGCTGATGCAGAGAGTGAGAAACAGAGGGGCTGAAACAGAGGGCGAGAAACAGAGTCGATGAAACATGGCGAGAAACAGAGGGGCTGAAACAGAGGGCTTGAAACAGAGGGGCTGAAACAGAGGGGCTGAAACAGAGGGCGAGAAACAGAGGGGCTGAAACAGAGGGCGAGAAACAGAGGGGCTGAAACAGAGGGCGAGAAACAGAGGGGCTGAAACAGAGGGGCTGAAACAGAGGGGCTGAAACAGAGGGCGAGAAACAGAGAGGCTCAAACAGAGGGCGAGAAACAGAGGGGCTGAAACAGAGGGGCTGAAACAGAGGGGCTGAATCAGAGGGGCTGATTCAGAGGGGCTGAAACAGAGGGGCTGAATCAGAGAGCCTGAAACAGAGGGCGAGAAACAGAGGGGCTGAAACAGAGGGCGAAAAACAGAGGGGCTGAAACAGAGGGCGAGAAACAGAGGGGATGAAACAGAGGGGCTGAAACAGAGGGGCTGAAACAGAGGGGCTGAATCAGAGGGGCTGAAACAGAGGGGCTGAATCAGAGGGGCTGAAACACAGGGCGAGAAACAGAGGGGCTGAAACAGAGGGCGAGAAACAGAGGGGCTGAAACAGAGGGCGAGAAACAGAGGGGCTGAAACAGAGGGGCTGAAACAGAGGGGCTGAAACAGAGGGCGAGAAATAGAGGGGCTGAAACAGAGGGCGAGAAACAGAGGGGCTGAAACAGAGCGCGAGAAACAGAGGGGCTGAAACAGAGGGCGCGAAACAGAGGGGCTGAAACAGAGTGCGAGAAACAGAGGGGCTGAATCAGAGGGGCTGAAACAGAGGGCGAGAAACAGAAAGACTGAAACAGAGGGCGAGAAACAGAGGGGCTGAAACAGAGGGGCTGAAACAGATGGTGAGAAACAGAGGGGATTAAACAGAGGGCGAGAAACAGAGGG
Source organism: Chiloscyllium punctatum (assembly GCF_047496795.1). Classification (NCBI taxonomy): domain Eukaryota; kingdom Metazoa; phylum Chordata; class Chondrichthyes; order Orectolobiformes; family Hemiscylliidae; genus Chiloscyllium; species Chiloscyllium punctatum. The sequence goes on from NW_027309830.1 coordinate 9,587, forward strand.
GCAGAAACAGAGAGGCTGAAACAGAGGGGCTGAAACAGAGGGGCTGAAACAAAGCGGCTGATGCAGAGAGAGAGAAACAGAGGGGCTGAAACAGAGGGCGAGAAACAGAGTCGCTGAAACATGGCGAGAAACAGAGGGGCTGAAACAGAGGGCTTGAAACAGAGGGGCTGAAACAGAGGGGCTGAAACAGAGGGCGAGAAACAGAGGGGCTGAAACAGAGGGCGAGAAACAGAGGGGCTGAAACAGAGGGCGAGAAACAGAGGGGCTGAAACAGAGGGCGAGAAACAGAGGGGCTGAAACAGAGGGGCTGAAACAGAGGGGCTGAAACAGAGGGCGAGAAACAGAGAGGCTCAAACAGAGGGCGAGAAACAGAGGGGCTGAAACAGAGGGGCTGAAACAGAGGGGCTGAATCAGAGGGGCTGATTCAGAGGGGCTGAAACAGAGGGGCTGAATCAGAGAGCCTGAAACAGAGGGCGAGAAACAGAGGGGCTGAAACAGAGGGCGAAAAACAGAGGGGCTGAAACAGAGGGCGAGAATCAGAGGGGATGAAACAGAGGGGCTGAAACAGAGGGGCTGAAACAGAGGGGCTGAATCAGAGGGGCTGAAACAGAGGGGCTGAATCAGAGGGGCTGAAACACAGGGCGAGAAACAGACGGGCTGAAACAGAGGGCGAGAAACAGAGGGGCTGAAACAGAGGGCGAGAAACAGAGGGGCTGAAACAGAGGGGCTGAAACAGAGTGGCTGAAACAGAGGGCGAGAAACAGAGAGGTTGAAACAGAGGGCGAGAAACAGAGGGGCTGAAACAGAGGGCGAGAAACAGAGGGGCTGAAACAGAGGGGCTGAAACAGACGGGCTGAAACAGAGGGCAAAAAACAGAGGGGCTGAAACAGAGGGCGAGAAACAGAGGGTGAGAAACAGAGGGCGAGAAACAGAGGGGCTGAAACAGAGGGCAAAAAACAGAGGGGCTGAAACAGAGGGCGAGAAACAGAGGGAGAGAAACAGAGGGCGAGAAACAGATGGGCTGAAACAGAGGGCGAGAAAGAGAGGGGCTGAAACAGAGGGCGAGAAACAGAGGGGCTGAAACAGAGGGGCTGAAACAGAGGGCGAGAAACAGAGGGGCTGAAACAGAGGACGACAAACTGAGGGGCTGAAACAGAACGCGAGATACAGAGGGGCTGAAACAGAGGGGCTGAAACAGAGGGGTTGAAACAGAGGGGCTGAAACAGAGTGCGAGAAACAGAGGGGCTGAAACAGAGGGCGAGAAACAGAGGGGCTGAAACAGAGGGCGAGAAACAGAGGGGCTGAAACAGAGAGGCTGAAACAGAGTGGCTGAAACAGAGGGGCTGAAACAGACGGGCTGAAACAGAGGGCAAAAAACAGAGGGGCTGAAACAGAGGGCGAGAAACAGAGGGTGAGAAACAGAGGGCGAGAAACAGAGGGGCTGAAACAGAGGGCAAAAAACAGAGGGGCTGAAACAGAGGGCGAGAAACAGAGAGGCTGAAACAGGGGGGCTGAAACAGAGGGGCTGAAACAGAGGGCGAGAAACAGAGAGGCTGAAACATAGGGCGAGAAACAGAGGGGCTGAAACAGAGGGCAAGAAACAGAGGGGCTGAATCAGAGATGCGAGAAACAGAGGGGCTGAAACAGAGGGCGAGAAACAGAGGGGCTGAAACAGAGGGCGAGAAACAGAGGGGCTGAAACAGAGGGGCTGAAACAGAGGGGCTGAAACAGAGGGGCTGAAACAGAGGGTGAGAAATAGAGGGGCTGAAACAGAGGGCGAGAAACAGAGGGGCTGAAACAGAGCGCGAGAAACAGAGGGGCTGAAACAGAGGGCGCGAAACAGAGGGGCTGAAACAGAGTGCGAGAAACAGAGGGGCTGAATCAGAGGGGCTGAAACAGAGGGCGAGAAACAGAAAGACTGAAACAGAGGGCGAGAAACAGAGGGGCTGAAACAGAGGGGCTGAAACAGATGGTGAGAAACAGAGGGGATTAAACAGAGGGCGAGAAACAGAGGGGCAGAAACAGAGAGGCTGAAACAGAGGGCGAGAAACAGAGGGCGAGAAACAGAGAGGCTGAAACAGAGGGGCTGAAACAGAGGGGCTGAAACAAAGCGGCTGATGCAGAGAGTGAGAAACAGAGGGGCTGAAACAGAGGGCGAGAAACAGAGTCGCTGAAACATGGCGAGAAACAGAGGGGCTGAAACAGAGGGGCTGAAACAGAGGGGCTGAAACAGAGGGCGAGAAACAGAGGGGCTGAAACAGAGGGCGAGAAACAGAGGGGCTGAAACAGAGGGCGAGAAACAGAGGGGCTGAAACAGAGGGCGAGAAACAGAGGGGCTGAAACAGAGGGGCTGAAACAGAGGGGCTGAAACAGAGGGCGAGAAACAGAGAGGCTCAAACAGAGGGCGAGAAACAGAGGGGCTGAATCAGAGGGGCTGATTCAGAGGGGCTGAAACAGAGGGGCTGAATCAGAGAGCCTGAAACAGAGGGCGAGAAACAGAGGGGCTGAAACAGAGGGCGAAAAACAGAGGGGCTGAAACAGAGGGCGAGAAACAGAGGGGATGAAACAGAGGGGCTGAAACAGAGGGGCTGAAACAGAGGGGCTGAATCAGAGGGGCTGAAACAGAGGGGCTGAATCAGAGGGGCTGAAACAGAGGGCGAGAAACAGAGGGGCTGAAACAGAGGGCGAGAAACAGAGGGGCTGAAACAGAGGGCGAGAAACAGAGGGGCTGGAACAGAGGGGCTGAAACAGAGTGGCTGAAACAGAGGGCGAGAAACAGAGAGGTTGAAACAGAGGGCGAGAAACAGAGGGGCTGAAACAGAGGGCGAGAAACAGAGGGGCTGAAACAGAGGGCGAGAAACAGAGGGGCTGAAACAGAGGGGCTGAAACAGACGGGCTGAAACATAGGGCAAAAAACAGAGGGGCTGAAACAGAGGGCGAGAAACAGAGGGTGAGAAACAGAGGGCGAGAAACAGAGGGGCTGAAACAGAGGGCAAAAAACAGAGGGGCTGAAACAGAGGGCGAGAAACAGAGGGTGAGAAACAGAGGGCGAGAAACAGATGGGCTGAAACAGAGGGGCTGAAACAGAGGGGCTGAAACAGAGGGCGAGAAACAGAGGGGCTGAAACAGAGGGCGAGAAACAGAGGGGCTGAAACAGAACGCGAGAAACAGAGGGGCTGAAACAGAGTGGCTGAAACAGAGTGCGAGAAACAGAGAGGTTGAAACAGAGGGCGAGAAACAGAGGGGCTGAAACAGAGGGCGAGAAACAGAGGGGCTGAAACAGAGGGCGAGAAACAGAGGGGCTGAAACAGAGGGGCTGAAACAAACGGGCTGAAACAGAGGGCAAAAAACAGAGGGGCTGAAACAGAGGGCGAGAAACAGAGGGTGAGAAACAGAGGGCGAGAAACAGAGGGGCTGAAACAGAGGGCAAAAAACAGAGGGGCTGAAACAGAGGGCGAGAAACAGAGGGTGAGAAACAGAGGGCGAGAAACAGATGGGATGAAACAGAGGGGCTGAAACAGAGGGGCTGAAATAGAGGGCGAGAAACAGAGGGGCTGAAACAGAGGGCGAGAAACAGAGGGTCTGAAACAGAGCGCGAGAAACAGAGGGGCTGAAACAGAGGGCGCGAAACAGAGGGGCTGAAACAGAGGGGCTGAAACAGAGGGGCTGAAACAGAGGGCAAGAAACTGAGGGGCTGAAACAGAGGGCGAGAATCAGAGGGGCTGAAACAGAGTGCGAGAAACAGAGGTGCTGAATCAGAGGGGCTGAAACAGAGGGCGAGAAACAGAAAGACTGAAACAGAGGGCGAGAAACAGAGGGGCTGAAACAGAGGGGCTGAAACAGATGGTGAGAAACAGAGGGGATTAAACAGAGGGCGAGAAAAAGAGGGGCTGAAACAGAGGGGCTGAATCAGAGGGGCTGATTCAGAGGGGCTGAAACAGAGGGGCTGAATCAGAGGGGCTGAAACAGAGGGCGAGAAACAGAGTGGCTGAAACAGAGGGCGAGAAACAGACGGGCAGAAACAGAGGGCGAGAAACAGAGGGGCTGAAACAGAGGGGCTGAAACAGAGAGCGCGAAACAGAGGGACTGAAACAGAGGGCGAGAAACAGAGGGGCTGAAACAGAGGGCGAGAAACAGAGGGACTGAAACAGAGGGCGAGAAACAGAGGGGCTGAAACAGAGGGCAAGAAACAGATGGGCTGAAACTGAGTGGCTGAAACAGAAGGGCTGAAACAGAGGGGCTGAAACAGAGGGCGAGAAACAGAGGGGCTGAATCAGAGGGGCTGAATCAGAGGAGCTGAAACAGAGGGGCTGAAACAGAGGCCGAGAAACAGAGGGTCTGAAACAAAGGGCGAGAATCAGAGGGGCTGAAACAGAGTGCGAGAAACAGAGGGGCTGAATCAGAGGGGCTGAAACAGAGGGCGAGAAACAGAAAGACTGAAACAGAGGGCGAGAAACAGAGGGGCTGAAACAGAGGGGCTGAAACAGATGGTGAGAAACAGAGGGGCTGAAACAGAGGGGCTGAAACAGAGAGGCTGAATCAGAGGGGCTGATTCAGAGGGGCTGAAACAGAGGGGCTGAATCACAGGGGCTGAAACAGCGGGCGAGAAACAGAGTCGCTGAAACAGAGGGCGAGAAACAGACGTGCAGAAACAGAGGGCGAGAAACAGAGGGGCTGAAACAGAGGGGCTGAAACAGAGAGCGCGAAACAGAGGGACTGAAACAGAGGGCGAGAAACAGAGGGGCTGAAACAGACGGCGAGAAACAGAGGGGCTGAAACACAGGGCGAGAAACAGAGGGGCTGAAACAGAGGGCAAGAAACAGAGGGGCTGAAATTGAGTGGCTGAAACAGAAGGGCTGAAATAGAGGGGCTGAAACAGAGGGCGAGAAACAGAGGGGCTGAATCAGAGGGGCTGAATCAGAGGAGCTGAAACAGAGGGGCTGAAACAGAGGGCGAGAAACAGAGGGGCTGAAACAGAGGGCGAGAAACAGAGGGCGAGAAACAGAGAGGCTGAAACAGAGGGGCTGAAACAGAGGGGCTGAAACAAAGCGGCTGATACAGAGAGTGAGAAACAGAGGGGCTGTAACAGAGGGCGAGAAACAGAGTCGCTGAAACATGGCGAGAAACAGAGGGGCTGAAACAGAGGGGCTGAAACAGAGGGGCTGAAACAGAGGGGCTGAAACAGAGGGCGAGAAACAGAGGGGCTGAAACAGAGGGCGAGAAACAGAGGGGCTGAAACAGAGGGCGAGAAACAGAGGGGCTGAAACAGAGGGCGAGAAACAGAGGGGCTGAAACAGAGGGGCTGAAACAGAGGGGCTGAAACAGAGGGCGAGAAACAGAGAGGCTCAAACAGAGGGCGAGAAACAGAGGGGCTGAAACAGAGGGGCTGAAACAGAGGGGCTGAATCAGAGGGGCTGATTCAGAGGGGCTGAAACAGAGGGGCTGTATCAGAGAGCCTGAAACAGAGGGTGAGAAACAGAGGGGCTGAAACAGAGGGCGAAAAACAGAGGGGCTGAAACAGAGGGCGAGAAACAGAGGGGATGAAACAGAGGGGCTGAAACAGAGGGGCTGAAACAGAGGGGCTGAATCAGAGGGGCTGAAACAGAGGGGCTGAATCAGAGGGGCTGAAACAGAGGGCGAGAAACAGAGGGGCTGAAACAGAGGGCGAGAAACAGAGGGGCTGAAACAGAGGGCGAGAAACAGAGGGGCTGAAACAGAGGGGCTGAAACAGAGTGGCTGAAACAGAGGGCGAGAAACAGAGAGGTTGAAACAGAGGGCGAGAAACAGAGGGGCTGAAACAGAGGGCGAGAAACAGAGGGGCTGAAACAGAGGGCGAGAAACAGAGGGTGAGAAACAGAGGGCGAGAAACAGAGGGGCTGAAACAGAGGGCAAAAAACAGAGGGGCTGAAACAGAGGGCGAGAAACAGAGGGTGAGAAACAGAGGGCGAGAAACAGATGGGATGAAACAGAGGGGCTGAAACAGAGGGGCTGAAATAGAGGGGCTGAAACAAAGGGGCTGAAACAGAGGGGCTGCAACAGAGGGGCTGAATCAGAGGGGCTGACACAGAGTGCGAGAAACAGAGGGGCTGAAACAGAGGGCGAGAAAAAGAGGGGCTGAAACAGAGGGCGAGAAACAGAGGGGCTGAAACAGGGGGGCTGAAACAGAGGGGCTGAAACAGAGGGCGAGAAACAGAGAGGCTGAATCAGAGATGCGAGAAACAGAGGGGCTGAAACAGAGGGCGAGAAACAGAGGGGCTAAAACGGAGGGCGAGAAACAGAGGGCGAGAAACAGAGGGACTGAAACAGAGGGGCTGAAACAGAGGGGCTGAAACAGAGGGCGAGAAACAGAGGGGCTGAAACAGAGGGCGAGAAACAGAGGGGCTGAAACAGAGGGCGAGAAACAGAGGGGCTGAAACAGAGGGGCTGAAACAGAGGGGCTGAAACAGAGGGGCTAAAACAGAGGGCGAGAAATAGAGGGGCTGAAACAGAGGGCGAGAAACAGAGGGGCTGAAACAGAGCGCGAGAAACAGAGGGGCTGAAACAGAGGGCGAGAATCAGAGGGGCTGAAACAGAGTGCGAGAAACAGAGGGGCTGAATCAGAGGGGCTGAAACAGAGGGCGAGAAACAGAAAGACTGAAACAGAGGGCGAGAAACAGAGGGGCTGAAACAGAGGGGCTGAAACAGATGGTGAGAAACAGAGGGGCTGAAACAGAGGGGCTGAAACAGAGAGGCTGAATCAGAGGGGCTGATTCAGAGGGGCTGAAACAGAGGGGCTGAATCACAGGGGCTGAAACAGCGGGCGAGAAACAGAGTCGCTGAAACAGAGGGCGAGAAACAGACGTGCAGAAACAGAGGGCGAGAAACAGAGGGGCTGAAACAGAGGGGCTGAAACAGAGAGCGCGAAACAGAGGGACTGAAACAGAGGGCGAGAAACAGAGGGGCTGAAACAGACGGCGAGAAACAGAGGGGCTGAAACAGAGGGCGAGAAACAGAGGGGCTGAAACAGAGGGCAAGAAACAGAGGGGCTGAAATTGAGTGGCTGAAACAGAAGGGCTGAAATAGAGGGGCTGAAACAGAGGGCGAGAAACAGAGGGGCTGAATCAGAGGGGCTGAATCAGAGGAGCTGAAACAGAGGGGCTGAAACAGAGGGCGAGAAACAGAGGGGCTGAAACAGAGGGCGAGAAACAGAGGGCGAGAAACAGAGAGGCTGAAACAGAGGGGCTGAAACAGAGGGGCTGAAACAAAGCGGCTGATACAGAGAGTGAGAAACAGAGGGGCTGTAACAGAGGGCGAGAAACAGAGTCGCTGAAACATGGCGAGAAACAGAGGGGCTGAAACAGAGGGGCTGAAACAGAGGGGCTGAAACAGATGGGCTGAAACAGAGGGCGAGAAACAGAGGGGCTGAAACAGAGGGCGAGAAACAGAGGGGCTGAAACAGAGGGCGAGAAACAGAGGGGCTGAAACAGAGGGCGAGAAACAGAGGGGCTGAAACAGAGGGGCTGAAACAGAGGGGCTGAAACAGAGGGCGAGAAACAGAGAGGCTCAAACAGAGGGCGAGAAACAGAGGGGCTGAAACAGAGGGGCTGAAACAGAGGGGCTGAATCAGAGGGGCTGATTCAGAGGGGCTGAAACAGAGGGGCTGTATCAGAGAGCCTGAAACAGAGGGTGAGAAACAGAGGGGCTGAAACAGAGGGCGAAAAACAGAGGGGCTGAAACAGAGGGCGAGAAACAGAGGGGATGAAACAGAGGGGCTGAAACAGAGGGGCTGAAACAGAGGGGCTGAATCAGAGGGGCTGAAACAGAGGGGCTGAATCAGAGGGGCTGAAACAGAGGGCGAGAAACAGAGGGGCTGAAACAGAGGGCGAGAAACAGAGGGGCTGAAACAGAGGGCGAGAAACAGAGGGGCTGAAACAGAGGGGCTGAAACAGAGTGGCTGAAACAGAGGGCGAGAAACAGAGAGGTTGAAACAGAGGGCGAGAAACAGAGGGGCTGAAACAGAGGGCGAGAAACAGAGGGGCTGAAACAGAGGGCGAGAAACAGAGGGTGAGAAACAGAGGGCGAGAAACAGAGGGGCTGAAACAGAGGGCAAAAAACAGAGGGGCTGAAACAGAGGGCGAGAAACAGAGGGTGAGAAACAGAGGGCGAGAAACAGATGGGATGAAACAGAGGGGCTGAAACAGAGGGGCTGAAATAGAGGGGCTGAAACAAAGGGGCTGAAACAGAGGGGCTGCAACAGAGGGGCTGAATCAGAGGGGCTGACACAGAGTGCGAGAAACAGAGGGGCTGAAACAGAGGGCGAGAAAAAGAGGGGCTGAAACAGAGGGCGAGAAACAGTGGGGCTGAAACAGGGGGGCTGAAACAGAGGGGCTGAAACAGAGGGCGAGAAACAGAGAGGCTGAATCAGAGATGCGAGAAACAGAGGGGCTGAAACAGAGGGCGAGAAACAGAGGGGCTAAAACGGAGGGCGAGAAACAGAGGGCGAGAAACAGAGGGACTGAAACAGAGGGGCTGAAACAGAGGGGCTGAAACAGAGGGCGAGAAACAGAGGGGCTGAAACAGAGGGCGAGAAACAGAGGGGCTGAAACAGAGGGCGAGAAACAGAGGGGCTGAAACAGAGGGGCTGAAACAGAGGGGCTGAAACAGAGGGGCTAAAACAGAGGGCGAGAAATAGAGGGGCTGAAACAGAGGGCGAGAAACAGAGGGGCTGAAACAGAGCGCGAGAAACAGAGGGGCTGAAACAGAGGGCGCGAAACAGAGGGGCTGAAACAGAGTGCGAGAAACAGAGGGGCTGAATCAGAGGGGCTGAAACAGAGGGCGAGAAACAGAAAGACTGAAACAGAGGGCGAGAAACAGAGGGGCTGAAACAGAGGGGCTGAAACAGATGGTGAGAAACAGAGGGGATTAAACAGAGGGCGAGAAACAGAGGGGCAGAAACAGAGAGGCTGAAACAGAGGGCGAGAAACAGAGGGCGAGAAACAGAGAGGCTGAAACAGAGGGGCTGAAACAGAGGGGCTGAAACAAAGCGGCTGATGCAGAGAGTGAGGAACAGAGGGGCTGAAACAGGGGGCGAGAAACAGAGTCGCTGAAACATGGCGAGAAACAGAGGGGCTGAAACAGAGGGGCTGAAACAGAGGGCGAGAAACAGAGGGGCTGAAACAGAGGGCGAGAAACAGAGGGGCTGAAACAGAGGGCGAGAAACAGAGGGGCTGAAACAGAGGGCGAGAAACAGAGGGGCTGAAACAGAGGGGCTGAAACAGAGGGGCTGAGACAGAGGGCGAGAAACAGAGAGGCTCAAACAGAGGGCGAGAAACAGAGGGGCTGAAACAGAGGGGCTGAAACAGAGGGGCTGAATCAGAGGGGCTGATTCAGAGGGGCTGAAACAGAGGGGCTGAATCAGAGAGCCTGAAACAGAGTGCGAGAAACAGAGGGGCTGAAACAGAGGGCGAAAAACAGAGGGGCTGAAACAGAGGGCGAGAAACAGTGGGGATGAAACAGAGGGCCTGAAACAGAGGGGCTGAAACAGAGGGGCTGAATCAGAGGGGCTGAAACAGAGGGGCATAAACAGAGTGGCTGAAACAGAGGGCGAGAAACAGAGAGGTTGAAACAGAGGGCGAGAAACAGAGGGGCTGAAACATAGGGCGAGAAACAGAGGGGCTGAAACAGAGGGCGAGAAACAGAGGGGCTGAAACAGAGGGGCTGAAACAGACGGGCTGAAACAGAGGGCAAAAAACAGAGGGGCTGAAACAGAGGGCGAGAAACAGAGGGTGAGAAACAGAGGGCGAGAAACAGAGGGGCTGAAACAGAGGGCAAAAAACAGAGGGGCTGAAACAGAGGGCGAGAAACAGAGGGTGAGAAACAGAGGGCGAGAAACAGATGGGATGAAACAGAGGGGCTGAAACAGAGGGGCTGAAATAGAGGGGCTGAAACAAAGGGGCTGAAACAGAGGGGCTGCAACAGAGGGGCTGAATCAGAGGGGCTGACACAGAGTGCGAGAAACAGAGGGGCTGAAACAGAGGGCGAGAAAAAGAGGGGCTGAAACAGAGGGCGAGAAACAGAGGGGCTGAAACAGGGTTGCTGAAACAGAGGGGCTGAAACAGAGGGCGAGAAACAGAGAGGCTGAAACATAGGGCGAGAAACAGAGGGGCTGAAACAGAGGGCAAGAAACAGAGGGGCTGAATCAGAGATGCGAGAAACAGAGGGGCTGAAACAGAGGGCGAGAAACAGAGGGGCTGAAACGGAGGGCGAGAAATAGAGGGCGAGAAACAGAGGGGCTGAAACAGAGGGCGAGAAACAGAGGGCGAGAAACAGAGGGGCTGAAACAGAGGGCGAGAAACAGAGGGGCTGAAACAGAGGGGCTGAAACAGTTGGGCTGAAACAGAGGGGCTGAAACAGAGGGCGAGAAATAGAGGGGCTGAAACAGAGGGCGAGAAACAGAGGGGCTGAAACAGAGCGCGAGAAACAGAGGGGCTGAAACAAAGGGCGCGAAACAGAGGGGCTGAAACAGAGTGCGAGAAACAGAGGGGCTGAATCAGAGGGGCTGAAACAGAGGGCGAGAAACAGAAAGACTGAAACAGAGGGCGAGAAACAGAGGGGCTGAAACAGAGGGGCTGAAACAGAGGGGCTGAAACAGAGGGGCTGAAACAGAGAGCGCGAAACAGAGGGCGAGAAACAGAGGGGCTGAAACAGAGGGCGAGAAACAGAGGGGCTGAAACAGAGGGCGAGAAACAGAGGGGCTGAAACAGAGGGCAAGAAACAGAGGGGCTGAAATTGAGTGGCTGAAACAGAAGGACTGAAATAGAGGGGCTGAAACAGAGGGCGAGAAACAGAGGGGCTGAATCAGAGGGGCTGAATCAGAGGAGCTGAAACAGAGGGGCTGAAACAGAGGGCGAGAAACAGAGGGGCTGAAACAGAGGGCGAGAAACAGAGGGCGAGAAACAGAGAGGCTGAAACAGAGGGGCTGAAACAGAGGGGCTGAAACAAAGCGGCTGATACAGAGAGTGAGAAACAGAGGGGCTGAAACAGAGGGCGAGAAACAGAGACGCTGAAACATGGCGAGAAACAGAGGGGCTGAAACAGAGGGGCTGAAACAGAGGGGCTGAAACAGAGGGCGAGAAACAGAGGGGCTGAAACAGAGGGCGAGAAACAGAGGGGCTGAAACAGAGGGCGAGAAACAGAGGGGCTGAAACAGAGGGCGAGAAACAGAGGGGCTGAAACAGAGGGGCTGAAACAGAGGGGCTGAAACAGAGGGCGAGAAACAGAGAGGCTCAAACAGAGGGCGAGAAACAGAGGGGCTGAAACAGAGGGGCTGAAACAGAGGGGCTGAATCAGAGGGGCTGATTCAGAGGGGCTGAAACAGAGGGGCAGAATCAGAGAGCCTGAAACAGAGGGCGAGAAACAGAGGGGCTGAAACAGAGGGCGAAAAACAGACGGGCTGAAACAGAGGGCGAGAAACAGAGGGGATGAAACAGAGGGGCTGAAACAGAGGGGCTGAAACAGAGGGGCTGAATCAGAGGTGCTGAAACAGAGGGGCTGAATCAGAGGGGCTGAAACAGAGGGCGAGAAACAGAGGGGCTGAAACAGAGGGCGAGAAACAGAGGGGCTGAAACAGAGGGCGAGAAACAGAGGGGCTGAAACAGAGGGGCTGAAACAGAGTGGCTGAAACAGAGGGCGAGAAACAGAGAGGTTGAAACAGAGGGCGAGAAACAGAGGGGCTGAAACAGAGGGCGAGAAACAGAGGGGCTGAAACAGAGGGCGAGAAACAGAGGGGCTGAAACAGAGGGGCTGAAACAGACGGGCTGAAACAGAGGGCAAAAGGCAGAGGGGCTGAAACAGAGGGCGAGAAACAGAGGGTGAGAAACAGAGGGCGAGAAACAGAGGGGCTGAAACAGAGGGGCTGAAACAGAGGGGCTGAAACAGAGGGCGAGAAACAGAGGGTGAGAAACAGAGGGCGAGAAACAGATGGGATGAAACAGAGGGGCTGAAACAGAGGGGCTGAAATAGAGGGCGAGAAACAGAGGGGCTGAAACAGAGGGCGAGAAACAGAGGGGCTGAAACAGAGCGCGAGAAACAGAGGGGCTGAAACAGAGGGTGCGAAACAGAGGGGCTGAAACAGAGGGGCTGAAACAGAGGGGCTGAAACAGAGGGCAAGAAACTGAGGGGCTGAAACAGAGGGCGAGAATCAGAGGGGCTGAAACAGAGTGCGAGAAACAGAGGGGCTGAATCAGAGGGGCTGAAACAGAGGGCGAGAAACAGAGGGGCTGAAACAGAGGGGCTGAAACAGATGGTGAGAAACAGAGGGGATTAAACAGAGGGCGAGAAACAGAGGGGCTGAAACAGAGGGGCTGAAACAGAGGGGCTGAATCAGAGGGGCTGATTCAGAGGGGCTGAAACAGAGGGGCTGAATCAGAGGGGCTGAAACAGAGGGCGAGAAACAGAGTGGCTGAAACAGAGAGCGAGAAACAGACGGGCAGAAACAGAGGGCGAGAAACAGAGGGGCTGAAACAGAGGGGCTGAAACAGAGGGCGAGAAACAGAGGGGCTGAAACAGACGGCGAGAAACAGAGGGGCTGAAACAGAGGTCGAGAAACAGAGGGGCTGAAACAGAGGGCAAGAAACAGATGGGCTGAAACTGAGTGGCTGAAACAGAAGGGCTGAAACAGAGGGGCTGAAACAGAGGGGCTGAAACAGAGGGGCTGAATCAGAGGGGCTGAATCAGAGGAGCTGAAACAGATGGGCTGAAACAGAGGGCGAGAAACAGAGGGGCTGAAACAAAGGGCGAGAATCAGAGGGGCTGAAACAGAGTGCGAGAAACAGAGGGGCTGAATCAGAGGGGCTGAAACAGAGGGCGAGAAACAGAAAGACTGAAACAGAGGGCGAGAAACAGAGGGGCTGAAACAGAGGGGCTGAAACAGATGGTGAGAAACAGAGGGGATTAAACAGAGGGCGAGAAACAGAGGGGCTGAAACAGAGGGGCTGAAACAGAGGGGCTGAATCAGAGGGGCTGATTCAGAGGGGCTGAAACAGAGGGGCTGAATCAGAGGGGCTGAAACAGAGGGCGAGAAACAGAATCGCTGAAACAGAGGGCGAGAAACAGACGTGCAGAAACAGAGGACGAGAAACAGAGGGGCTGAAACAGAGGGGCTGAAACAGAGAGCGCGAAACAGAGGGACTGAAACAGAGGGCGAGAAACAGAGGGGCTGAAACAGACGGCGAGAAACAGAGGGGCTGAAAAAGAGGGCGAGAAACAGAGGGGCTGAAACAGAGGGCAAGAAACTGAGGGGCTGAAATTGAGTGGCTGAAACAGAAGGGCTGAAATAGAGGGGCTGAAACAGAGGGCGAGAAACAGAGGGGCTGAATCAGAGGGGCTGAATCAGAGGAGCTGAAACAGAGGGGCTGAAACAGAGGGCGAGAAACAGAGGGGCTGAAACAGAGGGCGAGAAACAGAGGGCGAGAAACAGAGAGGCTGAAACAGAGGGGCTGAAACAGAGGGGCTGAAACAAAGCCCCTGATACAGAGAGTGAGAAACAGAGGGGCTGAAACAGAGGGCGAGAAACAGAGTCGCTGAAACATGGCGAGAAACAGAGGGGCTGAAATAGAGGGGCTGAAACAGAGGGGCTGAAACAGAGGGGCTGAAACAGAGGGCGAGAAACAGAGGGGCTGAAACAGAGGGCGAGAAACAGAGGGGCTGAAACAGAGGGCGAGAAACAGAGGGGCTGAAACAGAGGGCGAGAAACAGAGGGGCTGAAACAGAGGGGCTGAAACAGAGGGGCTGAAACAGAGGGCGAGAAACAGAGAGGCTCAAACAGAGGGCGAGAAACAGAGGGGCTGAAACAGAGGGGCTGAAACAGAGGGGCTGAATCAGAGGGGCTGATTCAGAGGGGCTGAAACAGAGGGGCTGAATCAGAGAGCCTGAAACAGAGGGCGAGAAACAGAGGGGCTGAAACAGAGGGCGAAAAACAGAGGGGCTGAAACAGAGGGCGAGAAACAGAGGGGATGAAACAGAGGGGCTGAAACAGAGGGGCTGAAACAGAGGGGCTGAATCAGAGGGGCTGAAACAGAGGGGCTGAATCAGAGGGGCTGAAACAGAGGGCGAGAAACAGAGGGGCTGAAACAGAGGGCGAGAAACAGAGGGGCTGAAACAGAGGGCGAGAAACAGGGGGGCTGAAACAGAGGGGTTGAAACAGAGTGGCTGAAACAGAGGCCGAGAAACAGAGAGGTTGAAACAGAGGGCGAGAAACAGAGGGGCTGAAACAGAGGGCGAGAAACAGAGGGGCTGAAACAGAGGGCGAGAAACAGAGGGGCTGAAACAGAGGGGCTGAAACAGACGGGCTGAAACAGAGGGCAAAAAACAGAGGGGCTGAAACAGAGGGCGAGAAACAGAGGGTGAGAAACAGAGGGCGAGAAACAGAGGGGCTGAAACAGAGGGCAAAAAACAGAGGGGCTGAAACAGAGGGCGAGAAACAGAGGGTGAGAAACAGAGGGCGAGAAACAGATGGGATGAAACAGAGGGGCTGAAACAGAGGGGCTGAAATAGAGGGGCTGAAACAAAGGGGCTGAAACAGAGGGGCTGCAACAGAGGGGCTGAATCAGAGGGGCTGACACAGAGTGCGAGAAACAGAGGGGCTGAAACAGAGGGCGAGAAAAAGAGGGGCTGAAACAGAGGGCGAGAAACAGAGGGGCTGAAACAGGGGGGCTGAAACAGAGGGGCTGAAACAGAGGGCGAGAAACAGAGAGGCTGAAACATAGGGCGAGAAACAGAGGGGCTGAAACAGAGGGCAAGAAACAGAGGGGCTGAATCAGAGATGCGAGAAACAGAGGGGCTGAAACAGAGGGCGAGAAACAGAGGGGCTGAAACGGAGGGCGAGAAACAGAGGGCGAGAAAAAGAGGGACTGAAACAGAGGGGCTGAAACAGAGGGGCTGAAACAGAGGGCGAGAAACAGAGGGGCTGAATCAGAGGGGCTGAATCAGAGGAGCTGAAACAGAGGGGCTGAAACAGAGGGCGAGAAACAGAGGGGCTGAAACAGAGGGCGAGAAACAGAGGGCGAGAAACAGAGAGGCTGAAACAGAGGGGCTGAAACAGAGGGGCTGAAACAAAGCCCCTGATACAGAGAGTGAGAAACAGAGGGGCTGAAACAGAGGGCGAGAAACAGAGTCGCTGAAACATGGCGAGAAACAGAGGGGCTGAAACAGAGGGGCTGAAACAGAGTGGCTGAAACAGAGGGGCTGAAACAGAGGGCGAGAAACAGAGGGGCTGAAACAGAGGGCGAGAAACAGAGGGGCTGAAACAGAGGGCGAGAAACAGAGGGGCTGAAACAGAGGGCGAGAAACAGAGGGGCTGAAACAGAGGGGCTGAAACAGAGGGGCTGAAACAGAGGGCGAGAAACAGAGAGGCTCAAACAGAGGGCGAGAAACAGAGGGGCTGAAATAGAGGGGCTGAAACAGAGGGGCTGAATCAGAGGGGCTGATTCAGAGGGGCTGAAACAGAGGGGCAGAATCAGAGAGCCTGAAACAGAGGGTGAGAAACAGAGGGGCTGAAACAGAGGGCGAAAAACAGAGGGGCTGAAACAGAGGGCGAGAAACAGAGGGGCTTAAACAGAGGGCGAGAAACAGAGGGGCTGAAACAGAGGGCGAGAAACAGAGGGGCTGAAACAGAGGGGCTGAAACAGAGTGGCTGAAACAGAGGGCGAGAAACAGAGAGGTTGAAACAGAGGGCGAGAAACAGAGGGGCTGAAACAGAGGGCGAGAAACAGAGGGGCTGAAACAGAGGGCGAGAAACAGAGGGGCTGAAACAGAGGGGCTGAAACAGACGGGCTGAAACAGAGGGCAAAAAACAGAGGGGCTGAAACAGAGGGCGAGAAACAGAGGGTGAGAAACAGAGGGCGAGAAACAGAGGGGCTGAAACAGAGGGGCTGAAACAGAGGGGCTGAAACAGAGGGCGAGAAACAGAGGGTGAGAAACAGAGGGCGAGAAACAGATGGGATGAAACAGAGGGGCTGAAACAGAGGGGCTGAAATAGAGGGCGAGAAACAGAGGGGCTGAAACAGAGGGCGAGAAACAGAGGGGCTGAAACAGAGCGCGAGAAACAGAGGGGCTGAAACAGAGGGTGCGAAACAGAGGGGCTGAAACAGAGGGGCTGAAACAGAGGGGCTGAAACAGAGGGCAAGAAACTGAGGGGCTGAAACAGAGGGCGAGAATCAGAGGGGCTGAAACAGAGTGCGAGAAACAGAGGGGCTGAATCAGAGGGGCTGAAACAGAGGGCGAGAAACAGAAAGACTGAAACAGAGGGCGAGAAACAGAGGGGCTGAAACAGAGGGGCTGAAACAGATGGTGAGAAACAGAGGGGATTAAACAGAGGGCGAGAAACAGAGGGGCTGAAACAGAGGGGCTGAAACAGAGGGGCTGAATCAGAGGGGCTGATTCAGAGGGGCTGAAACAGAGGGGCTGAATCAGAGGGGCTGAAACAGAGGGCGAGAAACAGAGTGGCTGAAACAGAGAGCGAGAAACAGACGGGCAGAAACAGAGGGCGAGAAACAGAGGGGCTGAAACAGAGGGGCTGAAACAGAGAGCGCGAAACAGAGGGACTGAAACAGAGGGCGAGAAACAGAGGGGCTGAAACAGACGGCGAGAAACAGAGGGGCTGAAACAGAGGTCGAGAAACAGAGGGGCTGAAACAGAGGGCAAGAAACAGATGGGCTGAAACTGAGTGGCTGAAACAGAAGGGCTGAAACAGAGGGGCTGAAACAGAGGGGCTGAAACAGAGGGGCTGAATCAGAGGGGCTGAATCAGAGGAGCTGAAACAGAGGGGCTGAAACAGAGGGCGAGAAACAGAGGGGCTGAAACAAAGGGCGAGAATCAGAGGGGCTGAAACAGAGTGCGAGAAACAGAGGGGCTGAATCAGAGGGGCTGAAACAGAGGGCGAGAAACAGAAAGACTGAAACAGAGGGCGAGAAACAGAGGGGCTGAAACAGAGGGGCTGAAACAGATGGTGAGAAACAGAGGGGATTAAACAGAGGGCGAGAAACAGAGGGGCTGAAACAGAGGGGCTGAAACAGAGGGGCTGAATAAGAGGGGCTGATTCAGAGGGGCTGAAACAGAGGGGCTGAATCAGAGGGGCTGAAACAGAGAGCGAGAAACAGAATCGCTGAAACAGAGGGCGAGAAACAGACGTGCAGAAACAGAGGGCGAGAAACAGAGGGGCTGAAACAGAGGGGCTGAAACAGAGAGCGCGAAACAGAGGGACTGAAACAGAGGGCGAGAAACAGGGGCTGAAACAGACGGCGAGAAACAGAGGGGCTGAAACATAGGGCGAGAAACAGAGGGGCTGAAACAGAGTGCAAGAAACTGAGGGGCTGAAATTGAGTGGCTGAAACAGAAGGGCTGAAATAGAGGGGCTGAAACAGAGGGCGAGAAACAGAGGGGCTGAATCAGAGGGGCTGAATCAGAGGAGCTGAAACAGAGGGGCTGAAACAGAGGGCGAGAAACAGAGGGGCTGAAACAGAGGGCGAGAAACAGAGGGCGAGAAACAGAGAGGCTGAAACAGAGGGGCTGAAACAGAGGGGCTGAAACAAAGCCCCTGATACAGAGAGTGAGAAACAGAGGGGCTGAAACAGAGGGCGAGAAACAGAGTCGCTGAAACATGGCGAGAAACAGAGGGGCTGAAATAGAGGGGCTGAAACAGAGGGGCTGAAACAGAGGGGCTGAAACAGAGGGCGAGAAACAGAGGGGCTGAAACACAGGGCGAGAAACAGAGGGGCTGAAACAGAGGGCGAGAAACAGAGGGGCTGAAACAGAGGGGCTGAAACAGAGGGCGAGAAACAGAGAGGTTGAAACAGAGGGCGAGAAACAGAGGGGCTGAAACAGAGGGCGAGAAACAGAGGGGCTGAAACAGAGGGGCTGAAACAGACGGGCTGAAACAGAGGGCAAAAAACAGAGGGGCTGAAACAGAGGGCGAGAAACAGAGGGTGAGAAACAGAGGGCGAGAAACAGAGGGGCTGAAACAGAGGGCAAAAAACAGAGGGGCTGAAACAGAGGGCGAGAAACAGAGGGGATGAAACAGAGGGGCTGAAACAGAGGGCGAGAAATAGAGGGGCTGAAACAGAGGGCGAGAAACAGAGGGGCTGAAACAGAGCGCGAGAAACAGAGGGGCTGAAACAGAGGGCGCGAAACAGAGGGGCTAAAACGGAGGGCGAGAAACAGAGGGCGAGAAACAGAGGGACTGAAACAGAGGGGCTGAAACAGAGGGGCTGAAACAGAGGGCGAGAAACAGAGGGGCTGAAACAGAGGGCGAGAAACAGAGGGGCTGAAACAGAGGGCGAGAAACAGAGGGGCTGAAACAGAGGGGCTGAAACAGAGGGGCTGAAACAGAGGGGCTAAAACAGAGGGCGAGAAATAGAGGGGCTGAAACAGAGGGCGAGAAACAGAGGGGCTGAAACAGAGCGCGAGAAACAGAGGGGCTGAAACAGAGGGCGCGAAACAGAGGGGCTGAAACAGAGTGCGAGAAACAGAGGGGCTGAATCAGAGGGGCTGAAACAGAGTGCGAGAAACAGAAAGACTGAAACAGAGGGCGAGAAACAGAGGGGCTGAAACAGAGGGGCTGAAACAGATGGTGAGAAACAGAGGGGATTAAACAGAGGGCGAGAAACAGAGGGGCAGAAACAGAGAGGCTGAAACAGAGGGCGAGAAACAGAGGGCGAGAAACAGAGAGGCTGAAACAGAGGGGCTGAAACAGAGGGGCTGAAACAAAGCGGCTGATGCAGAGAGTGAGGAACAGAGGGGCTGAAACAGGGGGCGAGAAACAGAGTCGCTGAAACATGGCGAGAAACAGAGGGGCTGAAACAGAGGGGCTGAAACAGAGGGGCTGAAACAGAGGGGCTGAAACAGAGGGCGAGAAACAGAGGGGCTGAAACAGAGGGCGAGAAACAGAGGGGCTGAAACAGAGGGCGAGAAACAGAGGGGCTGAAACAGAGGGCGAGAAACAGAGGGGCTGAAACAGAGGGGCTGAAACAGAGGGGCTGAAACAGAGGGCGAGAAACAGAGAGGCTCAAACAGAGGGCGAGAAACAGAGGGGCTGAAACAGAGGGGCTGAAACAGAGGGGCTGAATCAGAGGGGCTGATTCAGAGGGGCTGAAACAGAGGGGCTGAATCAGAGAGCCTGAAACAGAGTGCGAGAAACAGAGGGGCTGAAACAGAGGGCGAAAAACAGAGGGGCTGAAACAGAGGGCGAGAAACAGTGGGGATGAAACAGAGGGCCTGAAACAGAGGGGCTGAAACAGAGGGGCTGAATCAGAGGGGCTGAAACAGAGGGGCTGAAACAGAGTGGCTGAAACAGAGGGCGAGAAACAGAGAGGTTGAAACAGAGGGCGAGAAACAGAGGGGCTGAAACATAGGGCGAGAAACAGAGGGGCTGAAACAGAGGGCGAGAAACAGAGGGGCTGAAACAGAGGGGCTGAAACAGACGGGCTGAAACAGAGGGCAAAAAACAGAGGGGCTGAAACAGAGGGCGAGAAACAGAGGGTGAGAAACAGAGGGCGAGAAACAGAGGGGCTGAAACAGAGGGCAAAAAACAGAGGGGCTGAAACAGAGGGCGAGAAACAGAGGGTGAGAAACAGAGGGCGAGAAACAGATGGGATGAAACAGAGGGGCTGAAACAGAGGGGCTGAAATAGAGGGGCTGAAACAAAGGGGCTGAAACAGAGGGGCTGCAACAGAGGGGCTGAATCAGAGGGGCTGACACAGAGTGCGAGAAACAGAGGGGCTGAAACAGAGGGCGAGAAAAAGAGGGGCTGAAACAGAGGGCGAGAAACAGAGGGGCTGAAACAGGGGGGCTGAAACAGAGGGGCTGAAACAGAGGGCGAGAAACAGAGAGGCTGAAACATAGGGCGAGAAACAGAGGGGCTGAAACAGAGGGCAAGAAACAGAGGGGCTGAATCAGAGATGCGAGAAACAGAGGGGCTGAAACAGAGGGCGAGAAACAGAGGGGCTGAAACGGAGGGCGAGAAACAGAGGGCGAGAAACAGAGGGGCTGAAACAGAGGGCGAGAAACAGAGGGCGAGAAACAGAGGGGCTGAAACAGAGGGCGAGAAACAGAGGGGCTGAAACAGAGGGGCTGAAACAGTTGGGCTGAAACAGAGGGGCTGAAACAGAGGGCGAGAAATAGAGGGGCTGAAACAGAGGGCGAGAAACAGAGGGGCTGAAACAGAGCGCGAGAAACAGAGGGGCTGAAACAGAGGGCGCGAAACAGAGGGGCTGAAACAGAGTGCGAGAAACAGAGGGGCTGAATCAGAGGGGCTGAAACAGAGGGCGAGAAACAGAAAGACTGAAACAGAGGGCGAGAAACAGAGGGGCTGAAACAGAGGGGCTGAAACAGAGGGGCTGAAACAGAGAGCGCGAAACAGAGGGCGAGAAACAGAGGGGCTGAAACAGACGGCGAGAAACAGAGGGGCTGAAACAGAGGGCGAGAAACAGAGGGGCTGAAACAGAGGGCGAGAAACAGAGGGGCTGAAACAGAGGGCAAGAAACAGAGGGGCTGAAATTGAGTGGCTGAAACAGAAGGGCTGAAATAGAGGGGCTGAAACAGAGGGCAAGAAACAGAGGGGCTGAATCAGAGGGGCTGAATCAGAGGAGCTGAAACAGAGGGGCTGAAACAGAGGGCGAGAAACAGAGGGGCTGAAACAGAGGGCGAGAAACAGAGGGCGAGAAACAGAGAGGCTGAAACAGAGGGGCTGAAACAGAGGGGCTGAAACAAAGCGGCTGATACAGAGAGTGAGAAACAGAGGGGCTGAAACAGAGGGCGAGAAACAGAGACGCTGAAACATGGCGAGAAACAGAGGGTCTGAAACAGAGGGGCTGAAACAGAGGGGCTGAAACAGAGAGCGAGAAACAGAGAGGCTCAAACAGAGGGCGAGAAACAGAGGGGCTGAAACAGAGGGGCTGAAACAGAGGGGCTGAATCAGAGGGGCTGATTCAGAGGGGCTGAAACAGAGGGGCAGAATCAGAGAGCCTGAAACAGAGGGCGAGAAACAGAGGGGCTGAAACAGAGGGCGAAAAACAGAGGGGCTGAAACAGAGGGCGAGAAACAGACGGGATGAAACAGAGGGGCTGAAACAGAGGGGCTGAAACAGAGGGGCTGAATCAGAGGTGCTGAAACAGAGGGGCTGAATCAGAGGGGGTGAAACAGAGGGCGAGAAACAGAGGGGCTGAAACAGAGGGCGAGAAACAGAGGGGCTGAAACAGAGGGCGAGAAACAGAGGGGCTGAAACAGAGGGGCTGAAACAGAGTGGCTGAAACAGAGGGCGAGAAACAGAGAGGTTGAAACAGAGGGCGAGAAACAGAGGGGCTGAAACAGAGGGCGAGAAACAGAGGGGCTGAAACAGAGGGCGAGAAACAGAGGGGCTGAAACAGAGGGGCTGAAACAGACGGGCTGAAACAGAGGGCAAAAGACAGAGGGGCTGAAACAGAGGGCGAGAAACAGAGGGTGAGAAACAGAGGGCGAGAAACAGAGGGGCTGAAACAGAGGGGCTGAAACAGAGGGGCTGAAACAGAGGGCGAGAAACAGAGGGTGAGAAACAGAGGGCGAGAAACAGATGGGATGAAACAGAGGGGCTGAAACAGAGGGGCTGAAATAGAGGGCGAGAAACAGAGGGGCTGAAACAGAGGGCGAGAAACAGAGGGGCTGAAACAGAGCGCGAGAAACAGAGGGGCTGAAACAGAGGGTGCGAAACAGAGGGGCTGAAACAGAGGGGCTGAAACAGAGGGGCTGAAACAGAGGGCAAGAAACTGAGGGGCTGAAACAGAGGGCGAGAATCAGAGGGGCTGAAACAGAGTGCGAGAAACAGAGGGGCTGAATCAGAGGGGCTGAAACAGAGGGCGAGAAACAGAGGGGCTGAAACAGAGGGGCTGAAACAGATGGTGAGAAACAGAGGGGATTAAACAGAGGGCGAGAAACAGAGGGGCTGAAACAGAGGGGCTGAAACAGAGGGGCTGAATCAGAGGGGCTGATTCAGAGGGGCTGAAACAGAGGGGCTGAATCAGAGGGGCTGAAACAGAGGGCGCGAAACAGAGGGGCTAAAACGGAGGGCGAGAAACAGAGGGCGAGAAACAGAGGGACTGAAACAGAGGGGCTGAAACAGAGGGGCTGAAACAGAGGGCGAGAAACAGAGGGGCTGAAACAGAGGGCGAGAAACAGAGGGGCTGAAACAGAGGGCGAGAAACAGAGGGGCTGAAACAGAGGGGCTGAAACAGAGGGGCTGAAACAGAGGGGCTAAAACAGAGGGCGAGAAATAGAGGGGCTGAAACAGAGGGCGAGAAACAGAGGGGCTGAAACAGAGCGCGAGAAACAGAGGGGCTGAAACAGAGGGCGCGAAACAGAGGGGCTGAAACAGAGTGCGAGAAACAGAGGGGCTGAATCAGAGGGGCTGAAACAGAGGGCGAGAAACAGAAAGACTGAAACAGAGGGCGAGAAACAGAGGGGCTGAAACAGAGGGGCTGAAACAGATGGTGAGAAACAGAGGGGATTAAACAGAGGGCGAGAAACAGAGGGGCAGAAACAGAGAGGCTGAAACAGAGGGCGAGAAACAGAGGGCGAGAAACAGAGAGGCTGAAACAGAGGGGCTGAAACAGAGGGGCTGAAACAAAGCGGCTGATGCAGAGAGTGAGGAACAGAGGGGCTGAAACAGGGGGCGAGAAACAGAGTCGCTGAAACATGGCGAGAAACAGAGGGGCTGAAACAGAGGGGCTGAAACAGAGGGGCTGAAACAGAGGGGCTGAAACAGAGGGCGAGAAACAGAGGGGCTGAAACAGAGGGCGAGAAACAGAGGGGCTGAAACAGAGGGCGAGAAACAGAGGGGCTGAAACAGAGGGCGAGAAACAGAGGGGCTGAAACAGAGGGGCTGAAACAGAGGGGCTGAAACAGAGGGCGAGAAACAGAGAGGCTCAAACAGAGGGCGAGAAACAGAGGGGCTGAAACAGAGGGGCTGAAACAGAGGGGCTGAATCAGAGGGGCTGATTCAGAGGGGCTGAAACAGAGGGGCTGAATCAGAGAGCCTGAAACAGAGTGCGAGAAACAGAGGGGCTGAAACAGAGGGCGAAAAACAGAGGGGCTGAAACAGAGGGCGAGAAACAGTGGGGATGAAACAGAGGGCCTGAAACAGAGGGGCTGAAACAGAGGGGCTGAATCAGAGAAGCTGAAACAGAGGGGCTGAAACAGAGTGGCTGAAACAGAGGGCGAGAAACAGAGAGGTTGAAACAGAGGGCGAGAAACAGAGGGGCTGAAACATAGGGCGAGAAACAGAGGGGCTGAAACAGAGGGCGAGAAACAGAGGGGCTGAAACAGAGGGGCTGAAACAGATGGGCTGAAACAGAGGGCAAAAAACAGAGGGGCTGAAACAGAGGGCGAGAAACAGAGGGTGAGAAACAGAGGGCGAGAAACAGAGGGGCTGAAACAGAGGGCAAAAAACAGAGGGGCTGAAACAGAGGGCGAGAAACAGAGGGTGAGAAACAGAGGGCGAGAAACAGATGGGATGAAACAGAGGGGCTGAAACAGAGGGGCTGAAATAGAGGGGCTGAAACAAAGGGGCTGAAACAGAGGGGCTGCAACAGAGGGGCTGAATCAGAGGGGCTGACACAGAGTGCGAGAAACAGAGGGGCTGAAACAGAGGGGGAGAAAAAGAGGGGCTGAAACAGAGGGCGAGAAACAGAGGGGCTGAAACAGGGGGGCTGAAACAGAGGGGCTGAAACAGAGGGCGAGAAACAGAGAGGCTGAAACATAGGGCGAGAAACAGAGGGGCTGAAACAGAGGGCAAGAAACAGAGGGGCTGAATCAGAGATGCGAGAAACAGAGGGGCTGAAACAGAGGGCGAGAAACAGAGGGGCTGAAACGGAGGGCGTGAAACAGAGGGCGAGAAACAGAGGGGCTGAAACAGAGGGCGAGAAACAGAGGGCGAGAAACAGAGGGGCTGAAACAGAGGGCGAGAAACAGAGGGGCTGAAACAGAGGGGCTGAAACAGTTGGGCTGAAACAGAGGGGCTGAAACAGAGGGCGAGAAATAGAGGGGCTGAAACAGAGGGCGAGAAACAGAGGGGCTGAAACAGAGCGCGAGAAACAGAGGGGCTGAAACAGAGGGCGCGAAACAGAGGGGCTGAAACAGAGTGCGAGAAACAGAGGGGCTGAATCAGAGGGGCTGAAACAGAGGGCGAGAAACAGAAAGACTGAAACAGAGGGCGAGAAACAGAGGGGCTGAAACAGAGGGGCTGAAACAGAGGGGCTGAAACAGAGGGGCTGAAACAGAGAGCGCGAAACAGAGGGCGAGAAACAGAGGGGCTGAAACAGACGGCGAGAAACAGAGGCGCTGAAACAGAGGGCGAGAAACAGAGGGTGAGAAACAGAGGGCGAGAAACAGATGGGATGAAACAGAGGGGCTGAAACAGAGGGGCTGAAATAGAGGGGCTGAAACAAAGGGGCTGAAACAGAGGGGCTGAAACAGAGGGGCTGAAACAGTGGGCGAGAAACAGAGGGGCTGAAACAGAGATGCGAGAAACAGAGGGGCTGAAACAGAGGGCGAGAAACAGAGGGGCTGAAACGGAGGGCGAGAAACAGAGGGCGAGAAACAGAGGGGCTGAAACAGAGGGCGAGAAACAGAGGGCGAGAAACAGAGGGGCTGAAACAGAGGGCGAGAAACAGAGGGGCTGAAACAGAGGGGCTGAAACAGTTGGGCTGAAACAGAGGGGCTGAAACAGAGGGCGAGAAATAGAGGGGCTGAAACAGAGGGCGAGAAACAGAGGGGCTGAAACAGAGCGCGAGAAACAGAGGGGCTGAAACAGAGGGCGCGAAACAGAGGGGCTGAAACAGAGTGCGAGAAACAGAGGGGCTGAATCAGAGGGGCTGAAACAGAGGGCGAGAAACAGAAAGACTGAAACAGAGGGCGAGAAACAGAGGGGCTGAAACAGAGGGGCTGAAACAGAGGGGCTGAAACAGAGGGGCTGAAACAGAGAGCGCGAAACAGAGGGCGAGAAACAGAGGGGCTGAAACAGACGGCGAGAAACAGAGGGGCTGAAACAGAGGGCGAGAAACAGAGGGGCTGAAACAGAGGGCGAGAAACAGAGGGGCTGAAACAGAGGGCAAGAAACAGAGGGGCTGAAATTGAGTGGCTGAAACAGAAGGGCTGAAATAGAGGGGCTGAAACAGAGGGCAAGAAACAGAGGGGCTGAATCAGAGGGGCTGAATCAGAGGAGCTGAAACAGAGGGGCTGAAACAGAGGGCGAGAAACAGAGGGGCTGAAACAGAGGGCGAGAAACAGAGGGCGAGAAACAGAGAGGCTGAAACAGAGGGGCTGAAACAGAGGGGCTGAAACAAAGCGGCTGATACAGAGAGTGAGAAACAGAGGGGCTGAAACAGAGGGCGAGAAACAGAGACGCTGAAACATGGCGAGAAACAGAGGGTCTGAAACAGAGGGGCTGAAACAGAGGGGCTGAAACAGAGGGCGAGAAACAGAGAGGCTCAAACAGAGGGCGAGAAACAGAGGGGCTGAAACAGAGGGGCTGAAACAGAGGGGCTGAATCAGAGGGGCTGATTCAGAGGGGCTGAAACAGAGGGGCAGAATCAGAGAGCCTGAAACAGAGGGCGAGAAACAGAGGGGCTGAAACAGAGGGCGAAAAACAGAGGGGCTGAAACAGAGGGCGAGAAACAGACGGGATGAAACAGAGGGGCTGAAACAGAGGGGCTGAAACAGAGGGGCTGAATCAGAGGTGCTGAAACAGAGGGGCTGAATCAGAGGGGCTGAAACAGAGTGCGAGAAACAGAGGGGCTGAAACAGAGGGCGAGAAACAGAGGGGCTGAAACAGAGGGCGAGAAACAGAGGGGCTGAAACAGAGGGGCTGAAACAGAGTGGCTGAAACAGAGGGCGAGAAACAGAGAGGTTGAAACAGAGGGCGAGAAACAGAGGGGCTGAAACAGAGGGCGAGAAACAGAGGGGCTGAAACAGAGGGCGAGAAACAGAGGGGCTGAAACAGAGGGGCTGAAACAGACGGGCTGAAACAGAGGGCAAAAGACAGAGGGGCTGAAACAGAGGGCGAGAAACAGAGGGTGAGAAACAGAGGGCGAGAAACAGAGGGGCTGAAACAGAGGGGCTGAAACAGAGGGGCTGAAACAGAGGGCGAGAAACAGAGGGTGAGAAACAGAGGGCGAGAAACAGATGGGATGAAACAGAGGGGCTGAAACAGTGGGGCTGAAATAGAGGGCGAGAAACAGAGGGGCTGAAACAGAGGGCGAGAAACAGAGGGGCTGAAACAGAGCGCGAGAAACAGAGGGGCTGAAACAGAGGGTGCGAAACAGCGGGGCTGAAACAGAGGGGCTGAAACAGAGGGGCTGAAACAGAGGGCAAGAAACTGAGGGGCTGAAACAGAGGGCGAGAATCAGAGGGGCTGAAACAGAGTGCGAGAAACAGAGGGGCTGAATCAGAGGGGCTGAAACAGAGGGCGAGAAACAGAGGGGCTGAAACAGAGGGGCTGAAACAGATGGTGAGAAACAGAGGGGATTAAACAGAGGGCGAGAAACAGAGGGGCTGAAACAGAGGGGCTGAAACAGAGGGGCTGAATCAGAGGGGCTGATTCAGAGGGGCTGAAACAGAGGGGCTGAATCAGAGGGGCTGAAACAGAGGGCGAGAAACAGAGTGGCTGAAACAGAGAGCGAGAAACAGACGGGCAGAAACAGAGGGCGAGAAACAGAGGGGCTGAAACAGAGGGGCTGAAACAGAGGGCGAGAAACAGAGGGGCTGAAACAGACGGCGAGAAACAGAGGGGCTGAAACAGAGGTCGAGAAACAGAGGGGCTGAAACAGAGGGCAAGAAACAGATGGGCTGAAACTGAGTGGCTGAAACAGAAGGGCTGAAACAGAGGGGCTGAAACAGAGGGGCTGAAACAGAGGGGCTGAATCAGAGGGGCTGAATCAGAGGAGCTGAAACAGAGGGGCTGAAACAGAGGGCGAGAAACAGAGGGGCTGAAACAAAGGGCGAGAATCAGAGGGGCTGAAACAGAGTGCGAGAAACAGAGGGGCTGAATCAGAGGGGCTGAAACAGAGGGCGAGAAACAGAAAGACTGAAACAGAGGGCGAGAAACAGAGGGGCTGAAACAGAGGGGCTGAAACAGATGGTGAGAAACAGAGGGGATTAAACAGAGGGCGAGAAACAGAGGGGCTGAAACAGAGGGGCTGAAACAGAGGGGCTGAATCAGAGGGGCTGATTCAGAGGGGCTGAAACAGAGGGGCTGAATCAGAGGGGCTGAAACAGAGGGCGAGAAACAGAATCGCTGAAACAGAGGGCGAGAAACAGACGTGCAGAAACAGAGGACGAGAAACAGAGGGGCTGAAACAGAGGGGCTGAAACAGAGAGCGCGAAACAGAGGGACTGAAACAGAGGGCGAGAAACAGAGGGGCTGAAACAGACGGCGAGAAACAGAGGGGCTGAAAAAGAGGGCGAGAAACAGAGGGGCTGAAACAGAGGGCAAGAAACTGAGGGGCTGAAATTGAGTGGCTGAAACAGAAGGGCTGAAATAGAGGGGCTGAAACAGAGGGCGAGAAACAGAGGGGCTGAATCAGAGGGGCTGAATCAGAGGAGCTGAAACAGAGGGGCTGAAACAGAGGGCGAGAAACAGAGGGGCTGAAACAGAGGGCGAGAAACAGAGGGCGAGAAACAGAGAGGCTGAAACAGAGGGGCTGAAACAGAGGGGCTGAAACAAAGCCCCTGATACAGAGAGTGAGAAACAGAGGGGCTGAAACAGAGGGCGAGAAACAGAGTCGCTGAAACATGGCGAGAAACAGAGGGGCTGAAATAGAGGGGCTGAAACAGAGGGGCTGAAACAGAGGGGCTGAAACAGAGGGCGAGAAACAGAGGGGCTGAAACAGAGGGCGAGAAACAGAGGGGCTGAAACAGAGGGCGAGAAACAGAGGGGCTGAAACAGAGGGCGAGAAACAGAGGGGCTGAAACAGAGGGGCTGAAACAGAGGGGCTGAAACAGAGGGCGAGAAACAGAGAGGCTGAAACAGAGGGCGAGAAACAGAGGGGCTGAAACAGAGGGGCTGAAACAGAGGGGCTGAATCAGAGGGGCTGATTCAGAGGGGCTGAAACAGAGGGGCTGAATCAGAGAGCCTGAAACAGAGGGCGAGAAACAGAGGGGCTGAAACAGAGGGCGAAAAACAGAGGGGCTGAAACAGAGGGCGAGAAACAGAGGGGATGAAACAGAGGGGCTGAAACAGAGGGGCTGAAACAGAGGGGCTGAATCAGAGGGGCTGAAACAGAGGGGCTGAATCAGAGGGGCTGAAACAGAGGGCGAGAAACAGAGGGGCTGAAACAGAGGGCGAGAAACAGAGGGGCTGAAACAGAGGGCGAGAAACAGGGGGGCTGAAACAGAGGGGCTGAAACAGAGTGGCTGAAACAGAGGGCGAGAAACAGAGAGGTTGAAACAGAGGGCGAGAAACAGAGGGGCTGAAACAGAGGGCGAGAAACAGAGGGGCTGAAACAGAGGGCGAGAAACAGAGGGGCTGAAACAGAGGGGCTGAAACAGACGGGCTGAAACAGAGGGCAAAAAACAGAGGGGCTGAAACAGAGGGCGAGAAACAGAGGGTGAGAAACAGAGGGCGAGAAACAGAGGGGCTGAAACAGAGGGCAAAAAACAGAGGGGCTGAAACAGAGGGCGAGAAACAGAGGGTGAGAAACAGAGGGCGAGAAACAGATGGGATGAAACAGAGGGGCTGAAACAGAGGGGCTGAAATAGAGGGGCTGAAACAAAGGGGCTGAAACAGAGGGGCTGCAACAGAGGGGCTGAATCAGAGGGGCTGACACAGAGTGCGAGAAACAGAGGGGCTGAAACAGAGGGCGAGAAAAAGAGGGGCTGAAACAGAGGGCGAGAAACAGAGGGGCTGAAACAGGGGGGCTGAAACAGAGGGGCTGAAACAGAGGGCGAGAAACAGAGAGGCTGAAACATAGGGCGAGAAACAGAGGGGCTGAAACAGAGGGCAAGAAACAGAGGGGCTGAATCAGAGATGCGAGAAACAGAGGGGCTGAAACAGAGGGCGAGAAACAGAGGGGCTGAAACGGAGGGCGAGAAACAGAGGGCGAGAAAAAGAGGGACTGAAACAGAGGGGCTGAAACAGAGGGGCTGAAACAGAGGGCGAGAAACAGAGGGGCTGAATCAGAGGGGCTGAATCAGAGGAGCTGAAACAGAGGGGCTGAAACAGAGGGCGAGAAACAGAGGGGCTGAAACAGAGGGCGAGAAACAGAGGGCGAGAAACAGAGAGGCTGAAACAGAGGGGCTGAAACAGAGGGGCTGAAACAAAGCGGCTGATACAGAGAGTGAGAAACAGAGGGGCTGAAACAGAGGGCGAGAAACAGAGTCGCTGAAACATGGCGAGAAACAGAGGGGCTGAAACAGAGGGGCTGAAACAGAGGGGCTGAAACAGAGGGGCTGAAACAGAGGGCGAGAAACAGAGGGGCTGAAACAGAGGGTGAGAAACAGAGGGGCTGAAACAGAGGGCGAGAAACAGAGGGGCTGAAACAGAGGGCGAGAAACAGAGGGGCTGAAACAGAGGGGCTGAAACAGAGGGGCTGAAACAGAGGGCGAGAAACAGAGAGGCTCAAACAGAGGGCGAGAAACAGAGGGGCTGAAACAGAGGGGCTGAAACAGAGGGGCTGAATCAGAGGGGCTGATTCAGAGGGGCTGAAACAGAGGGGCAGAATCAGAGAGCCTGAAACAGAGGGCGAGAAACAGAGGGGCTGAAACAGAGGGCGAAAAACAGAGGGGCTGAAACAGAGGGCGAGAAACAGAGGGGATGAAACAGAGGGGCTGAAACAGAGGGGCTGAAACAGAGGAGCTGAATCAGAGGTGCTGAAACAGAGGGGCTGAATCAGAGGGGCTGAAACAGAGGGCGAGAAACAGAGGGGCTGAAACAGAGGGCGAGAAACAGAGGGGCTGAAACAGAGGGCGAGAAACAGAGGGGCTGAAACAGAGGGGCTGAAACAGAGTGGCTGAAACAGAGGGCGAGAAACAGAGAGGTTGAAACAGAGGGCGAGAAACAGAGGGGCTGAAACAGAGGGCGAGAAACAGAGGGGCTGAAACAGAGGGCGAGAAACAGAGGGGCTGAAACAGAGGGGCTGAAACAGACGGGCTGAAACAGAGGGCAAAAAACAGAGGGGCTGAAACAGAGGGCGAGAAACAGAGGGTGAGAAACAGAGGGCGAGAAACAGAGGGGCTGAAACAGAGGGGCTGAAACAGAGGGGCTGAAACAGAGGGCGAGAAACAGAGGGTGAGAAACAGAGGGCGAGAAACAGATGGGATGAAACAGAGGGGCTGAAACAGAGGGGCTGAAATAGAGGGCGAGAAACAGAGGGGCTGAAACAGAGGGCGAGAAACAGAGGGGCTGAAACAGAGCGCGAGAAACAGAGGGGCTGAAACAGAGGGTGCGAAACAGAGGGGCTGAAACAGAGGGGCTGAAACAGAGGGGCTGAAACAGAGGGCAAGAAACTGAGGGGCTGAAACAGAGGGCGAGAATCAGAGGGGCTGAAACAGAGTGCGAGAAACAGAGGGGCTGAATCAGAGGGGCTGAAACAGAGGGCGAGAAACAGAAAGACTGAAACAGAGGGCGAGAAACAGAGGGGCTGAAACAGAGGGGCTGAAACAGATGGTGAGAAACAGAGGGGATTAAACAGAGGGCGAGAAACAGAGGGGCTGAAACAGAGGGGCTGAAACAGAGGGGCTGAATCAGAGGGTCTGATTCAGAGGGGCTGAAACAGAGGGGCTGAATCAGAGGGGCTGAAACAGAGGGCGAGAAACAGAGTGGCTGAAACAGAGAGCGAGAAACAGACGGGCAGAAACAGAGGGCGAGAAACAGAGGGGCTGAAACAGAGGGGCTGAAACAGAGAGCGCGAAACAGAGGGACTGAAACAGAGGGCGAGAAACAGAGGGGCTGAAACAGACGGCGAGAAACAGAGGGGCTGAAACAGAGGTCGAGAAACAGAGGGGCTGAAACAGAGGGCAAGAAACAGATGGGCTGAAACTGAGTGGCTGAAACAGAAGGGCTGAAACAGAGGGGCTGAAACAGAGGGGCTGAAACAGAGGGGCTGAATCAGAGGGGCTGAATCAGAGGAGCTGAAACAGAGGGGCTGAAACAGAGGGCGAGAAACAGAGGGGCTGAAACAAAGGGCGAGAATCAGAGGGGCTGAAACAGAGTGCGAGAAACAGAGGGGCTGAATCAGAGGGGCTGAAACAGAGGGCGAGAAACAGAAAGACTGAAACAGAGGGCGAGAAACAGAGGGGCTGAAACAGAGGGGCTGAAACAGATGGTGAGAAACAGAGGGGATTAAACAGAGGGCGAGAAACAGAGGGGCTGAAACAGAGGGGCTGAAACAGAGGGGCTGAATAAGAGGGGCTGATTCAGAGGGGCTGAAACAGAGGGGCTGAATCAGAGGGGCTGAAACAGAGGGCGAGAAACAGAATCGCTGAAACAGAGGGGCTGAATCAGAGGAGCTGAAACAGAGGGGCTGAAACAGAGGGCGAGAAACAGAGGGGCTGAAACAGAGGGCGAGAAACAGAGGGCGAGAAACAGAGAGGCTGAAACAGAGGGGCTGAAACAGAGGGGCTGAAACAAAGCCCCTGATACAGAGAGTGAGAAACAGAGGGGCTGAAACAGAGGGCGAGAAACAGAGTCGCTGAAACATGGCGAGAAACAGAGGGGCTGAAATAGAGGGGCTGAAACAGAGGGGCTGAAACAGAGGGCGAGAAACAGAGGGCGAGAAACAGAGAGGCTGAAACAGAGGGGCTGAAACAGAGGGGCTGAAACAAAGCGGCTGATACAGAGAGTGAGAAACAGAGGGGCTGAAACAGAGGGCGAGAAACAGAGTCGCTGAAACATGGCGAGAAACAGAGGGGCTGAAACAGAGGGGCTGAAACAGAGGGGCTGAAACAGAGGGGCTGAAACAGAGGGCGAGAAACAGAGGGGCTGAAACAGAGGGCGAGAAACAGAGGGGCTGAAACAGAGGGCGAGAAACAGAGGGGCTGAAACAGAGGGCGAGAAACAGAGGGGCTGAAACAGAGGGGCTGAAACAGAGGGGCTGAAACAGAGGGCGAGAAACAGAGAGGCTCAAACAGAGGGCGAGAAACAGAGGGGCTGAAACAGAGGGGCTGAAACAGAGGGGCTGAATCAGAGGGGCTGATTCAGAGGGGCTGAAACAGAGGGGCAGAATCAGAGAGCCTGAAACAGAGGGCGAGAAACAGAGGGGCTGAAACAGAGGGCGAAAAACAGAGGGGCTGAAACAGAGGGCGAGAAACAGAGGGGATGAAACAGAGGGGCTGAAACAGAGGGGCTGAAACAGAGGAGCTGAATCAGAGGTGCTGAAACAGAGGGGCTGAATCAGAGGGGCTGAAACAGAGGGCGAGAAACAGAGGGGCTGAAACAGAGGGCGAGAAACAGAGGGGCTGAAACAGAGGGCGAGAAACAGAGGGGCTGAAACAGAGGGGCTGAAACAGAGTGGCTGAAACAGAGGGCGAGAAACAGAGAGGTTGAAACAGAGGGCGAGAAACAGAGGAGCTGAAACAGAGGGGGAGAAACAGAGGGGCTGAAACAGAGGGCGAGAAACTGAGGGGCTGAAACAGAGGGGCTGAAACAGACGGGCTGAAACAGAGGGCAAAAAACAGAGGGGCTGAAACAGAGGGCGAGAAACAGAGGGTGAGAAACAGAGGGCGAGAAACAGAGGGGCTGAAACAGAGGGGCTGAAACAGAGGGGCTGAAACAGAGGGCGAGAAACAGAGGGTGAGAAACAGAGGGCGAGAAACAGATGGGATGAAACAGAGGGGCTGAAACAGAGGGGCTGAAATAGAGGGCGAGAAACAGAGGGGCTGAAACAGAGGGCGAGAAACAGAGGGGCTGAAACAGAGCGCGAGAAACAGAGGGGCTGAAACAGAGGGTGCGAAACAGAGGGGCTGAAACAGAGGGGCTGAAACAGAGGGGCTGAAACAGAGGGCAAGAAACTGAGGGGCTGAAACAGAGGGCGAGAATCAGAGGGGCTGAAACAGAGTGCGAGAAACAGAGGGGCTGAATCAGAGGGGCTGAAACAGAGGGCGAGAAACAGAAAGACTGAAACAGAGGGCGAGAAACAGAGGGGCTGAAACAGAGGGGCTGAAACAGATGGTGAGAAACAGAGGGGATTAAACAGAGGGCGAAAAACAGAGGGGCTGAAACAGAGGGGCTGAAACAGAGGGGCTGAATCAGAGGGGCTGATTCAGAGGGGCTGAAACAGAGGGGCTGAATCAGAGGGGCTGAAACAGAGGGCGAGAAACAGAGTGGCTGAAACAGAGAGCGAGAAACAGACGGGCAGAAACAGAGGGCGAGAAACAGAGGGGCTGAAACAGAGGGGCTGAAACAGAGAGCGCGAAACAGAGGGACTGAAACAGAGGGCGAGAAACAGAGGGGCTGAAACAGACGGCGAGAAACAGAGGGGCTGAAACAGAGGTCGAGAAACAGAGGGGCTGAAACAGAGGGCAAGAAACAGATGGGCTGAAACTGAGTGGCTGAAACAGAAGGGCTGAAACAGAGGGGCTGAAACAGAGGGGCTGAAACAGAGGGGCTGAATCAGAGGGGCTGAATCAGAGGAGCTGAAACAGAGGGGCTGAAACAGAGGGCGAGAAACAGAGGGGCTGAAACAAAGGGCGAGAATCAGAGGGGCTGAAACAGAGTGCGAGAAACAGAGGGGCTGAATCAGAGGGGCTGAAACAGAGGGCGAGAAACAGAAAGACTGAAACAGAGGGCGAGAAACAGAGGGGCTGAAACAGAGGGGCTGAAACAGATGGTGAGAAACAGAGGGGATTAAACAGAGGGCGAGAAACAGAGGGGCTGAAACAGAGGGGCTGAAACAGAGGGGCTGAATAAGAGGGGCTGATTCAGAGGGGCTGAAACAGAGGGGCTGAATCAGAGGGGCTGAAACAGAGGGCGAGAAACAGAATCGCTGAAACAGAGGGCGAGAAACAGACGTGCAGAAACAGAGGGCGAGAAACAGAGGGGCTGAAACAGAGGGGCTGAAACAGAGAGCGCGAAACAGAGGGACTGAAACAGAGGGCGAGAAACAGGGGCTGAAACAGACGGCGAGAAACAGAGGGGCTGAAACATAGGGTGAGAAACAGAGGGGCTGAAACAGAGTGCAAGAAACTGAGGGGCTGAAATTGAGTGGCTGAAACAGAAGGGCTGAAATAGAGGGGCTGAAACAGAGGGCGAGAAACAGAGGGGCTGAATCAGAGGGGCTGAATCAGAGGAGCTGAAACAGAGGGGCTGAAACAGAGGGCGAGAAACAGAGGGGCTGAAACAGAGGGCGAGAAACAGAGGGCGAGAAACAGAGAGGCTGAAACAGAGGGGCTGAAACAGAGGGGCTGAAACAAAGCCCCTGATACAGAGAGTGAGAAACAGAGGGGCTGAAACAGAGGGCGAGAAACAGAGTCGCTGAAACATGGCGAGAAACAGAGGGGCTGAAATAGAGGGGCTGAAACAGAGGGGCTGAAACAGAGGGGCTGAAACAGAGGGCGAGAAACAGAGGGGCTGAAACAGAGGGCGAGAAACAGAGGGGCTGAAACAGAGGGCGAGAAACAGAGGGGCTGAAACAGAGGGCGAGAAACAGAGGGGCTGAAACAGAGGGGCTGAAACAGAGGGGCTGAAACAGAGGGCGAGAAACAGAGAGGCTCAAACAGAGGGCGAGAAACAGAGGGGCTGAAACAGAGGGGCTGAAACAGAGGGGCTGAATCAGAGGGGCTGATTCAGAGGGGCTGAAACAGAGGGGCTGAATCAGAGAGCCTGAAACAGAGGGCGAAAAACAGAGGGGCTGAAACAGAGGGCGAGAAACAGAGGGGATGAAACAGAGGGGCTGAAACAGAGGGGCTGAAACAGAGGGGCTGAATCAGAGGGGCTGAAACAGAGGGGCTGAATCAGAGGGGCTGAAACAGAGGGCGAGAAACAGAGGGGCTGAAACAGAGGGCGCGAAACAGAGGGGCTGAAACAGAGGGCGAGAAACAGGGGGGCTGAAACAGAGGGGCTGAAACAGAGTGGCTGAAACAGAGGGCGAGAAACAGAGAGGTTGAAACAGAGGGCGAGAAACAGAGGGGCTGAAACAGAGGGCGAGAAACAGAGGGGCTGAAACAGAGGGCGAGAAACAGAGGGGCTGAAACAGTGGGGCTGAAACAGACGGGCTGAAACAGAGGGCAAAAAACAGAGGGGCTGAAACAGAGGGCGAGAAACAGAGGGTGAGAAACAGAGGGCGAGAAACAGAGGGGCTGAAACAGAGGGCAAAAAACAGAGGGGCTGAAACAGAGGGCGAGAAACAGAGGGTGAGAAACAGAGGGCGAGAAACAGATGGGATGAAACAGAGGGGCTGAAACAGAGGGGCTGAAATAGAGGGGCTGAAACAAAGGGGCTGAAACAGAGGGGCTGCAACAGAGGGGCTGAATCAGAGGGGCTGACACAGAGTGCGAGAAACAGAGGGGCTGAAACAGAGGGCGAGAAAAAGAGGGGCTGAAACAGAGGGCGAGAAACAGAGGGGCTGAAACAGGGGGGCTGAAACAGAGGGGCTGAAACAGAGGGCGAGAAACAGAGAGGCTGAAACATAGGGCGAGAAACAGAGGGGCTGAAACAGAGGGCAAGAAACAGAGGGGCTGAATCAGAGATGCGAGAAACAGAGGGGCTGAAACAGAGGGCGAGAAACAGAGGGGCTGAAACAGAGAGCGAGAAACAGACGGGCAGAAACAGAGGGCGAGAAACAGAGGGGCTGAAACAGAGGGGCTGAAACAGAGAGCGCGAAACAGAGGGACTGAAACAGAGGGCGAGAAACAGAGGGGCTGAAACAGACGGCGAGAAACAGAGGGGCTGAAACAGAGGTCGAGAAACAGAGGGGCTGAAACAGAGGGCAAGAAACAGATGGGCTGAAACTGAGTGGCTGAAACAGAAGGGCTGAAACAGAGGGGCTGAAACAGAGGGGCTGAAACAGAGGGGCTGAATCAGAGGGGCTGAATCAGAGGAGCTGAAACAGAGGGGCTGAAACAGAGGGCGAGAAACAGAGGGGCTGAAACAAAGGGCGAGAATCAGAGGGGCTGAAACAGAGTGCGAGAAACAGAGGGGCTGAATCAGAGGGGCTGAAACAGAGGGCGAGAAACAGAAAGACTGAAACAGAGGGCGAGAAACAGAGGGGCTGAAACAGAGGGGCTGAAACAGATGGTGAGAAACAGAGGGGATTAAACAGAGGGCGAGAAACAGAGGGGCTGAAACAGAGGGGCTGAAACAGAGGGGCTGAATAAGAGGGGCTGATTCAGAGGGGCTGAAACAGAGGGGCTGAATCAGAGGGGCTGAAACAGAGGGCGAGAAACAGAATCGCTGAAACAGAGGGCGAGAAACAGACGTGCAGAAACAGAGGGCGAGAAACAGAGGGGCTGAAACAGAGGGGCTGAAACAGAGAGCGCGAAACAGAGGGACTGAAACAGAGGGCGAGAAACAGGGGCTGAAACAGACGGCGAGAAACAGAGGGGCTGAAACATAGGGCGAGAAACAGAGGGGCTGAAACAGAGTGCAAGAAACTGAGGGGCTGAAATTGAGTGGCTGAAACAGAAGGGCTGAAATAGAGGGGCTGAAACAGAGGGCGAGAAACAGAGGGGCTGAATCAGAGGGGCTGAATCAGAGGAGCTGAAACAGAGGGGCTGAAACAGAGGGCGAGAAACAGAGGGGCTGAAACAGAGGGCGAGAAACAGAGGGCGAGAAACAGAGAGGCTGAAACAGAGGGGCTGAAACAGAGGGGCTGAAACAAAGCCCCTGATACAGAGAGTGAGAAACAGAGGGGCTGAAACAGAGGGCGAGAAACAGAGTCGCTGAAACATGGCGAGAAACAGAGGGGCTGAAATAGAGGGGCTGAAACAGAGGGGCTGAAACAGAGGGGCTGAAACAGAGGGCGAGAAACAGAGGGGCTGAAACAGAGGGCGAGAAACAGAGGGGCTGAAACAGAGGGCGAGAAACAGAGGGGCTGAAACAGAGGGCGAGAAACAGAGGGGCTGAAACAGAGGGGCTGAAACAGAGGGTCTGAAACAGAGGGCGAGAAACAGAGAGGCTGAAACAGAGGGCGAGAAACAGAGGGGCTGAAACAGAGGGGCTGAATCAGACGGGCTGATTCAGAGGGGCTGAAACAGAGGGGCTGAATCAGAGAGCCTGAAACAGAGGGCGAGAAACAGAGGGGCTGAAACAGAGGGCGAAAAACAGAGGGGCTGAAACAGAGGGCGAGAAACAGAGGGGATGAAACAGAGGGGCTGAAACAGAGGGGCTGAAACAGAGGGGCTGAATCAGAGGGGCTGAAACAGAGGGGCTGAATCAGAGGGGCTGAAACAGAGGGCGAGAAACAGAGGGGCTGAAACAGAGGGCGCGAAACAGAGGGGCTGAAACAGAGGGCGAGAAACAGGGGGGCTGAAACAGAGGGGCTGAAACAGAGTGGCTGAAACAGAGGGCGAGAAACAGAGAGGTTGAAACAGAGGGCGAGAAACAGAGGGGCTGAAACAGAGGGCGAGAAACAGAGGGGCTGAAACAGAGGGCGAGAAACAGAGGGGCTGAAACAGAGGGGCTGAAACAGACGGGCTGAAACAGAGGGCAAAAAACAGAGGGGCTGAAACAGAGGGCGAGAAACAGAGGGTGAGAAACAGAGGGCGAGAAACAGAGGGGCTGAAACAGAGGGCAAAAAACAGAGGGGCTGAAACAGAGGGCGAGAAACAGAGGGTGAGAAACAGAGGGCGAGAAACAGATGGGATGAAACAGAGGGGCTGAAACAGAGGGGCTGAAATAGAGGGGCTGAAACAAAGGGGCTGAAACAGAGGGGCTGCAACAGAGGGGCTGAATCAGAGGGGCTGACACAGAGTGCGAGAAACAGAGGGGCTGAAACAGAGGGCGAGAAAAAGAGGGGCTGAAACAGAGGGCGAGAAACAGAGGGGCTGAAACAGGGGGGCTGAAACAGAGGGGCTGAAACAGAGGGCGAGAAACAGAGAGGCTGAAACATAGGGCGAGAAACAGAGGGGCTGAAACAGAGGGCAAGAAACAGAGGGGCTGAATCAGAGATGCGAGAAACAGAGGGGCTGAAACAGAGGGCGAGAAACAGAGGGGCTGAAACGGAGGGCGAGAAACAGAGGGCGAGAAACAGAGGGACTGAAACAGAGGGGCTGAAACAGAGGGGCTGAAACAGATGGCGAGAAACAGAGGGGCTGAAACAGAGGGCGAGAAACAGAGGGGCTGAAACAGAGGGCGAGAAACAGAGGGGCTGAAACAGAGGGGCTGAAACAGAGGGGCTGAAACAGAGGGCGAGAAATAGAGGGGCTGAAACAGAGGGCGAGAAACAGAGGGGCTGAAACAGAGCGCGAGAAACAGAGGGGCTGAAACAGAGGGCGCGAAACAGAGGGGCTGAAACAGAGTGCGAGAAACAGAGGGGCTGAATCAGAGGGGCTGAAACAGAGGGCGAGAAACAGAAAGACTGAAACAGAGGGCGAGAAACAGAGGGGCTGAAACAGATGGTGAGAAACAGAGGGGATTAAACAGAGGGCGAGAAACAGAGGGGCAGAAACAGAGAGGCTGAAACAGAGGTCGAGAAACAGAGGGCGAGAAACAGAGAGGCTGAAACAGAGGGGCTGAAACAGAGGGGCTGAAACAAAGCGGCTGATGCAGAGAGTGAGAAACAGAGGGGCTGAAACAGAGGGCGAGAAACAGAGTCGCTGAAACATGGCGAGAAACAGAGGGGCTGAAACAGAGGGCTTGAAACAGAGGGGCTGAAACAGAGGGGCTGAAACAGAGGGCGAGAAACAGAGGGGCTGAAACAGAGGGCGAGAAACAGAGGGGCTGAAACAGAGGGCGAGAAACAGAGGGGCTGAAACAGAGGGGCTGAAACAGAGGGGCTGAAACAGAGGGCGAGAAACAGAGAGGCTCAAACAGAGGGCGAGAAACAGAGGGGCTGAAACAGAGGGGCTGAAACAGAGGGGCTGAATCAGAGGGGCTGATTCAGAGGGGCTGAAACAGAGGGGCTGAATCAGAGAGCCTGAAACAGAGGGCGAGAAACAGAGGGGCTGAAACAGAGGGCGAAAAACAGAGGGGCTGAAACAGAGGGCGAGAAACAGAGGGGATGAAACAGAGGGGCTGAAACAGAGGGGCTGAAACAGAGGGGCTGAATCAGAGGGGCTGAAACAGAGGGGCTGAATCAGAGGGGCTGAAACAGAGGGCGAGAAACAGACGGGCTGAAACAGAGGGCGAGAAACAGAGGGGCTGAAACAGAGGGCGAGAAACAGGGGGGCTGAAACAGAGGGGCTGAAACAGAGTGGCTGAAACAGAGGGCGAGAAACAGAGAGGTTGAAACAGAGGGCGAGAAACAGAGGGGCTGAAACAGAGGGCGAGAAACAGAGGGGCTGAAACAGAGGGCGAGAAACAGAGGGGCTGAAACAGAGGGGCTGAAACAGACGGGCTGAAACAGAGGGCAAAAAACAGAGGGGCTGAAACAGAGGGCGAGAAACAGAGGGTGAGAAACAGAGGGCGAGAAACAGAGGGGCTGAAACAGAGGGCAAAAAACAGAGGGGCTGAAACAGAGGGCGAGAAACAGAGGGTGAGAAACAGAGGGCGAGAAACAGATGGGATGAAACAGAGGGGCTGAAACAGAGGGGCTGAAATAGAGGGGCTGAAACAAAGGGGCTGAAACAGAGGGGCTGCAACAGAGGGGCTGAATCAGAGGGGCTGACACAGAGTGCGAGAAACAGAGGGGCTGAAACAGAGGGCGAGAAAAAGAGGGGCTGAAACAGAGGGCGAGAAACAGAGGGGCTGAAACAGGGGGGCTGAAACAGAGGGGCTGAAACAGAGGGCGAGAAACAGAGAGGCTGAAACATAGGGCGAGAAACAGAGGGGCTGAAACAGAGGGCAAGAAACAGAGGGGCTGAATCAGAGATGCGAGAAACAGAGGGGCTGAAACAGAGGGCGAGAAACAGAGGGGCTGAAACGGAGGGCGAGAAACAGAGGGCGAGAAACAGAGGGACTGAAACAGAGGGGCTGAAACAGAGGGGCTGAAACAGATGGCGAGAAACAGAGGGGCTGAAACAGAGGGCGAGAAACAGAGGGGCTGAAACAGAGGGCGAGAAACAGAGGGGCTGAAACAGAGGGGCTGAAACAGAGGGGCTGAAACAGAGGGCGAGAAATAGAGGGGCTGAAACAGAGGGCGAGAAACAGAGGGGCTGAAACAGAGCGCGAGAAACAGAGGGGCTGAAACAGAGGGCGCGAAACAGAGGGGCTGAAACAGAGTGCGAGAAACAGAGGGGCTGAATCAGAGGGGCTGAAACAGAGGGCGAGAAACAGAAAGACTGAAACAGAGGGCGAGAAACAGAGGGGCTGAAACAGATGGTGAGAAACAGAGGGGATTAAACAGAGGGCGAGAAACAGAGGGGCAGAAACAGAGAGGCTGAAACAGAGGTCGAGAAACAGAGGGCGAGAAACAGAGAGGCTGAAACAGAGGGGCTGAAACAGAGGGGCTGAAACAAAGCGGCTGATGCAGAGAGTGAGAAACAGAGGGGCTGAAACAGAGGGCGAGAAACAGAGTCGCTGAAACATGGCGAGAAACAGAGGGGCTGAAACAGAGGGCTTGAAACAGAGGGGCTGAAACAGAGGGGCTGAAACAGAGGGCGAGAAACAGAGGGGCTGAAACAGAGGGCGAGAAACAGAGGGGCTGAAACAGAGGGCGAGAAACAGAGGGGCTGAAACAGAGGGGCTGAAACAGAGGGGCTGAAACAGAGGGCGAGAAACAGAGAGGCTCAAACAGAGGGCGAGAAACAGAGGGGCTGAAACAGAGGGGCTGAAACAGAGGGGCTGAATCAGAGGGGCTGATTCAGAGGGGCTGAAACAGAGGGGCTGAATCAGAGAGCCTGAAACAGAGGGCGAGAAACAGAGGGGCTGAAACAGAGGGCGAAAAACAGAGGGGCTGAAACAGAGGGCGAGAAACAGAGGGGATGAAACAGAGGGGCTGAAACAGAGGGGCTGAAACAGAGGGGCTGAATCAGAGGGGCTGAAACAGAGGGGCTGAATCAGAGGGGCTGAAACACAGGGCGAGAAACAGACGGGCTGAAACAGAGGGCGAGAAACAGAGGGGCTGAAACAGAGGGCGAGAAACAGAGGGGCTGAAACAGAGGGGCTGAAACAGAGTGGCTGAAACAGAGGGCGAGAAACAGAGAGGTTGAAACAGAGGGCGAGAAACAGAGGGGCTGAAACAGAGGGCGAGAAACAGAGGGGCTGAAACAGAGGGGCTGAAACAGACGGGCTGAAACAGAGGGCAAAAAACAGAGGGGCTGAAACAGAGGGCGAGAAACAGAGGGTGAGAAACAGAGGGCGAGAAACAGAGGGGCTGAAACAGAGGGCAAAAAACAGAGGGGCTGAAACAGAGGGCGAGAAACAGAGGGTGAGAAACAGAGGGCGAGAAACAGAGGGGCTGAAACAGAGGGCGAGAAACAGAGGGGCTGAAACAGAGGGCGAGAAACAGAGGGGCTGAAACAGAGAGGCTGAAACAGAGTGGCTGAAACAGAGGGCGAGAAACAGAGAGGTTGAAACAGAGGGCGAGAAACAGAGGGGCTGAAACAGAGGGCGAGAAACAGAGGGGCTGAAACAGAGGGCGAGAAACAGAGGGGCTGAAACAGAGGGGCTGAAACAGACGGGCTGAAACAGAGGGCAAAAAACAGAGGGGCTGAAACAGAGGGCGAGAAACAGAGGGTGAGAAACAGAGGGCGAGAAACAGAGGGGCTGAAACAGAGGGCAAAAAACAGAGGGGCTGAAACAGAGGGCGAGAAACAGAGGGTGAGAAACAGAGGGCGAGAAACAGATGGGATGAAACAGAGGGGCTGAAACAGAGGGGCTGAAATAGAGGGGCTGAAACAAAGGGGCTGAAACAGAGGGGCTGCAACAGAGGGGCTGAATCAGAGGGGCTGACACAGAGTGCGAGAAACAGAGGGGCTGAAACAGAGTGCGAGAAAAAGAGGGGCTGAAACAGAGGGCGAGAAACAGAGGGGCTGAAACAGGGGGGCTGAAACAGAGGGGCTGAAACAGAGGGCGAGAAACAGAGAGGCTGAAACATAGGGCGAGAAACAGAGGGGCTGAAACAGAGGGCAAGAAACAGAGGGGCTGAATCAGAGATGCGAGAAACAGAGGGGCTGAAACAGAGGGCGAGAAACAGAGGGTCTGAAACGGAGGGCGAGAAACAGAGGGCGAGAAACAGAGGGACTGAAACAGAGGGGCTGAAACAGAGGGGCTGAAACAGATGGCGAGAAACAGAGGGGCTGAAACAGAGGGCGAGAAACAGAGGGGCTGAAACACAGGGCGAGAAACAGAGGGGCTGAAACAGAGGGGCTGAAACAGAGGGGCTGAAACAGAGGGGCTGAAACAGAGGGTGAGAAATAGAGGGGCTGAAACAGAGGGCGAGAAACAGAGGGGCTGAAACAGAGCGCGAGAAACAGAGGGGCTGAAACAGAGGGCGCGAAACAGAGGGGCTGAAACAGAGTGCGAGAAACAGAGGGGCTGAATCAGAGGGGCTGAAACAGAGGGCGAGAAACAGAAAGACTGAAACAGAGGGCGAGAAACAGAGGGGCTGAAACAGAGGGGCTGAAACAGATGGTGAGAAACAGAGGGGATTAAACAGAGGGCGAGAAACAGAGGGGCAGAAACAGAGAGGCTGAAACAGAGGGCGAGAAACAGAGGGCGAGAAACAGAGAGGCTGAAACAGAGGGGCTGAAACAGAGGGGCTGAAACAAAGCGGCTGATGCAGAGAGTGAGAAACAGAGGGGCTGAAACAGAGGGCGAGAAACAGAGTCGCTGAAACATGGCGAGAAACAGAGGGGCTGAAACAGAGGGGCTGAAACAGAGGGGCTGAAACAGAGGGCGAGAAACAGAGGGGCTGAAACAGAGGGCGAGAAACAGAGGGGCTGAAACAGAGGGCGAGAAACAGAGGGGCTGAAACAGAGTGCGAGAAACAGAGGGGCTGAAACAGAGGGGCTGAAACAGAGGGGCTGAAACAGAGGGCGAGAAACAGAGAGGCTCAAACAGAGGGCGAGAAACAGAGGGGCTGAAACAGAGGGGCTGAAACAGAGGGGCTGAATCAGAGGGGCTGATTCAGAGGGGCTGAAACAGAGGGGCTGAATCAGAGAGCCTGAAACAGAGGGCGAGAAACAGAGGGGCTGAAACAGAGGGCGAAAAACAGAGGGGCTGAAACAGAGGGCGAGAAACAGAGGGGATGAAACAGAGGGGCTGAAACAGAGGGGCTGAAACAGAGGGGCTGAATCAGAGGGGCTGAAACAGAGGGGCTGAATCAGAGGGGCTGAAACAGAGGGCAAGAAACAGAGGGGCTGAAACAGAGGGCGAGAAACAGAGGGGCTGAAACAGAGGGCGAGAAACAGAGGGGCTGGAACAGAGGGGCTGAAACAGAGTGGCTGAAACAGAGGGCGAGAAACAGAGAGGTTGAAACAGAGGGCGAGAAACAGAGGGGCTGAAACAGAGGGCGAGAAACAGAGGGGCTGAAACAGAGGGCGAGAAACAGAGGGGCTGAAACAGAGGGGCTGAAACAGACGGGCTGAAACATAGGGCAAAAAACAGAGGGGCTGAAACAGAGGGCGAGAAACAGAGGGTGAGAAACAGAGGGCGAGAAACAGAGGGGCTGAAACAGAGGGCAAAAAACAGAGGGGCTGAAACAGAGGGCGAGAAACAGAGGGTGAGAAACAGAGGGCGAGAAACAGATGGGCTGAAACAGAGGGGCTGAAACAGAGGGGCTGAAACAGAGGGCGAGAAACAGAGGGGCTGAAACAGAGGGCGAGAAACAGAGGGGCTGCAACAGAACGCGAGAAACAGAGGGGCTGAAACAGAGGGGCTGAAACAGAGTGGCTGAAACAGAGGGCGAGAAACAGAGAGGTTGAAACAGAGGGCGAGAAACAGAGGGGCTGAAACAGAGGGCGAGAAACAGAGGGGCTGAAACAGAGGGGCTGAAACAGACGGGCTGAAACAGAGGGCAAAAAACAGAGGGGCTGAAACAGAGGGCGAGAAACAGAGGGTGAGAAACAGAGGGCGAGAAACAGAGGGGCTGAAACAGAGGGCAAAAAACAGAGGGGCTGAAACAGAGGGCGAGAAACAGAGGGTGAGAAACAGAGGGCGAGAAACAGATGGGATGAAACAGAGGGGCTGAAACAGAGGGGCTGAAATAGAGGGCGAGAAACAGAGGGGCTGAAACAGAGGGCGAGAAACAGAGGGTCTGAAACAGAGCGCGAGAAACAGAGGGGCTGAAACAGAGGGCGCGAAACAGAGGGGCTGAAACAGAGGGG
The DNA here is from genome assembly GCF_047496795.1 of Chiloscyllium punctatum. NCBI lineage: Eukaryota > Metazoa > Chordata > Chondrichthyes > Orectolobiformes > Hemiscylliidae > Chiloscyllium > Chiloscyllium punctatum. The sequence continues at coordinate 53,945 of NW_027309830.1, forward strand.
CTGAAACAGAGGGGCTGAAACAGAGGGCAAGAAACTGAGGGGCTGAAACAGAGGGCGAGAATCAGAGGGGCTGAAACAGAGTGCGAGAAACAGAGGGGCTGAATCAGAGGGGCTGAAACAGAGGGCGAGAAACAGAAAGACTGAAACAAAGGGCGAGAAACAGAGGGGCTGAAACAGAGGGGCTTAAACAGATGGTGAGAAACAGAGGGAATTAAACAGAGGGCGAGAAACAGAGGGGCTGAAACAGAGGGGCTGAAACAGAGGGGCTGAATCAGAGGGGCTGATTCAGAGGGGCTGAAACAGAGGGGCTGAATCAGAGGGGCTGAAACAGAGGGCGAGAAACAGAGTGGCTGAAACAGAGGGCGAGAAACAGACGGGCAGAAACAGAGGGTGAGAAACAGAGGGGCTGAAACAGAGGGGCTGAAACAGAGAGCGCGAAACAGAGGGACTGAAACAGAGGGCGAGAAACAGAGGGGCTGAAACAGAGGGCGAGAAACAGAGGGACTGAAACAGAGGGCGAGAAACAGAGGGGCTGAAACAGAGGGCAAGAAACAGAGGGGCTGAAACTGAGTGGCTGAAACAGAAGGGCTGAAACAGAGGGGCTGAAACAGAGGGCGAGAAACAGAGGGGCTGAATCAGAGGGGCTGAATCAGAGGAGCTGAAACAGAGGGGCTGAAACAGAGGGTGAGAAACAGAGGGGCTGAAACAAAGGGCGAGAATCAGAGGGGCTGAAACAGAGTGCGAGAAACAGAGGGGCTGAATCAGAGGGGCTGAAACAGAGGGCGAGAAACAGAAAGACTGAAACAGAGGGCGAGAAACAGAGGGGCTGAAACAGAGGGGCTGAAACAGATGGTGAGAAACAGAGGGGCTGAAACAGAGGGGCTGAAACAGAGAGGCTGAATCAGAGGGGCTGATTCAGAGGGGCTGAAACAGAGGGGCTGAATCAGAGGGGCTGAAACAGCGGGCGAGAATCAGAGTCGCTGAAACAGAGGGCGAGAAACAGACGTGCAGAAACAGAGGGCGAGAAACAGAGGGGCTGAAACAGAGGGGCTGAAACAGAGAGCGCGAAACAGAGGGACTGAAACAGAGGGCGAGAAACAGAGGGGCTGAAACAGACGGCGAGAAACAGAGGGGCTGAAACAGAGGGCGAGAAACAGAGGGGCTGAAACAGAGGGCAAGAAACAGAGGGGCTGAAATTGAGTGGCTGAAACAGAAGGGCTGAAATAGAGGGGCTGAAACAGAGGGCGAGAAACAGAGGGGCTGAATCAGAGGGGCTGAATCAGAGGAGCTGAAACAGAGGGGCTGAAACAGAGGGCGAGAAACAGAGGGGCTGAAACAGAGGGCGAGAAACAGAGGGCGAGAAACAGAGAGGCTGAAACAGAGGGGCTGAAACAGAGGGGCTGAAACAAAGCGGCTGATACAGAGAGTGAGAAACAGAGGGGCTGTAACAGAGGGCGAGAAACAGAGTCGCTGAAACATGGCGAGAAACAGAGGGGCTGAAACAGAGGGGCTGAAACAGAGGGGCTGAAACAGAGGGGCTGAAACAGAGGGCGAGAAACAGAGGGGCTGAAACAGAGGGCGAGAAACAGAGGGGCTGAAACAGAGGGCGAGAAACAGAGGGGCTGAAACAGAGGGCGAGAAACAGAGGGGCTGAAACAGAGGGGCTGAAACAGAGGGGCTGAAACAGAGGGCGAGAAACAGAGAGGCTCAAACAGAGGGCGAGAAACAGAGGGCGAGAAACAGAGGGGCTGAAACAGAGGGGCTGAAACAGACGGGCTGAAACAGAGGGCAAAAAACAGAGGGGCTGAAACAGAGGGCGAGAAACAGAGGGTGAGAAACAGAGGGCGAGAAACAGAGGGGCTGAAACAGAGGGCAAAAAACAGAGGGGCTGAAACAGAGGGCGAGAAACAGAGGGTGAGAAACAGAGGGCGAGAAACAGATGGGATGAAACAGAGGGGCTGAAACAGAGGGGCTGAAATAGAGGGGCTGAAACAAAGGGGCTGAAACAGAGGGGCTGCAACAGAGGGGCTGAATCAGAGGGGCTGACACAGAGTGCGAGAAACAGAGGGGCTGAAACAGAGGGCGAGAAAAAGAGGGGCTGAAACAGAGGGCGAGAAACAGAGGGGCTGAAACAGGGGGGCTGAAACAGAGGGGCTGAAACAGAGGGCGAGAAACAGAGAGGCTGAAACATAGGGCGAGAAACAGAGGGGCTGAAACAGAGGGCAAGAAACAGAGGGGCTGAATCAGAGATGCGAGAAACAGAGGGGCTGAAACAGAGGGCGAGAAACAGAGGGGCTGAAACGGAGGGCGAGAAACAGAGGGCGAGAAACAGAGGGACTGAAACAGAGGGGCTGAAACAGAGGGGCTGAAACAGATGGCGAGAAACAGAGGGGCTGAAACAGAGGGCGAGAAACAGAGGGGCTGAAACAGAGGGCGAGAAACAGAGGGGCTGAAACAGAGGGGCTGAAACAGAGGGGCTGAAACAGAGGGCGAGAAATAGAGGGGCTGAAACAGAGGGCGAGAAACAGAGGGGCTGAAACAGAGCGCGAGAAACAGAGGGGCTGAAACAGAGGGCGCGAAACAGAGGGGCTGAAACAGAGTGCGAGAAACAGAGGGGCTGAATCAGAGGGGCTGAAACAGAGGGCGAGAAACAGAAAGACTGAAACAGAGGGCGAGAAACAGAGGGGCTGAAACAGAGGGGCTGAAACAGATGGTGAGAAACAGAGGGGATTAAACAGAGGGCGAGAAACAGAGGGGCAGAAACAGAGAGGCTGAAACAGAGGTCGAGAAACAGAGGGCGAGAAACAGAGAGGCTGAAACAGAGGGGCTGAAACAGAGGGGCTGAAACAAAGCGGCTGATGCAGAGAGTGAGAAACAGAGGGGCTGAAACAGAGGGCGAGAAACAGAGGGGCTGAAACAGAGGGCGAGAAACAGAGGGGCTGAAACAGAGGGCGAGAAACAGAGGGGCTGAAACAGAGGGCGAGAAACAGAGGGGCTGAAACAGAGGGGCTGAAACAGAGGGGCTGAAACAGAGGGCGAGAAACAGAGAGGCTCAAACAGAGGGCGAGAAACAGAGGGGCTGAAACAGAGGGGCTGAAACAGAGGGGCTGAATCAGAGGGGCTGATTCAGAGGGGCTGAAACAGAGGGGCTGAATCAGAGAGCCTGAAACAGAGGGCGAGAAACAGAGGGGCTGAAACAGAGGGCGAAAAACAGAGGGGCTGAAACAGAGGGCGAGAAACAGAGGGGATGAAACAGAGGGGCTGAAACAGAGGGGCTGAATCAGAGGGGCTGAAACACAGGGCGAGAAACAGACGGGCTGAAACAGAGGGCGAGAAACAGAGGGGCTGAAACAGAGGGGCTGAAACAGAGTGGCTGAAACAGAGGGCGAGAAACAGAGAGGTTGAAACAGAGGGCGAGAAACAGAGGGGCTGAAACAGAGGGCGAGAAACAGAGGGGCTGAGACAGAGGGGCTGAAACAGACGGGCTGAAACAGAGGGCAAAAAACAGAGGGGCTGAAACAGAGGGCGAGAAACAGAGGGTGAGAAACAGAGGGCGAGAAACAGAGGGGCTGAAACAGAGGGCAAAAAACAGAGGGGCTGAAACAGAGGGCGAGAAACAGAGGGTGAGAAACAGAGGGCGAGAAACAGAGGGGCTGAAACAGAGGGCGAGAAACAGAGGGGCTGAAACAGAGGGCGAGAAACAGAGGGGCTGAAACAGAGAGGCTGAAACAGAGTGGCTGAAACAGAGGGCGAGAAACAGAGAGGTTGAAACAGAGGGCGAGAAACAGAGGGGCTGAAACAGAGGGCGAGAAACAGAGGGGCTGAAACAGAGGGCGAGAAACAGAGGGGCTGAAACAGAGGGGCTGAAACAGACGGGCTGAAACAGAGGGCAAAAAACAGAGGGGCTGAAACAGAGGGCGAGAAACAGAGGGTGAGAAACAGAGGGCGAGAAACAGAGGGGCTGAAACAGAGGGCAAAAAACAGAGGGGCTGAAACAGAGGGCGAGAAACAGAGGGTGAGAAACAGAGGGCGAGAAACAGATGGGATGAAACAGAGGGGCTGAAACAGAGGGGCTGAAATAGAGGGGCTGAAACAAAGGGGCTGAAACAGAGGGGCTGCAACAGAGGGGCTGAATCAGAGGGGCTGACACAGAGTGCGAGAAACAGAGGGGCTGAAACAGAGTGCGAGAAAAAGAGGGGCTGAAACAGAGGGCGAGAAACAGAGGGGCTGAAACAGGGGGGCTGAAACAGAGGGGCTGAAACAGAGGGCGAGAAACAGAGAGGCTGAAAGATAGGGCGAGAAACAGAGGGGCTGAAACAGAGGGCAAGAAACAGAGGGGCTGAATCAGAGATGCGAGAAACAGAGGGGCTGAAACAGAGGGTCTGAAACGGAGGGCGAGAAACAGAGGGCGAGAAACAGAGGGACTGAAACAGAGGGGCTGAAACAGAGGGGCTGAAACAGATGGCGAGAAACAGAGGGGCTGAAACAGAGGGCGAGAAACAGAGGGGCTGAAACAGAGGGCGAGAAACAGAGGGGCTGAAACAGAGGGGCTGAAACAGAGGGGCTGAAACAGAGGGGCTGAAACAGAGGGTGAGAAATAGAGGGGCTGAAACAGAGGGCGAGAAACAGAGGGGCTGAAACAGAGCGCGAGAAACAGAGGGGCTGAAACAGAGGGCGCGAAACAGAGGGGCTGAAACAGAGTGCGAGAAACAGAGGGGCTGAATCAGAGGGGCTGAAACAGAGGGCGAGAAACAGAAAGACTGAAACAGAGGGCGAGAAACAGAGGGGCTGAAACAGAGGGGCTGAAACAGATGGTGAGAAACAGAGGGGATTAAACAGAGGGCGAGAAACAGAGGGGCAGAAACAGAGAGGCTGAAACAGAGGGCGAGAAACAGAGGGCGAGAAACAGAGAGGCTGAAACAGAGGGGCTGAAACAGAGGGGCTGAAACAAAGCGGCTGATGCAGAGAGTGAGAAACAGAGGGGCTGAAACAGAGGGCGAGAAACAGAGTCGCTGAAACATGGCGAGAAACAGAGGGGCTGAAACAGAGGGGCTGAAACAGAGGGGCTGAAACAGAGGGCGAGAAACAGAGGGGCTGAAACAGAGGGCGAGAAACAGAGGGGCTGAAACAGAGGGCGAGAAACAGAGGGGCTGAAACAGAGTGCGAGAAACAGAGGGGCTGAAACAGAGGGGCTGAAACAGAGGGGCTGAAACAGAGGGCGAGAAACAGAGAGGCTCAAACAGAGGGCGAGAAACAGAGGGGCTGAAACAGAGGGGCTGAAACAGAGGGGCTGAATCAGAGGGGCTGATTCAGAGGGGCTGAAACAGAGGGGCTGAATCAGAGAGCCTGAAACAGAGGGCGAGAAACAGAGGGGCTGAAACAAAGGGCGAAAAACAGAGGGGCTGAAACAGAGGGCGAGAAACAGAGGGGATGAAACAGAGGGGCTGAAACAGAGGGGCTGAAACAGAGGGGCTGAATCAGAGGGGCTGAAACAGAGGGGCTGAATCAGAGGGGCTGAAACAGAGGGCAAGAAACAGAGGGGCTGAAACAGAGGGCGAGAAACAGAGGGGCTGAAACAGAGGGCGAGAAACAGAGGGGCAGGAACAGAGGGGCTGAAACAGAGTGGCTGAAACAGAGGGCGAGAAACAGAGAGGTTGAAACAGAGGGCGAGAAACAGAGGGGCTGAAACAGAGGGCGAGAAACAGAGGGGCTGAAACAGAGGGCGAGAAACAGAGGGGCTGAAACAGAGGGGCTGAAACAGACGGGCTGAAACATAGGGCAAAAAACAGAGGGGCTGAAACAGAGGGCGAGAAACAGAGGGTGAGAAACAGAGGGCGAGAAACAGAGGGGCTGAAACAGAGGGCAAAAAACAGAGGGGCTGAAACAGAGGGCGAGAAACAGAGGGTGAGAAACAGAGGGCGAGAAACAGATGGGCTGAAACAGAGGGGCTGAAACAGAGGGGCTGAAACAGAGGGCGAGAAACAGAGGGGCTGAAACAGAGGGGCTGAAACAGAGGGCGAGAAACAGAGGGGCTGAAACAGAGGGCGAGAAACAGAGGGGCTGCAACAGAACGCGAGAAACAGAGGGGCTGAAACAGAGGGGCTGAAACAGAGTGGCTGAAACAGAGGGCGAGAAACAGAGAGGTTGAAACAGAGGGCGAGAAACAGAGGGGCTGAAACAGAGGGCGAGAAACAGAGGGGCTGAAACAGAGGGGCTGAAACAGACGGGCTGAAACAGAGGGCAAAAAACAGAGGGGCTGAAACAGAGGGCGAGAAACAGAGGGTGAGAAACAGAGGGCGAGAAACAGAGGGGCTGAAACAGAGGGCAAAAAACAGAGGGGCTGAAACAGAGGGCGAGAAACAGAGGGTGAGAAACAGAGGGCGAGAAACAGATGGGATGAAACAGAGGGGCTGAAACAGAGGGGCTGAAATAGAGGGCGAGAAACAGAGGGGCTGAAACAGAGGGCGAGAAACAGAGGGTCTGAAACAGAGCGCGAGAAACAGAGGGGCTGAAACAGAGGGCGCGAAACAGAGGGGCTGAAACAGAGGGGCTGAAACAGAGGGGCTGAAACAGAGGGCAAGAAACTGAGGGGCTGAAACAGAGGGCGAGAATCAGAGGGGCTGAAACAGAGTGCGAGAAACAGAGGGGCTGAATCAGAGGGGCTGAAACAGAGGGCGAGAAACAGAAAGACTGAACAAAGGGCGAGAAACAGAGGGGCTGAAACAGAGGGGCTTAAACAGATGGTGAGAAACAGAGGGAATTAAACAGAGGGCGAGAAACAGAGGGGCTGAAACAGAGGGGCTGAAACAGAGGGGCTGAATCAGAGGGGCTGATTCAGAGGGGCTGAAACAGAGGGGCTGAATCAGAGGGGCTGAAACAGAGGGCGAGAAACAGAGTGGCTGAAACAGAGGGCGAGAAACAGACGGGCAGAAACAGAGGGTGAGAAACAGAGGGGCTGAAACAGAGGGGCTGAAACAGAGAGCGCGAAACAGAGGGACTGAAACAGAGGGCGAGAAACAGAGGGGCTGAAACAGAGGGCGAGAAACAGAGGGACTGAAACAGAGGGCGAGAAACAGAGGGGCTGAAACAGAGGGCAAGAAACAGAGGGGCTGAAACTGAGTGGCTGAAACAGAAGGGCTGAAACAGAGGGGCTGAAACAGAGGGCGAGAAACAGAGGGGCTGAATCAGAGGGGCTGAATCAGAGGAGCTGAAACAGAGGGGCTGAAACAGAGGGTGAGAAACAGAGGGGCTGAAACAAAGGGCGAGAATCAGAGGGGCTGAAACAGAGTGCGAGAAACAGAGGGGCTGAATCAGAGGGGCTGAAACAGAGGGCGAGAAACAGAAAGACTGAAACAGAGGGCGAGAAACAGAGGGGCTGAAACAGAGGGGCTGAAACAGATGGTGAGAAACAGAGGGGCTGAAACAGAGGGGCTGAAACAGAGAGGCTGAATCAGAGGGGCTGATTCAGAGGGGCTGAAACAGAGGGGCTGAATCAGAGGGGCTGAAACAGCGGGCGAGAATCAGAGTCGCTGAAACAGAGGGCGAGAAACAGACGTGCAGAAACAGAGGGCGAGAAACAGAGGGGCTGAAACAGAGGGGCTGAAACAGAGAGCGCGAAACAGAGGGACTGAAACAGAGGGCGAGAAACAGAGGGGCTGAAACAGACGGCGAGAAACAGAGGGGCTGAAACAGAGGGCGAGAAACAGAGGGGCTGAAACAGAGGGCAAGAAACAGAGGGGCTGAAATTGAGTGGCTGAAACAGAAGGGCTGAAATAGAGGGGCTGAAACAGAGGGCGAGAAACAGAGGGGCTGAATCAGAGGGGCTGAATCAGAGGAGCTGAAACAGAGGGGCTGAAACAGAGGGCGAGAAACAGAGGGGCTGAAACAGAGGGCGAGAAACAGAGGGCGAGAAACAGAGAGGCTGAAACAGAGGGGCTGAAACAGAGGGGCTGAAACAAAGCGGCTGATACAGAGAGTGAGAAACAGAGGGGCTGTAACAGAGGGCGAGAAACAGAGTCGCTGAAACATGGCGAGAAACAGAGGGGCTGAAACAGAGGGGCTGAAACAGAGGGGCTGAAACAGAGGGGCTGAAACAGAGGGCGAGAAACAGAGGGGCTGAAACAGAGGGCGAGAAACAGAGGGGCTGAAACAGAGGGCGAGAAACAGAGGGGCTGAAACAGAGGGCGAGAAACAGAGGGGCTGAAACAGAGGGGCTGAAACAGAGGGGCTGAAACAGAGGGCGAGAAACAGAGAGGCTCAAACAGAGGGCGAGAAACAGAGGGGCTGAAACAGAGGGGCTGAAACAGAGGGGCTGAATCAGAGGGGCTGATTCAGAGGGGCTGAAACAGAGGGGCTGTATCAGAGAGCCTGAAACAGAGGGCGAGAAACAGAGGGGCTGAAACTGAGGGCGAAAAACAGAGAGGCTGAAACAGAGGGCGAGAAACAGAGGGGATGAAACAGAGGGGCTGAAACAGAGGGGCTGAAACAGAGGGGCTGAATCAGAGGGGCTGAAACAGAGGGGCTGAATCAGAGGGGCTGAAACAGAGGGCGAGAAACAGAGGGGCTGAAACAGAGGGCGAGAAACAGAGGGGCTGAAACAGAGGGCGAGAAACAGAGGGGCTGAAACAGAGGGGCTGAAACAGAGTGGCTGAAACAGAGGGCGAGAAACAGAGAGGTTGAAACAGAGGGCGAGAAACAGAGGGGCTGAAACAGAGGGCAAAAAACAGAGGGGCTGAAACAGAGGGCGAGAAACAGAGGGTGAGAAACAGAGGGCGAGAAACAGAGGGGCTGAAACAGAGGGCAAAAAACAGAGGGGCTGAAACAGAGGGCGAGAAACAGAGGGTGAGAAACAGAGGGCGAGAAACAGATGGGATGAAACAGAGGGGCTGAAACAGAGGGGCTGAAATAGAGGGGCTGAAACAAAGGGGCTGAAACAGAGGGGCTGCAACAGAGGGGCTGAATCAGAGGGGCTGACACAGAGTGCGAGAAACAGAGGGGCTGAAACAGAGGGCGAGAAAAAGAGGGGCTGAAACAGAGGGCGAGAAACAGAGGGGCTGAAACAGGGGGGCTGAAACAGAGGGGCTGAAACAGAGGGCGAGAAACAGAGAGGCTGAATCAGAGATGCGAGAAACAGAGGGGCTGAAACAGAGGGCGAGAAACAGAGGGGCTAAAACGGAGGGCGAGAAACAGAGGGCGAGAAACAGAGGGACTGAAACAGAGGGGCTGAAACAGAGGGGCTGAAACAGAGGGCGAGAAACAGAGGGGCTGAAACAGAGGGCGAGAAACAGAGGGGCTGAAACAGAGGGGCTGAAACAGAGGGGCTGAAACAGAGGGGCTAAAACAGAGGGCGAGAAATAGAGGGGCTGAAACAGAGGGCGAGAAACAGAGGGGCTGAAACAGAGCACGAGAAACAGAGGGGCTGAAACAGAGGGCGCGAAACAGAGGGGCTGAAACAGAGTGCGAGAAACAGAGGGGCTGAATCAGAGGGGCTGAAACAGAGGGCGAGAAACAGAAAGACTGAAACAGAGGGCGAGAAACAGAGGGGCTGAAACAGAGGGGCTGAAACAGATGGTGAGAAACAGAGGGGATTAAACAGAGGGCGAGAAACAGAGGGGCAGAAACAGAGAGGCTGAAACAGAGGGCGAGAAAAAGAAGGCGAGAAACAGAGAGGCTGAAACAGAGGGGCTGAAACAGAGGGGCTGAAACAAAGCGGCTGATGCAGAGAGTGAGGAACAGAGGGGCTGAAACAGGGGGCGAGAAACAGAGTCGCTGAAACATGGCGAGAAACAGAGGGGCTGAAACAGAGGGGCTGAAACAGAGGGGCTGAAACAGAGGGGCTGAAACAGAGGGCGAGAAACAGAGCGGCTGAAACAGAGGGCGAGAAACAGAGGGGCTGAAACAGAGGGCGAGAAACAGAGGGGCTGAAACAGAGTTGCTGAAACAGAGGGGCTGAAACAGAGGGCGAGAAACAGAGAGGCTCAAACAGAGGGCGAGAAACAGAGGGGCTGAAACAGAGGGGCTGAAACAGAGGGGCTGAATCAGAGAGCCTGAAACAGAGTGCGAGAAACAGAGGGGCTGAAACAGAGGGCGAAAAACAGAGGGGCTGAAACAGAGGGCGAGAAACAGAGTGGATGAAACAGAGGGGCTGAAACAGAGGGGCTGAAACAGAGGGGCTGAATCAGAGGGGCTGAAACAGAGGGGCTGAAACAGAGTGGCTGAAACAGAGGGCGAGAAACAGAGAGGTTGAAACAGAGAGCGAGAAACAGAGGGGCTGAAACATAGGGCGAGAAACAGAGGGGCTGAAACAGAGGGCGAGAAACAGAGGGGCTGAAACAGAGGGCGAGAAACAGAGGGTGAGAAACAGAGGGCGAGAAACAGAGGGGCTGAAACAGAGGGCAAAAAACAGAGGGGCTGAAACAGAGGGCGAGAAACAGAGGGTGAGAAACAGAGGGCGAGAAACAGATGGGATGAAACAGAGGGGCTGAAACAGAGGGGCTGAAATAGAGGGGCTGAAACAAAGGGGCTGAAACAGAGGGGCTGCAACAGAGGGGCTGAATCAGAGGGGCTGACACAGAGTGCGAGAAACAGAGGGGCTGAAACAGAGGGCGAGAAAAAGAGGGGCTGAAACAGAGGGCGAGAAACAGAGGGGCTGAAACAGGGGGGCTGAAACAGAGGGGCTGAAACAGAGGGCGAGAAACAGAGAGGCTGAAACATAGGGCGAGAAACAGAGGGGCTGAAACAGAGGGCAAGAAACAGAGGGGCTGAATCAGAGATGCGAGAAACAGAGGGGCTGAAACAGAGGGCGAGAAACAGAGGGGCTGAAACGGAGGGCGAGAAACAGAGGGCGAGAAACAGAGGGACTGAAACAGAGATGCTGAAACAGAGGGGCTGAAACAGAGGGCGAGAAACAGAGGGGCTGAAACAGAGGGCGAGAAACAGAGGGGCTGAAACAGAGGGCGAGAAACAGAGGGGCTGAAACAGAGGGGCTGAAACAGTGGGGCTGAAACAGAGGGGCTGAAACAGAGGGCGAGAAATAGAGGGGCTGAAACAGAGGGCGAGAAACAGAGGGGCTGAAACAGAGCGCGAGAAACAGAGGGGCTGAAACAGAGGGCGCGAAACAGAGGGGCTGAAACAGAGTGCGAGAAACAGAGGGGCTGAATCAGAGGGGATGAAACAGAGGGCGAGAAACAGAAAGACTGAAACAGAGGGCGAGAAACAGAGGGGCAGAAAAAAAAGGGGCTGAAACAGATGGTGAGAAACAGAGGGGATTAAACAGAGGGCGAGAAACAGAGGGGCAGAAACAGAGAGGCTGAAACAGAGGGGCTGAAACAGAGGGGCTGAAACAAAGCGGCTGATACAGAGGGTGAGAAACAGAGGGGCTGAAACAGAGGGCGAGAAACAGAGTCGCTGAAACATGGCGAGAAACAGAGGGGCTGAAACAGAGGGGCTGAAACAGAGGGGCTGAAATAGAGGGCGAGAAACAGAGGGGCTGAAACAGAGGGCGAGAAACAGAGGGGCTGAAACAGAGGGCGAGAAACAGAGGGGCTGAAACAGAGGGAGAGAAACAGAGGGGCTGAAACAGAGGGGCTGAAACAGAGGGCGAGAAACAGAGAGGCTGAAACAGAGGGCGAGAAACAGAGGGGCTGAAACAGAGGGGCTGAAACAGAGGGGCTGAATCAGAGGGGCTGATTCAGAGGGGCTGAAACAGAGGGGCTGAATCAGAGAGCCTGAAACAGAGGGCGAGAAACAGAGGGGCTGAAACGGAGGGCGAGAAACAGAGGGCGAGAAACAGAGGGACTGAAACAGAGGGGCTGAAACAGAGGGGCTGAAACAGAGGGCGAGAAACAGAGGGGCTGAAATAGAGGTCGAGAAACAGAGGGGCTGAAACAGAGGGAGAGAAACAGAGGGGCTGAAACAGAGGGGCTGAAACAGTGGGGCTGAAACAGAGGGGCTGAAACAGAGGGCGAGAAATAGAGGGGCTGAAACAGAGGGCGAGAAACAGAGGGGCTGAAACAGAGGGCGAGAAACAGAGGGGCTGAAACAGAGGGCGCGAAACAGAGGGTCTGAAACAGAGGGGCTGAAACAGAGGGGCTGAAACAGAGGGCAAGAAACTGAGGGGGTGAAACAGAGGGCGAGAATCAGAGGGGCTGAAACAGAGTGCGAGAAACAGAGGGGCTGAATCAGAGGGGCTGAAACAGAGGGCGAGAAACAGAAAGACTGAAACAGAGGGCGAGAAACAGAGGGGCTGAAACAGCCGGGCTGAAACAGATGGTGAGAAACAGAGGGGATTAAACAGAGGGCGAGAAACAGATGGGCTGAAACAGAGGGGCTGAAACAGAGGGGCTGAATCAGAGGGGCTGATTCAGAGGGGCTGAAACAGAGGGGCTGAATCAGAGGGGCTGAAACAGAGGGCGAGAAACAGAGTGGCTGAAACAGAGGGCGAGAAACAGAGGGGCAGAAACAGAGGGCGGGAAACAGAGGGGCTGAAACAGAGGGGCTGAAACAGAGAGCGCGAAACAGAGGGACTGAAACAGAGGGCGAGAAACAGAGGGGCTGAAACAGACGGCGAGAAACAGAGGGGCTGAAACAGAGGGCAAGAAACAGAGGGGCTGAAACAGAGGGCAAGAAACAGAGGGGCTGAAACTGAGTGGCTGAAACAGAAGGGCTGAAACAGAGGGGCTGAAACAGAGGGCGAGAAACAGAGGGGCTGAATCAGAGGGGCTGAATCAGAGGAGCTGAAACAGAGGGGCTGAAACAGCGGGCGAGAAACAGAGGGGCTGAAACAGAGGGCGAGAAACAGAGGGCGAGAAACAGAGAGGCTGAAACAGAGGGGCTGAAACAGAGGGGCTGAAACAAAGCGGCTGATACAGAGGGTGAGAAACAGAGGGGCTGATACAGAGGGCGAGAAACAGAGGTGCTGAAACAGAGGGCGAGAAACAGAGGGGCTGAATCAGAGGGGCTGAAACAGAGGGCGAGAAACAGAGGGGCTGAAACAGAGGGCGAGAAACAGAGGGGCTGAAACAGAGGGCGAGAAACAGAGGGTGAGAAACAGAGGGGCTGAAACAGAGGGCGAGAAACAGAGGGGCTGAAACAGAGGGGCTGAATCAGAGGGGCTAAAACATAGGGGCTGAATCAGACGGGCTGAAACAGAGGGCGAGAAACAGAGGGGCTGAAACAGAGGGCGAGAGACAGAGGGGCAGAAAAAGAGGGCGAGAAACAGAGGGGCTGAAACAGAGGGGCTGAAACAGAGAGTGTGAATCAGAGGGGCTGAAACAGAGGGCGAGAAACAGAGGGGCTGAAACAGAGGGGCTGAATCGGAGGGGCTGAAACAGAGGGGCTGAAACAGAGGGGCTGAAACAGAGGGCGAGAAACAGAGGGGCTGAATCAGAGGGGCTGAATCAGAGGGGCCGAAACAGAGGGGCTGAAACAGTGGGCGAGAAACTAAGGGACTGAAACAGAGTGGCTGAAACAGACGGGCTGAAACAGAGAGCCTGAAACAGAGGGGCTGAAACAGAGGGTGAGAAACAGATGGGCTGAAACAGAGAGCTGAAACAGAGGGGCTGAAAAAGAGGGCGAAAAACAGAGGGGCTGAAACAGAGGGCGAGAAACAGAGGGGGTGAAACAGAGGGGCTGAAACAGAGGGGCTGAAACAGAGGGGCTGAAACAGGGTGGCTGAAACAGAGGGGCTGAAACAGAGGTGCTGAAACAGAGGGGCTGAAACAGAGGGCGAGAAACAGAAGGGCTGAAACAGAGCGCGAGAAACAGAAGGCTGAAACAGAGGGGCTGAAACAGAGGGCGAGAAACAGAGGGGCTGAAACAGAGGGCGAGAAACAGAGTGGCTGAAATAGAGGGCGAGAAACAGAGGGGCTGAAACAGAGGGGCTGAAACAGAGGGCGAGAAACAGAGGGGCTGAATCAGAGGGGCTGAATCAGAGGGGCTGAAACAGAGGGGCTGAAACAGAGGGCGAGAAACAAAGGGGCTGAAACAGCGGGCGAGAAACAGAGGGCCAGAAACAGAGGGGCTGAAACAGAGGGGCTGAAACAGACGGGCTGAAACAGAGAGCCTGAAACAGAGGGCGAGAAACAGAGGGGCTGAAACAGTGGGCGAAAAACAGAGGGGCTGAAACAGAGGGCGAGAAACAGAGGGGATGAAACAGAGGGGCTGAAACAGAGGGGCTGAAACAGAGGGGCTGAATCAGATGGGCTGAAACAGAGGGCGAGAAACAGAGGGGCTGAAACAGAGGGCGAGAAACAGAGGGGCTGAAACAGAGGGCGAGAAACAGTGGGGCTGAAACAGAGGGGCTGAAACAGAGTGGCTGAAACAGAGGGCGAGAAACAGAGAGGTTGAAACAGAGGGCGAGAAACAGAGGGGCTGAAACAGAGGGCGAGAAACAGAAGGGCTGAAACAGAGGGCGAGAAACAGAGGGGCTGAAACAGAGGGGCTGAAACAGACGGGCTGAAACAGAGGGCAAAAAACAGAGGGGCTGAAACAGAGGGCGAGAAACAGGGGGTGAGAAACAGAGAGCGAGAAACAGAGGGGCTGAAACAGAGGGCAAAAAACAGAGGGGCTGAAACAGAGGGCGAGAAACAGAGGGTGAGAAACAGAGGGCGAGAAACAGATGGGATGAAACAGAGGGGCTTAAGCAGAGGGGCTGAAATAGAGGGGCTGAAACAGAGGGGCTGAATCAGAGGGGCTGCAACAGAGGGGCTGAATCAGAGGGGCTGACACAGAGTGTGAGAAAGAGAGGGGCTGAAACAGAGGGCGAGAAACAGATGGGCTGAAACAGAGGGCGAGAAACAGAGGGGCTGAAACAGAGGGCGCGAAACAGAGGGGCTGAAACAGAGCGGCTGGAACAGAGGGGCTGAAACAGAGGGCGAAAACTGAGGGGCTGAAACAGAGGGCGAGAATTAGAGGGGCTGAAACAGAGGGCGAGAAACAGAGGGGCTGAATCAGAGGGGCTGAAAGAGAGGGCGAGAAACAGAAAGGCTGAAACAGAGGGCGAGAAACAGAGGGGCTGAAACAGAGGGGCTGAAACAGATGGTGAGAAACAGAGGGGATTAAACAGAGGGCGAGAAACAGAGGGGCTGAAACAGAGGGGCTGATACAGAGGGGCTGAATCAGAGGGGCTGAAACAGAGAGCGCGAAACAGAGGGGCTGAAACAGAGGGCGCGAAACAGAGGGACTGAAACAGAGGGCGAGAACCAGACGGGCAGAAACAGAGGGCGAGAAACAGAGGGGCTGAAACAGAGGGGCTGAATCAGAGAGCGCAAAACAGAGGGGCTGAAACAGAGGGCGCGAAACAGAGGGACTGAAACAGAGGGCGAGAACCAGACGGGCAGAAACAGAGGGCGAGAAACAGAGGGGCTGAAACAGAGGGGCTGAAACAGAGAGCGCGAAACAGAGGGACTGAAACAGAGGGCGAGAAACAGAGGGGCTGAAACAGACGGCGAGAAACAGAGGGGCCGAAACAGAGGGCGAGAAACAGAGGGGCTGAAACAGAGGGCAAGAAACAGAGGGGCTGAACTGAGTGGCTGAAACAGAAGGGCTGAAACAGAGGGGCTGAAACAGAGGGCGAGAAACAGAGGGGCTGAAACAGAGGGGCTGAAACAGAGGGGCTGAATCAGAGGGGCTGATTCACAGGGGCTGAAACAGAGGGGCTGAATCAGAGGGGCTGAAACAGAGGGCGCGAAACAGAGGGACTGAAACAGAGGCCGAGAACCAGACGGGCAGAAACAGTGGGCGAGAAACAGAGGGGCTGAAACAGAGGGGCTGAAACAGAGAGCGCGAAACAGAGGGACTGAAACAGAGGGCGAGAAACAGAGGGGCTGGAACAGAGGGGCTGAAATAGAGGGGCTGAAACAGAGGGGCTGAAACAGAGGGCGAGAAACAGAGGGGCTGAAACAGAGGGCGAGAAACAGAGGGCGAGAAACTGAGAGGCTGAAACAGAGGGGCTGAAACAGAGGGGCTGAAACAAAGCGGCTGATACAGAGGGTGAGAAACAGAGGGGCTGAAACAGAGGGCGAGAAACAGAGTCGCTGAAACATGGCGAGAAACAGAGGGGCTGAAACAGAGGGGCTGAAACAGAGGGGCTGAAACAGTGGGACTGAAACAGAGGGGCTGAAACAGAGGGCAAGAAACAGAGGGGCTGAAACAGAGGGGCTGAAACAGAGGGGCTGAAACAGAGGGCGAGAAACAGAGGGGCTGAAACAGAGGGCGAGAAACTGAGGGGCTGAAACAGAGGGGCTGAAACAGAGGGCGAGGAAAGAGAGGCTGAAACAGAGGGCGAGAAACAGAGTGGCTGAAACAGAGGGCAAGAAACAGAGGGGGTGAAACAGAGGGCGAGAAACAGAGGGGCTGAAACAGAGGGCGAGAAACAGAGGGGCAGAAACAGAGGGCGAGAAACGGAGGTGCTGAAACAGACGGGCTGAAAGAGAGGGGCTGAAACAGAGTGCGAGAAACAGAGGGGCTGAAACAGAGGGCGAGAAACAAGGGCTGAAACAGAGGGCGAGAAACAGAGGGCGAGAAACAGAGGGGCTGAAACAGAGGGCGAGAAACAGAGGGGCTGAAACAGAGGGGCTGAAACAGTGGAGCAGAAACAGAGGGGCTGAAACAGAGGGCGAGAAACAGAGGGGCTGAAACAGAGGGGCTGAAACAGAGGAGCTGAAACAGAGGGCGAGAAACTGAGAGGCTGAAACAGAGGGCGAGAAACAGAGGGGCTGAAACAGAGGGCGAGAAACAGAGGGGCTGAAACAGAGGGGCTGAAACAGAGGGGCTGAAACAGAGGGCGAGAAACAGAGGGGCCGAAACAGAGGGGCTGAAACAGAGGGCGAGAAACAGAGGGGCTGAAACAGAGGGCGAGAAACAGAGGGGCTGAAACAGAGGGCGCGAAACAGAGGGGCTGAAACAGAGTGCGAGAAACAGAGGGGCTGAATCAGAGGGGCTGAAACAGAGGGCGAGAAACAGAAAGACTGAAACAGAGGGCGAGAAACAGAGGGGCTGAAACAGAGGAGCTGAAACAGATGGTGAGAAACAGAGGGGATTAAACAGAGGGCGAGAAACAGAGGGGCAGAAACAGAGAGGCTGAAACAGAGGGCGAGAAAAAGAGGGCGAGAAACAGAGAGGCTGAAACAGAGGGGCTGAAACAGAGGGGCTGAAACAAAGCGGCTGATGCAGAGAGTGAGGAACAGAGGGGCTGAAACAGGGGGCGAGAAACAGAGTCGCTGAAACATGGCGAGAAACAGAGGGGCTGAAACAGAGGGGCTGAAACAGAGGGGCTGAAACAGAGGGGCTGAAACAGAGGGCGAGAAACAGAGGGGCTGAAACAGAGGGCGAGAAACAGAGGGGCTGAAACAGAGGGCGAGAAACAGAGGGGCTGAAACAGACGGGCTGAAACAGAGGGGCTGAAACAGAGGGCGAGAAACAGAGAGGCTCAAACAGAGGGCGAGAAACAGAGGGGCTGAAACAGAGGGGCTGAAACAGAGGGGCTGAATCAGAGAGCCTGAAACAGAGTGCGAGAAACAGAGGGGCTGAAACAGAGGGCGAAAAACAGAGGGGCTGAAACAGAGGGCGAGAAACAGAGTGGATGAAACAGAGGGGCTGAAACAGAGGGGCTGAAACAGAGGGGCTGAAACAGAGTGGCTGAAACAGAGGGCGAGAAACAGAGAGGTTGAAACAGAGGGCAAGAAACAGAGGGGCTGAAACATAGGGCGAGAAACAGAGGGGCTGAAACAGAGGGCGAGAAACAGAGGGGCTGAAACAGAGGGGCTGAAACAGACGGGCTGAAACACAGGGCAAAAAACAGAGGGGCTGAAACAGACGGCGAGAAACAGAGGGTGAGAAACAGAGGGCGAGAAACAGAGGGGCTGAAACAGAGGGCAAAAAACAGAGGAGCTGAAACAGAGGGCGAGAAACAGAGGGTGAGAAACAGAGGGCGAGAAACAGATGGGATGAAACAGAGGGGCTGAAACAGAGGGGCTGAAATAGAGGGGCTGAAACAAAGGGGCTGAAACAGAGGGGCTGCAACAGAGGGGCTGAATCAGAGGGGCTGACACAGAGTGCGAGAAACAGAGGGGCTGAAACAGAGGGCGAGAAAAAGAGGGGCTGAAACAGAGGGCGAGAAACAGAGGGGCTGAAACAGGGGGGCTGAAACAGAGGGGCTAAAACAGAGGGCGAGAAACAGAGAGGCTGAAACATAGGGCGAGAAACAGAGGGGCTGAAACAGAGGGCAAGAAACAGAGGGGCTGAATCAGAGATGCGAGAAACAGAGGGGCTGAAACAGAGGGCGAGAAACAGAGGGGCTGAAACGGAGGGCGAGAAACAGAGGGCGAGAAACAGAGGGACTGAAACAGAGATGCTGAAACAGAGGGGCTGAAACAGAGGGCGAGAAACAGAGGGGCTGAAACAGAGGGCGAGAAACAGAGGGGCTGAAACAGAGGGCGAGAAACAGAGGGGCTGAAACAGAGGGGCTGAAACAGTGGGGCTGAAACAGAGGGGCTGAAACAGAGGGCGAGAAATAGAGGGGCTGAAACAGAGGGCGAGAAACAGAGGGGCTGAAACAGAGCGCGAGAAACAGAGGGGCTGAAACAGAGGGCGCGAAACAGAGGGGCTGAAACAGAGTGCGAGAAACAGAGGGGCTGAATCAGAGGGGATGAAACAGAGGGCGAGAAACAGAAAGACTGAAACAGAGGGCGAGAAACAGAGGGGCTGAAACAGAGGGGCTGAAACAGATGGTGAGAAACAGAGGGGATTAAACAGAGGGCGAGAAACAGAGGGGCAGAAACAGAGAGGCTGAAACAGAGGGGCTGAAACAGAGGGGCTGAAACAAAGCGGCTGATACAGAGGGTGAGAAACAGAGGGGCTGAAACAGAGGGCGAGAAACAGAGTCGCTGAAACATGGCGAGAAACAGAGGGGCTGAAACAGAGGGGCTGAAACAGACGGGCTGAAATAGAGGGCGAGAAACAGAGGGGCTGAAACAGAGGGCGAGAAACAGAGGGGCTGAAACAGAGGGCGAGAAACAGAGGGGCTGAAACAGAGGGAGAGAAACAGAGGGGCTGAAACAGAGGGGCTGAAACAGAGGGGCTGAAACAGAGGGCGAGAAACAGAGAGGCTGAAACAGAGGGCGAGAAACAGAGGGGCTGAAACAGAGGGGCTGAAACAGAGGGGCTGAATCAGAGGGGCTGATTCAGAGGGGCTGAAACAGAGGGGCTGAATCAGAGAGCCTGAAACAGAGGGCGAGAAACAGAGGGGCTGAAACGGAGGGCGAGAAACAGAGGGGCTGAAACAGAGGGGCTGAAACAGAGGGGCTGAAACAGAGGGCGAGAAACAGAGGGGCCGAAACAGAGGGGCTGAAACAGAGGGCGAGAAACAGAGGGGCTGAAACAGAGGGCGAGAAACAGAGGGGCTGAAACAGAGGGCGCGAAACAGAGGGGCTGAAACAGAGTGCGAGAAACAGAGGGGCTGAATCAGAGGGGCTGAAACAGAGGGCGAGAAACAGAAAGACTGAAACAGAGGGCGAGAAACAGAGGGGCTGAAACAGAGGGGCTGAAACAGATGGTGAGAAACAGAGGGGATTAAACAGAGGGCGAGAAACAGAGGGGCAGAAACAGAGAGGCTGAAACAGAGGGCGAGAAAAAGAGGGCGAGAAACAGAGAGGCTGAAACAGAGGGGCTGAAACAGAGGGGCTGAAACAAAGCGGCTGATGCAGAGAGTGAGGAACAGAGGGGCTGAAACAGGGGGCGAGAAACAGAGTCGCTGAAACATGGCGAGAAACAGAGGGGCTGAAACAGAGGGGCTGAAACAGAGGGGCTGAAACAGAGGGGCTGAAACAGAGGGCGAGAAACAGAGGGGCTGAAACAGAGGGCGAGAAACAGAGGGGCTGAAACAGAGGGCGAGAAACAGAGGGGCTGAAACAGAGGGGCTGAAACAGAGGGGCTGAAACAGAGGGCGAGAAACAGAGAGGCTCAAACAGAGGGCGAGAAACAGAGGGGCTGAAACAGAGGGGCTGAAACAGAGGGGCTGAATCAGAGAGCCTGAAACAGAGTGCGAGAAACAGAGGGGCTGAAACAGAGGGCGAAAAACAGAGGGGCTGAAACAGAGGGCGAGAAACAGAGTGGATGAAACAGAGGGGCTGAAACAGAGGGGCTGAAACAGAGGGGCTGAATCAGAGGGGCTGAAACAGAGGGGCTGAAACAGAGTGGCTGAAACAGAGGGCGAGAAACAGAGAGGTTGAAACAGAGGGCGAGAAACAGAGGGGCTGAAACATAGGGCGAGAAACAGAGGGGCTGAAACAGAGGGCGAGAAACAGAGGGGCTGAAACAGAGGGGCTGAAACAGACGGGCTGAAACACAGGGCAAAAAACAGAGGGGCTGAAACAGAGGGCGAGAAACAGAGGGTGAGAAACAGAGGGCGAGAAACAGAGGGGCTGAAACAGAGGGCAAAAAACAGAGGAGCTGAAACAGAGGGCGAGAAACAGAGGGTGAGAAACAGGGCGAGAAACAGATGGGATGAAACAGAGGGGCTGAAACAGAGGGGCTGAAATAGAGGGGCTGAAACAAAGGGGCTGAAACAGAGGGGCTGCAACAGAGGGGCTGAATCAGAGGGGCTGACACAGAGTGCGAGAAACAGAGGGGCTGAAACAGAGGGCGAGAAAAAGAGGGGCTGAAACAGAGGGCGAGAAACAGAGGGGCTGAAACAGGGGGGCTGAAACAGAGGGGCTAAAACAGAGGGCGAGAAACAGAGAGGCTGAAACATAGGGCGAGAAACAGAGGGGCTGAAACAGAGGGCAAGAAACAGAGGGGCTGAATCAGAGATGCGAGAAACAGAGGGGCTGAAACAGAGGGCGAGAAACAGAGGGGCTGAAACGGAGGGCGAGAAACAGAGGGCGAGAAACAGAGGGACTGAAACAGAGATGCTGAAACAGAGGGGCTGAAACAGAGGGCGAGAAACAGAGGGGCTGAAACAGAGGGCGAGAAACAGAGGGGCTGAAACAGAGGGCGAGAAACAGAGGGGCTGAAACAGAGGGGCTGAAACAGTGGGGCTGAAACAGAGGGGCTGAAACAGAGGGCGAGAAATAGAGGGGCTGAAACAGAGGGCGAGAAACAGAGGGGCTGAAACAGAGCGCGAGAAACAGAGGGGCTGAAACAGAGGGCGCGAAACAGAGGGGCTGAAACAGAGTGCGAGAAACAGAGGGGCTGAATCAGAGGGGATGAAACAGAGGGCGAGAAACAGAAAGACTGAAACAGAGGGCGAGAAACAGAGGGGCTGAAACAGAGGGGCTGAAACAGATGGTGAGAAACAGAGGGGATTAAACAGAGGGCGAGAAACAGAGGGGCAGAAACAGAGAGGCTGAAACAGAGGGGCTGAAACAGAGGGGCTGAAACAAAGCGGCTGATACAGAGGGTGAGAAACAGAGGGGCTGAAACAGAGGGCGAGAAACAGAGTCGCTGAAACATGGCGAGAAACAGAGGGGCTGAAACAGAGGGGCTGAAACAGACGGGCTGAAATAGAGGGCGAGAAACAGAGGGGCTGAAACAGAGGGCGAGAAACAGAGGGGCTGAAACAGAGGGCGAGAAACAGAGGGGCTGAAACAGAGGGAGAGAAACAGAGGGGCTGAAACAGAGGGGCTGAAACAGAGGGTCTGAAACAGAGGGCGAGAAACAGAGAGGCTGAAACAGAGGGCGAGAAACAGAGGGGCTGAAACAGAGGGGCTGAAACAGAGGGGCTGAATCAGAGGGGCTGATTCAGAGGGGCTGAAACAGAGGGGCTGAATCAGAGAGCCTGAAACAGAGGGCGAGAAACAGAGGGGCTGAAACGGAGGGCGAGAAACAGAGGGCGAGAAACAGAGGGACTGAAACAGAGGGGCTGAAACAGAGGGGCTGAAACAGAGGGCGAGAAACAGAGGGGCTGAAACAGAGGGCGAGAAACAGAGGGGCTGAAACAGAGGGCGAGAAACAGAGGGGCTGAAACAGAGGGGCTGAAACAGTGGGGCTGAAACAGAGGGGCTGAAACAGAGGGCGAGAAATAGAGGGGCTGAAACAGAGGGCGAGAAACAGAGGTGCTGAAACAGAGGGCGAGAAACAGAGGGGCTGAAACAGAGGGCGCGAAACAGAGGGTCTGAAACAGACGGGCTGAAACAGAGGGGCTGAAACAGAGGGCAAGAAACTGAGGGGGTGAAACAGAGGGCGAGAATCAGAGGGGCTGAAACAGAGTGCGAGAAACAGAGGGGCTGAATCAGAGGGGCTGAAACAGAGGGCGAGAAACAGAAAGACTGAAACAGAGGGCGAGAAACAGAGGGGCTGAAACAGCCGGGCTGAAACAGATGGTGAGAAACAGAGGGGATTAAACAGAGGGCGAGAAACAGAGGGGCTGAAACAGAGGGGCTGAAACAGAGGGGCTGAATCAGAGGGGCTGATTCAGAGGGGCTGAAACAGAGGGGCTGAATCAGAGGGGCTGAAACAGAGGGCGAGAAACAGAGTGGCTGAAACAGAGGGCGAGAAACAGAGGGGCAGAAACAGAGGGCGGGAAACAGAGGGGCTGAAACAGAGGGGCTGAAACAGAGAGCGCGAAACAGAGGGGCTGAATCAGAGGGGCTGAAACAGAGGGCGAGAAACAGAAAGACTGAAACAGAGGGCGAGAAACAGAGGGGCTGAAACAGCCGGGATGAAACAGATGGTGAGAAACAGAGGGGATTAAACAGAGGGCGAGAAACAGAGGGGCTGAAACAGAGGGGCTGAAACAGAGGGGCTGAATCAGAGGGGCTGATTCAGAGGGGCTGCAACAGAGGGGCTGAATCAGAGGGGCTGACACAGAGTGCGAGAAACAGAGGGGCTGAAACAGAGGGCGAGAAAAAGAGGGGCTGAAACAGAGGGCGAGAAACAGAGGGGCTGAAACAGGGGGGCTGAAACAGAGGGGCTAAAACAGAGGGCGAGAAACAGAGAGGCTGAAACATAGGGCGAGAAACAGAGGGGCTGAAACAGAGGGCAAGAAACAGAGGGGCTGAATCAGAGATGCGAGAAACAGAGGGGCTGAAACAGAGGGCGAGAAACAGAGGGGCTGAAACGGAGGGCGAGAAACAGAGGGCGAGAAACAGAGGGACTGAAACAGAGATGCTGAAACAGAGGGGCTGAAACAGAGGGCGAGAAACAGAGGGGCTGAAACAGAGGGCGAGAAACAGAGGGGCTGAAACAGAGGGCGAGAAACAGAGGGGCTGAAACAGAGGGGCTGAAACAGTGGGGCTGAAACAGAGGGGCTGAAACAGAGGGCGAGAAATAGAGGGGCTGAAACAGAGGGCGAGAAACAGAGGGGCTGAAACAGAGCGCGAGAAACAGAGGGGCTGAAACAGAGGGCGCGAAACAGAGGGGCTGAAACAGAGTGCGAGAAACAGAGGGGCTGAATCAGAGGGGATGAAACAGAGGGCGAGAAACAGAAAGACTGAAACAGAGGGCGAGAAACAGAGGGGCTGAAACAGAGGGGCTGAAACAGATGGTGAGAAACAGAGGGGATTAAACAGAGGGCGAGAAACAGAGGGGCAGAAACAGAGAGGCTGAAACAGAGGGGCTGAAACAGAGGGGCTGAAACAAAGCGGCTGATACAGAGGGTGAGAAACAGAGGGGCTGAAACAGAGGGCGAGAAACAGAGTCGCTGAAACATGGCGAGAAACAGAGGGGCTGAAACAGAGGGGCTGAAACAGACGGGCTGAAATAGAGGGCGAGAAACAGAGGGGCTGAAACAGAGGGCGAGAAACAGAGGGGCTGAAACAGAGGGCGAGAAACAGAGGGGCTGAAACAGAGGGAGAGAAACAGAGGGGCTGAAACAGAGGGGCTGAAACAGAGGGGCTGAAACAGAGGGCGAGAAACAGAGAGGCTGAAACAGAGGGCGAGAAACAGAGGGGCTGAAACAGAGGGGCTGAAACAGAGGGGCTGAATCAGAGGGGCTGATTCAGAGGGGCTGAAACAGAGGGGCTGAATCAGAGAGCCTGAAACAGAGGGCGAGAAACAGAGGGGTTGAAACGGAGGGCGAGAAACAGAGGGGCTGAAACAGAGGGGCTGAAACAGAGGGGCTGAAACAGAGGGCGAGAAACAGAGGGGCCGAAACAGAGGGGCTGAAACAGAGGGCGAGAAACAGAGGGGCTGAAACAGAGGGCGAGAAACAGAGGGGCTGAAACAGAGGGCGCGAAACAGAGGGGCTGAAACAGAGTGCGAGAAACAGAGGGGCTGAATCAGAGGGGCTGAAACAGAGGGCGAGAAACAGAAAGACTGAAACAGAGGGCGAGAAACAGAGGGGCTGAAACAGAGGGGCTGAAACAGATGGTGAGAAACAGAGGGGATTAAACAGAGGGCGAGAAACAGAGGGGCAGAAACAGAGAGGCTGAAACAGAGGGCGAGAAAAAGAGGGCGAGAAACAGAGAGGCTGAAACAGAGGGGCTGAAACAGAGGGGCTGAAACAAAGCGGCTGATGCAGAGAGTGAGGAACAGAGGGGCTGAAACAGGGGGCGAGAAACAGAGTCGCTGAAACATGGCGAGAAACAGAGGGGCTGAAACAGAGGGGCTGAAACAGAGGGGCTGAAACAGAGGGGCTGAAACAGAGGGCGAGAAACAGAGGGGCTGAAACAGAGGGCGAGAAACAGAGGGGCTGAAACAGAGGGCGAGAAACAGAGGGGCTGAAACAGAGGGGCTGAAACAGAGGGCGAGAAACAGAGAGGCTCAAACAGAGGGCGAGAAACAGAGGGGCTGAAACAGAGGGGCTGAAACAGAGGGGCTGAATCAGAGAGCCTGAAACAGAGTGCGAGAAACAGAGGGGCTGAAACAGAGGGCGAAAAACAGAGGGGCTGAAACAGAGGGCGAGAAACAGAGTGGATGAAACAGAGGGGCTGAAACAGAGGGGCTGAAACAGAGGGGCTGAATCAGAGGGGCTGAAACAGAGGGGCTGAAACAGAGTGGCTGAAACAGAGGGCGAGAAACAGAGAGGTTGAAACAGAGGGCGAGAAACAGAGGGGCTGAAACATAGGGCGAGAAACAGAGGGGCTGAAACAGAGGGCGAGAAACAGAGGGGCTGAAACAGAGGGGCTGAAACAGACGGGCTGAAACACAGGGCAAAAAACAGAGGGGCTGAAACAGAGGGCGAGAAACAGAGGGGCTGAATCAGAGGGGCTGAAACAGAGGGCGAGAAACAGAAAGACTGAAACAGAGGGCGAGAAACAGAGGGGCTGAAACAGAGGGGCTGAAACAGATGGTGAGAAACAGAGGGGATTAAACAGAGGGCGAGAAACAGAGGGGCAGAAACAGAGAGGCTGAAACAGAGGGCGAGAAAAAGAGGGCGAGAAACAGAGAGGCTGAAACAGAGGGGCTGAAACAGAGGGGCTGAAACAAAGCGGCTGATGCAGAGAGTGAGGAACAGAGGGGCTGAAACAGGGGGCGAGAAACAGAGTCGCTGAAACATGGCGAGAAACAGAGGGGCTGAAACAGAGGGGCTGAAACAGAGGGGCTGAAACAGAGGGGCTGAAACAGAGGGCGAGAAACAGAGGGGCTGAAACAGAGGGCGAGAAACAGAGGGGCTGAAACAGAGGGCGAGAAACAGAGGGGCTGAAACAGAGGGGCTGAAACAGAGGGCGAGAAACAGAGAGGCTCAAACAGAGGGCGAGAAACAGAGGGGCTGAAACAGAGGGGCTGAAACAGAGGGGCTGAATCAGAGAGCCTGAAACAGAGTGCGAGAAACAGAGGGGCTGAAACAGAGGGCGAAAAACAGAGGGGCTGAAACAGAGGGCGAGAAACAGAGTGGATGAAACAGAGGGGCTGAAACAGAGGGGCTGAAACAGAGGGGCTGAATCAGAGGGGCTGAAACAGAGGGGCTGAAACAGAGTGGCTGAAACAGAGGGCGAGAAACAGAGAGGTTGAAACAGAGGGCGAGAAACAGAGGGGCTGAAACATAGGGCGAGAAACAGAGGGGCTGAAACAGAGGGCGAGAAACAGAGGGGCTGAAACAGAGGGGCTGAAACAGACGGGCTGAAACACAGGGCAAAAAACAGAGGGGCTGAAACAGAGGGCGAGAAACAGAGGGTGAGAAACAGAGGGCGAGAAACAGAGGGGCTGAAACAGAGGGCAAAAAACAGAGGAGCTGAAACAGAGGGCGAGAAACAGAGGGTGAGAAACAGGGCGAGAAACAGATGGGATGAAACAGAGGGGCTGAAACAGAGGGGCTGAAATAGAGGGGCTGAAACAAAGGGGCTGAAACAGAGGGGCTGCAACAGAGGGGCTGAATCAGAGGGGCTGACACAGAGTGCGAGAAACAGAGGGGCTGAAACAGAGGGCGAGAAAAAGAGGGGCTGAAACAGAGGGCGAGAAACAGAGGGGCTGAAACAGGGGGGCTGAAACAGAGGGGCTAAAACAGAGGGCGAGAAACAGAGAGGCTGAAACATAGGGCGAGAAACAGAGGGGCTGAAACAGAGGGCAAGAAACAGAGGGGCTGAATCAGAGATGCGAGAAACAGAGGGGCTGAAACAGAGGGCGAGAAACAGAGGGGCTGAAACGGAGGGCGAGAAACAGAGGGCGAGAAACAGAGGGACTGAAACAGAGATGCTGAAACAGAGGGGCTGAAACAGAGGGCGAGAAACAGAGGGGCTGAAACAGAGGGCGAGAAACAGAGGGGCTGAAACAGAGGGCGAGAAACAGAGGGGCTGAAACAGAGGGGCTGAAACAGTGGGGCTGAAACAGAGGGGCTGAAACAGAGGGCGAGAAATAGAGGGGCTGAAACAGAGGGCGAGAAACAGAGGGGCTGAAACAGAGCGCGAGAAACAGAGGGGCTGAAACAGAGGGCGCGAAACAGAGGGGCTGAAACAGAGTGCGAGAAACAGAGGGGCTGAATCAGAGGGGATGAAACAGAGGGCGAGAAACAGAAAGACTGAAACAGAGGGCGAGAAACAGAGGGGCAGAAAAAAAAGGGGCTGAAACAGATGGTGAGAAACAGAGGGGATTAAACAGAGGGCGAGAAACAGAGGGGCAGAAACAGAGAGGCTGAAACAGAGGGGCTGAAACAGAGGGGCTGAAACAAAGCGGCTGATACAGAGGGTGAGAAACAGAGGGGCTGAAACAGAGGGCGAGAAACAGAGTCGCTGAAACATGGCGAGAAACAGAGGGGCTGAAACAGAGGGGCTGAAACAGACGGGCTGAAATAGAGGGCGAGAAACAGAGGGGCTGAAACAGAGGGCGAGAAACAGAGGGGCTGAAACAGAGGGCGAGAAACAGAGGGGCTGAAACAGAGGGAGAGAAACAGAGGGGCTGAAACAGAGGGGCTGAAACAGAGGGTCTGAAACAGAGGGCGAGAAACAGAGAGGCTGAAACAGAGGGCGAGAAACAGAGGGGCTGAAACAGAGGGGCTGAAACAGAGGGGCTGAATCAGAGGGGCTGATTCAGAGGGGCTGAAACAGAGGGGCTGAATCAGAGAGCCTGAAACAGAGGGCGAGAAACAGAGGGGCTGAAACGGAGGGCGAGAAACAGAGGGCGAGAAACAGAGGGACTGAAACAGAGGGGCTGAAACAGAGGGGCTGAAACAGAGGGCGAGAAACAGAGGGGCTGAAACAGAGGGCGAGAAACAGAGGGGCTGAAACAGAGGGCGAGAAACAGAGGGGCTGAAACAGAGGGGCTGAAACAGTGGGGCTGAAACAGAGGGGCTGAAACAGAGGGGCTGAAACAGAGGGGCTGAAACAGAGGGCGAGAAACAGAGGTGCTGAAACAGAGGGCGAGAAACAGAGGGGCTGAAACAGAGGGCGCGAAACAGAGGGTCTGAAACAGACGGGCTGAAACAGAGGGGCTGAAACAGAGGGCAAGAAACTGAGGGGGTGAAACAGAGGGCGAGAATCAGAGGGGCTGAAACAGAGTGCGAGAAACAGAGGGGCTGAATCAGAGGGGCTGAAACAGAGGGCGAGAAACAGAAAGACTGAAACAGAGGGCGAGAAACAGAGGGGCTGAAACAGCCGGGCTGAAACAGATGGTGAGAAACAGAGGGGATTAAACAGAGGGCGAGAAACAGAGGGGCTGAAACAGAGGGGCTGAAACAGAGGGGCTGAATCAGAGGGGCTGATTCAGAGGGGCTGAAACAGAGGGGCTGAATCAGAGGGGCTGAAACAGAGGGCGAGAAACAGAGTGGCTGAAACAGAGGGCGAGAAACAGAGGGGCAGAAACAGAGGGCGGGAAACAGAGGGGCTGAAACAGAGGGGCTGAAACAGAGAGCGCGAAACAGAGGGACTGAAACAGAGGGCGAGAAACAGAGGGGCTGAAACAGACGGCGAGAAACAGAGGGGCTGAAACAGAGGGCAAGAAACAGAGGGGCTGAAACAGAGGGCAAGAAACAGAGGGGCTGAAACTGAGTGGCTGAAACAGAAGGGCTGAAACAGAGGGGCTGAAACAGAGGGCGAGAAACAGAGGGGCTGAATCAGAGGGGCTGAATCAGAGGAGCTGAAACAGAGGGGCTGAAACAGAGGGCGAGAAACAGAGGGGCTGAAACAGAGGGCGAGAAACAGAGGGCGAGAAACAGAGAGGCTGAAACAGAGGGGCTGAAACAGAGGGGCTGAAACAAAGCGGCTGATACAGAGGGTGAGAAACAGAGGGGCTGATACAGAGGGCGAGAAACAGAGGTGCTGAAACAGAGGGCGAGAAACAGAGGGGCTGAATCAGAGGGGCTGAAACAGAGGGCGAGAAACAGAGGGGCTGAAACAGAGGGCGAGAAACAGAGGGGCTGAAACAGAGGGCGAGAAACAGAGGGTGAGAAACAGAGGGGCTGAAACAGAGGGCGAGAAACAGAGGGGCTGAAACAGAGGGGCTGAATCAGAGGGGCTAAAACATAGGGGCTGAATCAGATGGGCTGAAACAGAGGGCGAGAAACAGAGGGGCTGAAACAGAGGGCGAGAGACAGAGGGGCAGAAAAAGAGGGCGAGAAACAGAGGGGCTGAAACAGAGGGGCTGAAACAGAGAGTGTGAATCAGAGGGGCTGAAACAGAGGGCGAGAAACAGAGGGGCTGAAACAGAGGGGCTGAATCGGAGGGGCTGAAACAGAGGGGCTGAAACAGAGGGGCTGAAACAGAGGGCGAGAAACAGAGGGGCTGAATCAGAGGGGCTGAATCAGAGGGGCCGAAACAGAGGGGCTGAAACAGTGGGCGAGAAACTAAGGGACTGAAACAGAGGGGCTGAAACAGACGGGCTGAAACAGAGAGCCTGAAACAGAGGGGCTGAAACAGAGGGTGAGAAACAGATGGGCTGAAACAGAGGGCTGAAACAGAGGGGCTGAAAAAGAGGGCGAAAAACAGAGGGGCTGAAACAGAGGGCGAGAAACAGAGGGGGTGAAACAGAGGGGCTGAAACAGAGGGGCTGAAACAGAGGGGCTGAAACAGGGTGGCTGAAACAGAAGGGCTGAAACAGAGGTGCTGAAACAGAGGGGCTGAAACAGAGGGCGAGAAACAGAAGGGCTGAAACAGAGCGCGAGAAACAGAAGGCTGAAACAGAGGGGCTGAAACAGAGGGCGAGAAACAGAGGGGCTGAAACAGAGGGCGAGAAACAGAGTGGCTGAAATAGAGGGCGAGAAACAGAGGGGCTGAAACAGAGGGGCTGAAACAGAGGGCGAGAAACAGAGGGGCTGAATCAGAGGGGCTGAATCAGAGGGGCTGAAACAGAGGGGCTGAAACAGAGGGCGAGAAACAAAGGGGCTGAAACAGAGGGCGAGAAACAGAGTGGCTGAAATAGAGGGCGAGAAACAGAGGGGCTGAAACAGAGGGGCTGAAACAGAGGGGCTGAAACAGAGGGCGAGAAACAGAGGGGCTGAATCAGAGGGGCTGAATCAGAGGGGCTGAAACAGAGTGGCTGAAACAGAGGGCGAGAAACAAAGGGGCTGAAACAGCGGGCGAGAAACAGAGGGCCAGAAACAGAGGGGCTGAAACAGAGGGGCTGAAACAGACGGGCTGAAACAGAGAGCCTGAAACAGAGGGCGAGAAACAGAGGGGCTGAAACAGAGGGCGAAAAACAGAGGGGCTGAAACAGAGGGCGAGAAACAGAGGGGATGAAACAGAGGGGCTGAAACAGAGGGGCTGAAACAGAGGGGCTGAATCAGAGGGGCTGAAACAGAGGGGCTGAATCAGAGGGGCTGAAACAGAGGGCGAGAAACAGAGGGGCTGAAACAGAGGGCGAGAAACAGAGGGGCTGAAACAGAGGGCGAGAAACAGTGGGGCTGAAACAGAGGGGCTGAAACAGAGTGGCTGAAACAGAGGGCGAGAAACAGAGAGGTTGAAACAGAGGGCGAGAAACAGAGGGGCTGAAACAGAGGGCGAGAAACAGAAGGGCTGAAACAGAGGGCGAGAAACAGAGGGGCTGAAACAGAAGGGCTGAAACAGAGGTGCTGAAACAGAGGGGCTGAAACAGAGGGCGAGAAACAGAAGGGCTGAAACAGAGCGCGAGAAACAGAAGGCTGAAACAGAGGGGCTGAAACAGAGGGCGAGAAACAGAGGGGCTGAAACAGAGGGCGAGAAACAGAGTGGCTGAAATAGAGGGCGAGAAACAGAGGGGCTGAAACAGAGGGGCTGAAACAGAGGGCGAGAAACAGAGGGGCTGAATCAGAGGGGCTGAATCAGAGGGGCTGAAACAGAGGGGCTGAAACAGAGGGCGAGAAACAAAGGGGCTGAAACAGAGGGCGAGAAACAGAGTGGCTGAAATAGAGGGCGAGAAACAGAGGGGCTGAAACAGAGGGGCTGAAACAGAGGGGCTGAAACAGAGGGCGAGAAACAGAGGGGCTGAATCAGAGGGGCTGAATCAGAGGGGCTGAAACAGAGGGGCTGAAACAGAGGGCGAGAAACAAAGGGGCTGAAACAGCGGGCGAGAAACAGAGGGCCAGAAACAGAGGGGCTGAAACAGAGGGGCTGAAACAGACGGGCTGAAACAGAGAGCCTGAAACAGAGGGCGAGAAACAGAGGGGCTGAAACAGAGTGCGAAAAACAGAGGGGCTGAAACAGAGGGCGAGAAACAGAGGGGATGAAACAGAGGGGCTGAAACAGAGGGGCTGAAACAGAGGGGCTGAATCAGAGGGGCTGAAACAGAGGGGCTGAATCAGAGGGGCTGAAACAGAGAGCGAGAAACAGAGGGGCTGAAACAGAGGGCGAGAAACAGAGGGGCTGAAACAGAGGGCGAGAAACAGTGGGGCTGAAACAGAGGGGCTGAAACAGAGTGGCTGAAACAGAGGGCGAGAAACAGAGAGGTTGAAACAGAGGGCGAGAAACAGAGGGGCTGAAACAGAGGGCGAGAAACAGAAGGGCTGAAACAGAGGGCGAGAAACAGAGGGGCTGAAACAGAGGGGCTGAAACAGACGGGCTGAAACAGAGGGCAAAAAACAGAGGGGCTGAAACAGAGGGCGAGAAACAGGGGGTGAGAAACAGAGAGCGAGAAACAGAGGGGCTGAAACAGAGGGCAAAAAACAGAGGGGCTGAAACAGAGGGCGAGAAACAGAGGGTGAGAAACAGAGGGCGAGAAACAGATGGGATGAAACAGAGGGCGAGAAACAGAGTGGATGAAACAGAGGGGCTGAAACAGAGGGCGAAAAACAGAGGGGCTGAAACAGAGGGCGAGAAACAGAGTGGATGAAACAGAGGGGCTGAAACAGAGGGGCTGAAACAGAGGGGCTGAATCAGAGGGGCTGAAACAGAGGGGCTGAAACAGAGTGGCTGAAACAGAGGGCGAGAAACAGAGAGGTTGAAACAGAGGGCGAGAAACAGAGGGGCTGAAACATAGGGCGAGAAACAGAGGGGCTGAAACAGAGGGCGAGAAACAGAGGGGCTGAAACAGAGGGGCTGAAACAGACGGGCTGAAACACAGGGCAAAAAACAGAGGGGCTGAAACAGAGGGCGAGAAACAGAGGGTGAGAAACAGAGGGCGAGAAACAGAGGGGCTGAAACAGAGGGCAAAAAACAGAGGAGCTGAAACAGAGGGCGAGAAACAGAGGGTGAGAAACAGGGCGAGAAACAGATGGGATGAAACAGAGGGGCTGAAACAGAGGGGCTGAAATAGAGGGGCTGAAACAAAGGGGCTGAAACAGAGGGGCTGCAACAGAGGGGCTGAATCAGAGGGGCTGACACAGAGTGCGAGAAACAGAGGGGCTGAAACAGAGGGCGAGAAAAAGAGGGGCTGAAACAGAGGGCGAGAAACAGAGGGGCTGAAACAGGGGGGCTGAAACAGAGGGGCTAAAACAGAGGGCGAGAAACAGAGAGGCTGAAACATAGGGCGAGAAACAGAGGGGCTGAAACAGAGGGCAAGAAACAGAGGGGCTGAATCAGAGATGCGAGAAACAGAGGGGCTGAAACAGAGGGCGAGAAACAGAGGGGCTGAAACGGAGGGCGAGAAACAGAGGGCGAGAAACAGAGGGACTGAAACAGAGATGCTGAAACAGAGGGGCTGAAACAGAGGGCGAGAAACAGAGGGGCTGAAACAGAGGGCGAGAAACAGAGGGGCTGAAACAGAGGGCGAGAAACAGAGGGGCTGAAACAGAGGGGCTGAAACAGTGGGGCTGAAACAGAGGGGCTGAAACAGAGGGCGAGAAATAGAGGGGCTGAAACAGAGGGCGAGAAACAGAGGGGCTGAAACAGAGCGCGAGAAACAGAGGGGCTGAAACAGAGGGCGCGAAACAGAGGGGCTGAAACAGAGTGCGAGAAACAGAGGGGCTGAATCAGAGGGGATGAAACAGAGGGCGAGAAACAGAAAGACTGAAACAGAGGGCGAGAAACAGAGGGGCTGAAACAGAGGGGCTGAAACAGATGGTGAGAAACAGAGGGGATTAAACAGAGGGCGAGAAACAGAGGGGCAGAAACAGAGAGGCTGAAACAGAGGGGCTGAAACAGAGGGGCTGAAACAAAGCGGCTGATACAGAGGGTGAGAAACAGAGGGGCTGAAACAGAGGGCGAGAAACAGAGTCGCTGAAACATGGCGAGAAACAGAGGGGCTGAAACAGAGGGGCTGAAACAGACGGGCTGAAATAGAGGGCGAGAAACAGAGGGGCTGAAACAGAGGGCGAGAAACAGAGGGGCTGAAACAGAGGGCGAGAAACAGAGGGGCTGAAACAGAGGGAGAGAAACAGAGGGGCTGAAACAGAGGGGCTGAAACAGAGGGTCTGAAACAGAGGGCGAGAAACAGAGAGGCTGAAACAGAGGGCGAGAAACAGAGGGGCTGAAACAGAGGGGCTGAAACAGAGGGGCTGAATCAGAGGGGCTGATTCAGAGGGGCTGAAACAGAGGGGCTGAATCAGAGAGCCTGAAACAGAGGGCGAGAAACAGAGGGGCTGAAACGGAGGGCGAGAAACAGAGGGCGAGAAACAGAGGGACTGAAACAGAGGGGCTGAAACAGAGGGGCTGAAACAGAGGGCGAGAAACAGAGGGGCTGAAACAGAGGGCGAGAAACAGAGGGGCTGAAACAGAGGGCGAGAAACAGAGGGGCTGAAACAGAGGGGCTGAAACAGTGGGGCTGAAACAGAGGGGCTGAAACAGAGGGGCTGAAACAGAGGGGCTGAAACAGAGGGCGAGAAACAGAGGTGCTGAAACAGAGGGCGAGAAACAGAGGGGCTGAAACAGAGGGCGCGAAACAGAGGGTCTGAAACAGACGGGCTGAAACAGAGGGGCTGAAACAGAGGGCAAGAAACTGAGGGGGTGAAACAGAGGGCGAGAATCAGAGGGGCTGAAACAGAGTGCGAGAAACAGAGGGGCTGAATCAGAGGGGCTGAAACAGAGGGCGAGAAACAGAAAGACTGAAACAGAGGGCGAGAAACAGAGGGGCTGAAACAGCCGGGCTGAAACAGATGGTGAGAAACAGAGGGGATTAAACAGAGGGCGAGAAACAGAGGGGCTGAAACAGAGGGGCTGAAACAGAGGGGCTGAATCAGAGGGGCTGATTCAGAGGGGCTGAAACAGAGGGGCTGAATCAGAGGGGCTGAAACAGAGGGCGAGAAACAGAGTGGCTGAAACAGAGGGCGAGAAACAGAGGGGCAGAAACAGAGGGCGGGAAACAGAGGGGCTGAAACAGAGGGGCTGAAACAGAGAGCGCGAAACAGAGGGACTGAAACAGAGGGCGAGAAACAGAGGGGCTGAAACAGACGGCGAGAAACAGAGGGGCTGAAACAGAGGGCAAGAAACAGAGGGGCTGAAACAGAGGGCAAGAAACAGAGGGGCTGAAACTGAGTGGCTGAAACAGAAGGGCTGAAACAGAGGGGCTGAAACAGAGGGCGAGAAACAGAGGGGCTGAATCAGAGGGGCTGAATCAGAGGAGCTGAAACAGAGGGGCTGAAACAGAGGGCGAGAAACAGAGGGGCTGAAACAGAGGGCGAGAAACAGAGGGCGAGAAACAGAGAGGCTGAAACAGAGGGGCTGAAACAGAGGGGCTGAAACAAAGCGGCTGATACAGAGGGTGAGAAACAGAGGGGCTGATACAGAGGGCGAGAAACAGAGGTGCTGAAACAGAGGGCGAGAAACAGAGGGGCTGAATCAGAGGGGCTGAAACAGAGGGCGAGAAACAGAGGGGCTGAAACAGAGGGCGAGAAACAGAGGGGCTGAAACAGAGGGCGAGAAACAGAGGGTGAGAAACAGAGGGGCTGAAACAGAGGGCGAGAAACAGAGGGGCTGAAACAGAGGGGCTGAATCAGAGGGGCTAAAACATAGGGGCTGAATCAGATGGGCTGAAACAGAGGGCGAGAAACAGAGGGGCTGAAACAGAGGGCGAGAGACAGAGGGGCAGAAAAAGAGGGCGAGAAACAGAGGGGCTGAAACAGAGGGGCTGAAACAGAGAGTGTGAATCAGAGGGGCTGAAACAGAGGGCGAGAAACAGAGGGGCTGAAACAGAGGGGCTGAATCGGAGGGGCTGAAACAGAGGGGCTGAAACAGAGGGGCTGAAACAGAGGGCGAGAAACAGAGGGGCTGAATCAGAGGGGCTGAATCAGAGGGGCCGAAACAGAGGGGCTGAAACAGTGGGCGAGAAACTAAGGGACTGAAACAGAGGGGCTGAAACAGACGGGCTGAAACAGAGAGCCTGAAACAGAGGGGCTGAAACAGAGGGTGAGAAACAGATGGGCTGAAACAGAGGGCTGAAACAGAGGGGCTGAAAAAGAGGGCGAAAAACAGAGGGGCTGAAACAGAGGGCGAGAAACAGAGGGGGTGAAACAGAGGGGCTGAAACAGAGGGGCTGAAACAGAGGGGCTGAAACAGGGTGGCTGAAACAGAAGGGCTGAAACAGAGGTGCTGAAACAGAGGGGCTGAAACAGAGGGCGAGAAACAGAAGGGCTGAAACAGAGCGCGAGAAACAGAAGGCTGAAACAGAGGGGCTGAAACAGAGGGCGAGAAACAGAGGGGCTGAAACAGAGGGCGAGAAACAGAGTGGCTGAAATAGAGGGCGAGAAACAGAGGGGCTGAAACAGAGGGGCTGAAACAGAGGGCGAGAAACAGAGGGGCTGAATCAGAGGGGCTGAATCAGAGGGGCTGAAACAGAGGGGCTGAAACAGAGGGCGAGAAACAAAGGGGCTGAAACAGAGGGCGAGAAACAGAGTGGCTGAAATAGAGGGCGAGAAACAGAGGGGCTGAAACAGAGGGGCTGAAACAGAGGGGCTGAAACAGAGGGCGAGAAACAGAGGGGCTGAATCAGAGGGGCTGAATCAGAGGGGCTGAAACAGAGGGGCTGAAACAGAGGGCGAGAAACAAAGGGGCTGAAACAGCGGGCGAGAAACAGAGGGCCAGAAACAGAGGGGCTGAAACAGAGGGGCTGAAACAGACGGGCTGAAACAGAGAGCCTGAAACAGAGGGCGAGAAACAGAGGGGCTGAAACAGAGGGCGAAAAACAGAGGGGCTGAAACAGAGGGCGAGAAACAGAGGGGATGAAACAGAGGGGCTGAAACAGAGGGGCTGAAACAGAGGGGCTGAATCAGAGGGGCTGAAACAGAGGGGCTGAATCAGAGGGGCTGAAACAGAGGGCGAGAAACAGAGGGGCTGAAACAGAGGGCGAGAAACAGAGGGGCTGAAACAGAGGGCGAGAAACAGTGGGGCTGAAACAGAGGGGCTGAAACAGAGTGGCTGAAACAGAGGGCGAGAAACAGAGAGGTTGAAACAGAGGGCGAGAAACAGAGGGGCTGAAACAGAGGGCGAGAAACAGAAGGGCTGAAACAGAGGGCGAGAAACAGAGGGGCTGAAACAGAAGGGCTGAAACAGAGGTGCTGAAACAGAGGGGCTGAAACAGAGGGCGAGAAACAGAAGGGCTGAAACAGAGCGCGAGAAACAGAAGGCTGAAACAGAGGGGCTGAAACAGAGGGCGAGAAACAGAGGGGCTGAAACAGAGGGCGAGAAACAGAGTGGCTGAAATAGAGGGCGAGAAACAGAGGGGCTGAAACAGAGGGGCTGAAACAGAGGGCGAGAAACAGAGGGGCTGAATCAGAGGGGCTGAATCAGAGGGGCTGAAACAGAGGGGCTGAAACAGAGGGCGAGAAACAAAGGGGCTGAAACAGAGGGCGAGAAACAGAGTGGCTGAAATAGAGGGCGAGAAACAGAGGGGCTGAAACAGAGGGGCTGAAACAGAGGGGCTGAAACAGAGGGCGAGAAACAGAGGGGCTGAATCAGAGGGGCTGAATCAGAGGGGCTGAAACAGAGGGGCTGAAACAGAGGGCGAGAAACAAAGGGGCTGAAACAGCGGGCGAGAAACAGAGGGCCAGAAACAGAGGGGCTGAAACAGAGGGGCTGAAACAGACGGGCTGAAACAGAGAGCCTGAAACAGAGGGCGAGAAACAGAGGGGCTGAAACAGAGTGCGAAAAACAGAGGGGCTGAAACAGAGGGCGAGAAACAGAGGGGATGAAACAGAGGGGCTGAAACAGAGGGGCTGAAACAGAGGGGCTGAATCAGAGGGGCTGAAACAGAGGGGCTGAATCAGAGGGGCTGAAACAGAGAGCGAGAAACAGAGGGGCTGAAACAGAGGGCGAGAAACAGAGGGGCTGAAACAGAGGGCGAGAAACAGTGGGGCTGAAACAGAGGGGCTGAAACAGAGTGGCTGAAACAGAGGGCGAGAAACAGAGAGGTTGAAACAGAGGGCGAGAAACAGAGGGGCTGAAACAGAGGGCGAGAAACAGAAGGGCTGAAACAGAGGGCGAGAAACAGAGGGGCTGAAACAGAGGGGCTGAAACAGACGGGCTGAAACAGAGGGCAAAAAACAGAGGGGCTGAAACAGAGGGCGAGAAACAGGGGGTGAGAAACAGAGAGCGAGAAACAGAGGGGCTGAAACAGAGGGCAAAAAACAGAGGGGCTGAAACAGAGGGCGAGAAACAGAGGGTGAGAAACAGAGGGCGAGAAACAGATGGGATGAAACAGAGGGGCTTAAGCAGAGGGGCTGAAATAGAGGGGCTGAAACAGAGGGGCTGAATCAGAGGGGCTGCAACAGAGGGGCTGAATCAGAGGGGCTGACACAGAGTGTGAGAAAGAGAGGGGCTGAAACAGAGGGCGAGAAACAGATGGGCTGAAACAGAGGGCGAGAAACAGAGGGGCTGAAACAGAGGGCGCGAAACAGAGGGGCTGAAACAGAGCGGCTGGAACAGAGGGGCTGAAACAGAGGGCGAAAACTGAGGGGCTGAAACAGAGGGCGAGAATTAGAGGAGATGAAACAGAGGGCGAGAAACAGAGGGGCTGAATCAGAGGGGCTGAAAGAGAGGGCGAGAAACAGAGGGGCTGAAACAGACGTCGAGAAACAGAGGGGCTGAAACAGAGGGCGAGAAACAGAGGGGCTGAAACAGAGGGCGAGAAACAGAGGGGCTGAAACAGACGTCGAGAAACAGAGGGGCTGAAACAGAGGGCGAGAAACAGAGGGGCTGAAACAGAGGGGCTGAAACAGAGAGGCTGAAACAGAGGGCGAGAAACAGTGAGGTTGAAACAGAGGGCGAGAAACAGAGGGGCTGAAACAGAGGGCGAGAAACAGAGGGGCTGAAACAGAGGCGAGAAACAGCGGGGCTGAAACAGAGGGGCTGAAACAGAGGGGCTGAAACAGAGGGCAAAAAACAGAGGGGCTGAAACAGAGGGCGAGAAACAGAGGGTGAGAAACAGAGGGCGAAGAAACAGAGGGGCTGAAACAGAGGGCAAAAAACAGAGGGGCTGAAACAGAGGGCGAGAAACAGAGGGCGAGAAACAGAGGGCGAGAAACAGATGGGATGAAACAGAGGGGCTGAAACAGAGGGGCTGAAATAGAGGGGCTGAAACAAAGGGGCTGAAACAGAGGGGCTGCAGCAGAGGGGCTGAATCAGAGGGGCTGACACAGAGTGCGAGAAACAGAGGGGCTGAAACAGAGGGCGAGAAAAATAGGGGCTGAAACAGAGGGCGAGAAACAGAGGGGCTGAAACAGAGGGCGCGAAACAGAGGGGCTGAAACAGAGCGGCTGGAACAGAGGGGCTGAAACAGAGGGCGAAAACTGAGGGGCTGAAACAGAGGGCGAGAATTAGAGGAGATGAAACAGAGGGCGAGAAACAGAGGGGCTGAATCAGAGGGGCTGAAAGAGAGGGCGAGAAACAGAAAGGCTGAAACAGAGGGCGAGAAACAGAGGGGCTGAAACAGAGGGGCTGAAACAGATGGTGAGAAACAGAGGGGATTAAACAGAGGGCGAGAAACAGAGGGGCTGAAACAGAGGGGCTGATACAGAGGGGCTGAATCAGAGGGGCTGAAACAGAGAGCGCGAAACAGAGGGGCTGAAACAGAGGGCGCGAAACAGAGGGACTGAAACAGAGGGCGAGAACCAGACGGGCAGAAACAGAGGGCGAGAAACAGAGGGGCTGAAACAGAGGGGCTGAATCAGAGAGCGCGAAACAGAGGGGCTGAAACAGAGGGCGCGAAACAGAGGGACTGAAACAGAGGGCGAGAACCAGACGGGCAGAAACAGAGGGCGAGAAACAGAGGGGCTGAAACAGAGGGGCTGAAACAGAGAGCGCGAAACAGAGGGACTGAAACAGAGGGCGAGAAACAGAGGGGCTGAAACAGACGGCGAGAAACAGAGGGGTCGAAACAGAGGGCGAGAAATAGAGGGGCTGAAACAGAGGGCAAGAAACAGAGGGGCTGAACTGAGTGGCTGAAACAGAAGGGCTGAAACAGAGGGGCTGAAACAGAGGGCGAGAAACAGAGGGGCTGAAACAGAGGGGCTGAAACAGAGGGGCTGAATCAGAGGGGCTGATTCACAGGGGCTGAAACAGAGGGGCTGAATCAGAGGGGCTGAAACAGAGGGCGCGAAACAGAGGGACTGAAACAGAGGCCGAGAACCAGACGGGCAGAAACAGTGGGCGAGAAACAGAGGGGCTGAAACAGAGGGGCTGAAACAGAGAGCGCGAAACAGAGGGACTGAAACAGAGGGCGAGAAACAGAGGGGCTGGAACAGAGGGGCTGAAATAGAGGGGCTGAAACAGAGGGGCTGAAACAGAGGGCGAGAAACAGAGGGGCTGAAACAGAGGGCGAGAAACAGAGGGCGAGAAACTGAGAGGCTGAAACAGAGGGGCTGAAACAGAGGGGCTGAAACAAAGCGGCTGATACAGAGGGTGAGAAACAGAGGGGCTGAAACAGAGGGCGAGAAACAGAGTCGCTGAAACATGGCGAGAAACAGAGGGGCTGAAACAGAGGGGCTGAAACAGATGGGCTGAAACAGTGGGACTGAAACAGAGGGGCTGAAACAGAGGGCAAGAAACAGAGGGGCTGAAACAGAGGGCGAGAAACAGAGGGGCTGAAACAGAGGGCGAGAAACAGAGGGGCTGAAACAGAGGGCGAGAAACTGAGGGGCTGAAACAGACGGGCTGAAAGAGAGGGGCTGAAACAGAGTGCGAGAAACAGAGGGGCTGAAACAGAGGGCGAGAAACAAGGGCTGAAACAGAGGGCGAGAAACAGAGGGCGAGAAACAGAGGGGCTGAAACAGAGGGGCTGAAACAGAGGAGCTGAAACAGAGGGCGAGAAACTGAGAGGCTGAAACAGAGGGCGAGAAACAGAGGGGCTGAAACAGAGGGCGAGAAACAGAGGGGCTGAAACAGAGGGGCTGAAACAGAGGGGCTGAAACAGAGGGCGAGAAACAGAGGGGCCGAAACAGAGGGGCTGAAACAGAGGGCGAGAAACAGAGGGGCTGAAACAGAGGGCGAGAAACAGAGGGGCTGAAACAGAGGGGCTGAAACAGTGGGGCTGAAACAGAGGGGCTGAAACAGAGGGCGAGAAATAGAGGGGCTGAAACAGAGGGCGAGAAACAGAGGGGCTGAAACAGAGGGCGAGAAACAGAGGGGCTGAAACAGAGGGGCTGAAACAGTGGGGCTGAAACAGAGGGGCTGAAACAGAGGGCTTGAAACAGAGGGGCTGAAACAGAGCGCGAGAAACAGAGGGGCTGAAACAGAGGGCGCGAAACAGAGGGGCTGAAACAGAGGGGCTGGAACAGAGGGGCTGAAACAGAGGGCAAGAAACTGAGGGGCTGAAACAGAGGTCGAGAATCAGAGGGGCTGAAACAGAGTGCGAGAAACAGAGGGGCTGAATCAGAGGGGCTGAAACAGAGGGCGAGAAACAGAAAGACTGAAACAGAGGGCGAGAAACAGAGGGGCTGAAACAGAGGGGCTGAAACAGATGGTGAGAAACAGAGGGGATTAAACAGAGGGCGAGAAACAGAGGGGCTGAAACAGAGGGGCTGAATCAGAGGGGCTGATTCAGAGGGGCTGAAATAGAGGGGCTGAATCAGAGGGGCTGAAACAGAGGGCGAGAAACAGAGTGGCTGAAACAGAGGGCGAGAAACAGAGGGGCTGAAACAGAGGGCGAGAAACAGAGCGGCTGAAACAGAGGGGCTGAAACAGAGTGCGCGAAACAGAGGGACTGAAACAGAGGGCGAGAAACAGAGGGGCTGAAATGACGTCGAGAAACAGAGGGGCTGAAACAGAGGGCGAGAAACAGAGGGGCTGAAACAGGGGGGGTGAAACAGAGTGGCTGAAACAGAGGGCGAGAAACAGTGAGGTTGAAACAGAGGGCGAGAAAAAGAGGGGCTGAAACAGAGGGCGAGAAACAGAGGGGCTGAAACAGAGGGCGAGAAACAGCGGGGCTGAAACAGAGGGGCTGAAACAGACGGGCTGAAACAGAGGGCAAAAAACAGAGGGGCTGAAACAGAGGGCGAGAAACAGAGGGTGAGAAACAGAGGGCGAAGAAACAGAGGGGCTGAAACAGAGGGCAAAAAACAGAGGGGCTGAAACAGAGGGCGAGAAACAGAGGGGCTGAAACAGAGGGGCTGAAACAGAGGGGCTGAAACAGAGGGCAAGAAACTGAGGGGCTGAAACAGAGGGCGAGAATCAGAGGGGCTGAAACAGAGTGCGAGAAATAGAGGGGCTGAATCAGCGGGGCTGAAACAGAGGGCGAGAAACAGAAAGACTGAAACAGAGGGCGAGAAACAGAGGGGCTGAAACAGAGGGGCTGAAACAGATGGTGAGAAACAGAGGGGATTAAACAGAGGGCGAGAAACAGAGGGGCTGAAACAGAGGGGCTGAAACAGAGGGGCTGAATCAGAGGGGCTGATTCAGAGGGGCTGAATCAGAGGGCCTGAAACAGAGGGCGAGAAACAGAGGGGCTGAAACAGAGGGGCTGAAACAGAGAGCGCGAAACAGAGGGACTGAAACAGAGGGCGAGAAACAGAGGGGCTGAAACAGACGGCGAGAAAAAGAGGGGCTGAAACAGAGGGCGAGAAACAGAGGGGCTGAAACAGAGGGCGAGAAACAGCGGGGCTGAAACAGAGGGGCTGAAACAGACGGGCTGAAACAGAGGGCAAAAAACAGAGGGGCTGAAACAGAGGGCGAGAAACAGAGGGTGAGAAACAGAGGGCGAAGAAACAGAGGGGCTGAAACAGAGGGCAAAAAACAGAGGGGCTGAAACAGACGGGCTGAAACAGAGGGCAAAAAACAGAGGGGCTGAAACAGAGGGCGAGAAACAGAGGGCGAGAAACAGAGGGCGAGAAACAGATGGGATGAAACAGAGGGGCTGAAACAGAGGGGCTGAAATAGAGGGGCTGAAACAAAGGGGCTGAAACAGAGGGGCTGCAGCATAGGGGCTGAATCAGAGGGGCTGACACAGAGTGCGAGAAACAGAGGGGCTGAAACAGAGGGCGAGAAAAATAGGGGCTGAAACAGAGGGCGAGAAACAGAGGGGCTGAAACAGGGGGGATGAAACAGAGGGGCTGAAACAGAGGGCGAGAAACAGAGAGGCTGAAACATAGGGCGAGAAACAGAGGGGCTGAAACAGAGGGCAAGAAACAGAGGGGCTGAATCAGAGATGAGAGAAACAGAGGGGCTGAAACAGAGAGTGAGAAACAGAGGGGCTGAAACGGAGGGCGAGAAATAGAGGGCGAGAAACAGAGGGACTGAAACAGAGGGGCTGAAACAGAGGGGCTGAAACAGAGGGCGAGAAACAGAGGGGCTGAAACAGAGGGTGAGAAACAGAGGGGCTGAAACAGAGGGCGAGAAATAGAGGGGCTGAAACAGAGGGGCTGAAACAGTGGGGCTGAAACAGAGGGGCTGAAACAGAGGTCGAGAAATAGAGGGGCTGAAACAGAGGGCGAGAAACAGAGGGGCAGAAACAGAGCGCGAGAAACAGAGGGGCTGAAACAGAGGGCGCGAAACAGAGGGGCTGAAACAGAGGGGCTGAAACAGAGGGGCTGAAACAGAGGGCAAGAAACTGAGGGGCTGAAACAGAGGGCGAGAATCAGAGGGGCTGAAACAGAGTGCGAGAAATAGAGGGGCTGAATCAGCGGGGCTGAAACAGAGGGCGAGAAACAGAAAGACTGAAACAGAGGGCGAGAAACAGAGGGGCTGAAACAGAGGGGCTGAAACAGATGGTGAGAAACAGAGGGGATTAAACAGAGGGCGAGAAACAGAGGGGCTGAAACAGAGGGGCTGAAACAGAGGGGCTGAATCAGAGGGGCTGATTCAGAGGGGCTGAATCAGAGGGCCTGAAACAGAGGGCGAGAAACAGAGGGGCTGAAACAGAGGGGCTGAAACAGAGAGCGCGAAACAGAGGGACTGAAACAGAGGGCGAGAAACAGAGGGGCTGAAACAGACGGCGAGAAACAGAGGGGCTGAAACAGAGGGCGAGAAACAGAGGGGCTGAAACAGAGGGCAAGAAACAGAGGGGCTGAAACTGAGTGGCTGAAACAGAAGGGCTGAAACAGAGGGACTGAAGCAGAGGGCGAGAAACAGAGGGGCTGAATCAGAGGGGCTGAATCAGAGGAGCTGAAACAGAGGGGCTGAAACAGAGGGCGTAAAACAGAGGGGCTGAAACAGAGGGCGAGAAACAGAGGGCGAGAAACAGAGAGGCTGATAGAGAGGGGCTGAAACAGAGGGGCTGAAACAAAGCGGCTGATACAGAGGGCGAGAAACAGAGTCGCTGAAACATGGCGAGAAACAGAGGGGCTGAAACAGAGGGGCTAAAACAGAGGGCGAGAAACAGAGGGGCTGAAACAGAGGGCGAGAAACAGAGGGGCTGAAACAGAGGGCGAGAAACAGAGGGGCTGAAACAGAGGGCGAGAAACAGAGGGGCTGAAACAGAGGGCGAAAAACAGAGGGTCTGAAACAGGGGGCTGAAACAGAGGGGCTGAAACAGAGGGCGAGAAACAGAGAGGCTGAAACATAGGGCGAGAAACAGAGGGCAAGAAACAGAGGGGCTGAATCAGAGATGCGAGATTCAGAGGGGCTGAAACAGCGGGTGAGAAACAGAGGGGCTGCAACGGAGGGCGAGAAACAGAGGGCGAGAAACAGAGGGACTGAAACAGAGGGGCTGAAACAGAGGGGCTGAAACAGAGGGCGAGAAACAGAGGGGCTGAAACAGAGGGCGAGAAACAGAGGGGCTGAAACAGAGGGGCTGAAACAGTGGGGCTGAAACAGAGGGGCTGAAACAGAGGGCGAGAAACAGAGGGGCTGAAACAGAGCGCGAGAAACAGAGGGGCTGAAACAGAGGGCGCGAAACAGAGGGGCTGAAACAGAGGGGCTGAAACAGAGGGGCTGAAACAGAGGGCAAGAAACTGAGGGGCTGAAACAGAGGTCGAGAATCAGAGGGGCTGAAACAGAGTGCGAGAAACAGAGGGGCTGAATCAGAGGGGCTGAAACAGAGGGCGAGAAACAGAAAGACTGAAACAGAGGGCGAGAAACAGAGGGGCTGAAACAGAGGGGCTGAAACAGATGGTGAGAAACAGAGGGGATTAAACAGAGGGCGAGAAACAGAGGGGCTGAAACAGAGGGGCTGAAACAGAGGGGCTGAATCAGAGGGGCTGATTCAGAGGGGCTGAAACAGAGGGGCTGAATCAGAGGGCGACAAACAG
Organism: Chiloscyllium punctatum; assembly: GCF_047496795.1. Taxonomy (NCBI): domain Eukaryota; kingdom Metazoa; phylum Chordata; class Chondrichthyes; order Orectolobiformes; family Hemiscylliidae; genus Chiloscyllium; species Chiloscyllium punctatum. The sequence goes on from NW_027309830.1 coordinate 98,274, forward strand.
AGGGGCTGAAACAGACGGCGAGAAACAGAGGGGCAGAAACAGAGGGCAAGAAACAGAGGGGCTGAAACTGAGTGGCTGAAACAGAAGGGCTGAAACAGAGGGGCTGAAACAGAGGGCGAGAAACAGAGGGGCTGAATCAGAGGGGCTGAATCAGAGGAGCTGAAACAGAGGGGCTGAAACAGAGGGCGAGAAACAGAGGGGCTGAAACAGAGGGCGAGAATCAGAGGGGCTGAAACAGAGGGGCTGAAACAGAGGGGCTGAATCAGAGGGGCTGATTCAGAGGGGCTGAAACAGAGGGCAAAAAACAGAGGGGCTGAAACAGAGGGCGAGAAACAGAGGGTGAGAAACAGAGGGCGAGAAACAGAGGGGCTGAAACACAGGACAAAAAACAGAGGGGCTGAAACAGAGGGCGAGAAACAGAGGGTGAGAAAGAGAGGGCGAGAAACAGATGGGATGAAACAGAGGGGCTGAAACAGAGGGGCTGAAATAGAGGGGCTGAAACAAAGGGGCTGAAACAGAGGGGCTGCAACAGAGGGCGAGAAAAAGAGGGGCTGAAACAGAGGGCGAGAAACAGAGGGGCTGAAACAGAGGGCAAGAAACAGAGGGGCTGAAACTGAGTGGCTGAAACAGAAGGGCTGAAACAGAGGGGCTGAAACAGAGGGCGAGAAACAGAGGGGCTGAATCAGAGGGGCTGAATCAGAGGAGCTGAAACAGAGGGGCTGAAACAGAGGGCGAGAAACAAAGGGGCTGAAACAGAGGGCGAGAAACAGAGGGCGAGAAACAGAGAGGCTGAAACAGAGGGGCTGAAACAGAGGGGCTGAAACAAAGCGGCTGATACAGAGGGTGAGAAACAGAGGGGCTGAAACAGAGGGCGAGAAACAGAGTCGCTGAAACATGGCGAGAAACAGAGGGGCTGAAACAGAGGGGCTGAAACAGAGGGGCTGAAACAGAGGGGCTGAAACAGAGGGCAAGAAACAGAGGGGCTGAAACAGAGGGCGAGAAACAGAGGGGCTGAAACAGAGGGCGAGAAACAGAGGGGCTGAAACAGAGGGGCTGAAACAGAGGGGCTGAAACAGAGGGCGAGAAACAGAGAGGCTGAAACAGGGGGCGAGAAACAGAGGGGCTGAAACAGAGGGGCTGAAACAGAGGGGCTGAATCAGAGGGGCTGATTCAGAGGGGCTGAAACAGAGGGGCTGAATCAGAGGGGCTGAAACAGACGGCGAGAAACAGAGGGGCTGAAACAGAGGGCGAGAAACAGAGGGGCTGAAACAGAGGGGCTGAAACAGTGGGGCTGAAACAGAGGGGCTGAAACAGAGGGCGAGAAATAGAGGGGCTGAAACAGAGGGCGAGAAACAGAGGGGCTGAAACAGAGCGCGAGAAACAGAGAGGCTGAAACAGAGGGCGCGAAACAGTGGGGCTGAAACAGAGGGGCTGGAACAGACGGTCTGAAACAGAGGGCAAGAAACTGAGGGGCTGAAACAGAGGGCGAGAATCAGAGGGGCTGAAACAGAGGGCGAAAAACAGAGGGTCTGAAACAGGGGGCTGAAACAGAGGGGCTGAAACAGAGGGCGAGAAACAGAGAGGCTGAAACATAGGGCGAGAAACAGAGGGCAAGAAACAGAGGGGCTGAATCAGAGATGCGAGATTCAGAGGGGCTGAAACAGAGGGCGAGAAACAGAGGGGCTGAAACGGAGGGCGAGAAACAGAGGGCGAGAAACAGAGGGACTGAAACAGAGGGGCTGAAACAGAGGGGCTGAAACAGAGGGCGAGAAACAGAGGGGCTGAAACAGAGGGCGAGAAATAGAGGGGCTGAAACAGAGGGGCTGAAACAGTGGGGCTGAAACAGAGGGGCTGAAACAGAGGGCGAGAAATAGAGGGGCTGAAACAGAGGGCGAGAAACAGAGGGGCTGAAACAGAGCGCGAGAAACAGAGGGGCTGAAACAGAGGGGCTGAAACAGAGGGGCTGAAACAGAGGGCAAGAAACTGAGGGGCTGAAACAGAGGTCGAGAATCAGAGGGGCTGAAACAGAGTGCGAGAAACAGAGGGGCTGAATCAGAGGGGCTGAAACAGAGGGCGAGAAACAGAAAGACTGAAACAGAGGGCGAGAAACAGAGGGGCTGAAACAGAGGGGCTGAAACAGATGGTGAGAAACAGAGGGGATTAAACAGAGGGCGAGAAACAGAGGGGCTGAAACAGAGGGGCTGAAACAGAGGGGCTGAATCAGAGGGGCTGATTCAGAGGGGCTGAAACAGAGGGGCTGAATCAGAGGGGCTGAAACAGAGGGCGAGAAACAGAGTGGCTGAAACAGAGGGCGAGAAACAGACGGGTAGAAACAGAGGGCGAGAAACAGAGGGGCTGAAACAGAGGGGCTGAAACAGAGAGCGCGAAAGAGAGGGACTGAAACAGAGGGCGAGAAACAGAGGGGCTGAAACAGACGGCGAGAAACAGAGGGGCTGAAACAGAGGGCGAGAAACAGAGGGGCTGAAACAGAGGGCAAGAAACAGAGGGGCTGAAACTGAGTGGCTGAAACAGAAGGGCTGAAACAGAGGGGCTGAAACAGAGGGCGAGAAACAGAGGGGCTGAATCAGAGGGGCTGAATCAGAGGAGCTGAAACAGAGGGGCTGAAACAGAGGGCGAGAAACAGAGGGGCTGAAACAGAGGGCGAGAAACAGAGATGCTGAAACAGAGGGGCTGAAACAGAGGGGCTGAAACAAAGCGGCTGATACAGAGGGTGAGAAACAGAGGGGCTGAAACAGAGGGCGAGAAACAGAGTCGCTGAAACATGGCGAGAAACAGAGGGGCTGAAACAGAGGGGCTGAAACAGAGGGGCTGAAACAGAGGGGCTGAAACAGAGGGCAAGAAACAGAGGGGCTGAAACAGAGGGCGAGAAACAGAGGGGCTGAAACAGAGGGCGAGAAACAGAGGGGCTGAAACAGAGGGCGAGAAACAGAGGGGCTGAAACAGAGGGGATGAAACAGAGGGGCTGAAACAGAGGGCGAGAAACAGAGAGGCTGAAACAGAGGGCGAGAAACAGAGGGGCTGAAACAGAGGGGCTGAAACAGAGGGGCTGAATCAGAGGGGCTGATTCAGGGGGCTGAAACAGAGGGGCTGAATCAGAGGGGCTGAAACAGAGGGCGAGAAACAGAGTGGCTGAAACAGAGGGCGAGAAACAGAGGGGCTGAAACAGAGGGGCTGAAACAGTGGGGCTGAAACAGAGGGGCTGAAACAGAGGGCGAGAAATAGAGGGGCTGAAACAGAGGGCGAGAAACAGAGGGGCTGAAACAGAGCGCGAGAAACAGAGAGGCTGAAACAGAGGGCGCGAAACAGAGGGGCTGAAACAGAGGGGCTGGAACAGAGGGGCTGAAACAGAGGGCAAGAAACTGAGGGGCTGAAACAGAGGGCGAGAATCAGAGGGGCTGAAACAGAGTGCGAGAAACAGAGGGGCTGAATCAGAGGGGCTGAAACAGAGGGCGAGAAACAGAAAGACTGAAACAGAGGGCGAGAAACAGAGGGGCTGAAACAGAGGGGCTGAAACAGATGGTGACATACAGAGGGGATTAAACAGAGGGCGAGAAACAGAGGGGCTGAAACAGAGGGGCTGAAACAGAGGGGCTGAAACAGAGGGGCTGAAACAGAGGGCAAGAAACAGAGGGGCTGAAACAGAGGGGCTGAAACAGAGGGGCTGAATCAGAGGGGCTGATTCAGAGGGGCTGAAACAGAGGGGCTGAATCAGAGGGGCTGAAACAGAGGGCGAGAAACAGAGTGGCTGAAACAGAGGGCGAGAAACAGACGGGTAGAAACAGAGGGCGAGAAACAGAGGGGCTGAAACAGAGGGGCTGAAACAGAGAGCGCGAAAGAGAGGGACTGAAACAGAGGGCGAGAAACAGAGGGGCTGAAACAGACGGCGAGAAACAGAGGGGCTGAAACAGAGGGCGAGAAACAGAGGGGCTGAAACAGAGGGCAAGAAACAGAGGGGCTGAAACTGAGTGGCTGAAACAGAAGGGCTGAAACAGAGGGGCTGAAACAGAGGGCGAGAAACAGAGGGGCTGAATCAGAGGGGCTGAATCAGAGGAGCTGAAACAGAGGGGCTGAAACAGAGGGCGAGAAACAGAGGGGCTGAAACAGAGGGCGAGAAACAGAGATGCTGAAACAGAGGGGCTGAAACAGAGGGGCTGAAACAAAGCGGCTGATACAGAGGGTGAGAAACAGAGGGGCTGAAACAGAGGGCGAGAAACAGAGTCGCTGAAACATGGCGAGAAACAGAGGGGCTGAAACAGAGGGGCTGAAACAGAGGGGCTGAAACAGAGGGGCTGAAACAGAGGGCAAGAAACAGAGGGGCTGAAACAGAGGGCGAGAAACAGAGGGGCTGAAACAGAGGGCGAGAAACAGAGGGGCTGAAACAGAGGGCGAGAAACAGAGGGGCTGAAACAGAGGGGATGAAACAGAGGGGCTGAAACAGAGGGCGAGAAACAGAGAGGCTGAAACAGAGGGCGAGAAACAGAGGGGCTGAAACAGAGGGGCTGAAACAGAGGGGCTGAATCAGAGGGGCTGATTCAGGGGGCTGAAACAGAGGGGCTGAATCAGAGGGGCTGAAACAGAGGGCGAGAAACAGAGTGGCTGAAACAGAGGGCGAGAAACAGAGGGGCTGAAACAGAGGGGCTGAAACAGTGGGGCTGAAACAGAGGGGCTGAAACAGAGGGCGAGAAATAGAGGGGCTGAAACAGAGGGCGAGAAACAGAGGGGCTGAAACAGAGCGCGAGAAACAGAGAGGCTGAAACAGAGGGCGCGAAACAGAGGGGCTGAAACAGAGGGGCTGGAACAGAGGGGCTGAAACAGAGGGCAAGAAACTGAGGGGCTGAAACAGAGGGCGAGAATCAGAGGGGCTGAAACAGAGTGCGAGAAACAGAGGGGCTGAATCAGAGGGGCTGAAACAGAGGGCGAGAAACAGAAAGACTGAAACAGAGGGCGAGAAACAGAGGGGCTGAAACAGAGGGGCTGAAACAGATGGTGAGAAACAGAGGGGATTAAACAGAGGGCGAGAAACAGAGGGGCTGAAACAGAGGGGCTGAAACAGAGGGGCTGAAACAGAGGGGCTGAAACAGAGGGCAAGAAACAGAGGGGCTGAAACAGAGGGCGAGAAACAGAGGGGCTGAAACAGAGGGCGAGAAACAGAGGGGCTGAAACAGAGGGGCTGAAACAGAGGGGCTGAAACAGAGGGCAAGAAACAGAGGGGCTGAAACAGAGGGCGAGAAACAGAGGGGCTGAAACAGAGGGCGAGAAACAGAGGGGCTGAAACAGAGGGGCTGAAACAGAGGGGCTGAAACAGAGGGCGAGAAACAGAGAGGCTGAAACAGGGGGCGAGAAACAGAGGGGCTGAAACAGAGGGGCTGAAACAGAGGGGCTGAATCAGAGGGGCTGATTCAGAGGGGCTGAAACAGAGGGGCTGAATCAGAGGGGCTGAAACAGACGGCGAGAAACAGAGGGGCTGAAACAGAGGGCGAGAAACAGAGGGGCTGAAACAGAGGGGCTGAAACAGAGGGGCTGAAACAGAGGGGCTGAAACAGAGGGCGAGAAATAGAGGGGCTGAAACAGAGGGCGAGAAACAGAGGGGCTGAAACAGAGCGCGAGAAACAGAGAGGCTGAAACAGAGGGCGCGAAACAGAGGGGCTGAAACAGAGGGGCTGGAACAGACGGTCTGAAACAGAGGGCAAGAAACTGAGGGGCTGAAACAGAGGGCGAGAATCAGAGGGGCTGAAACAGAGGGCGAAAAACAGAGGGTCTGAAACAGGGGGCTGAAACAGAGGGGCTGAAACAGAGGGCGAGAAACAGAGAGGCTGAAACATAGGGCGAGAAACAGAGGGCAAGAAACAGAGGGGCTGAATCAGAGATGCGAGATTCAGAGGGGCTGAAACAGAGGGCGAGAAACAGAGGGGCTGAAACGGAGGGCGAGAAACAGAGGGCGAGAAACAGAGGGACTGAAACAGAGGGGCTGAAACAGAGGGGCTGAAACAGAGGGCGAGAAACAGAGGGGCTGAAACAGAGGGCGAGAAATAGAGGGGCTGAAACAGAGGGGCTGAAACAGTGGGGCTGAAACAGAGGGGCTGAAACAGAGGGCGAGAAATAGAGGGGCTGAAACAGAGGGCGAGAAACAGAGGGGCTGAAACAGAGCGCGAGAAACAGAGGGGCTGAAACAGAGGGGCTGAAACAGAGGGGCTGAAACAGAGGGCAAGAAACTGAGGGGCTGAAACAGAGGTCGAGAATCAGAGGGGCTGAAACAGAGTGCGAGAAACAGAGGGGCTGAATCAGAGGGGCTGAAACAGAGGGCGAGAAACAGAAAGACTGAAACAGAGGGCGAGAAACAGAGGGGCTGAAACAGAGGGGCTGAAACAGATGGTGAGAAACAGAGGGGATTAAACAGAGGGCGAGAAACAGAGGGGCTGAAACAGAGGGGCTGAAACAGAGGGGCTGAATCAGAGGGGCTGATTCAGAGGGGCTGAAACAGAGGGGCTGAATCAGAGGGGCTGAAACAGAGGTCGAGAAAGAGAGTGGCTGAAACAGAGGGCGAGAAACAGACGGGCAGAAACAGAGGGCGAGAAACAGAGGGTCTGAAACAGAGGGGCTGAAACAGAGAGCGCGAAACAGAGGGACTGAAACAGAGGGCGAGAAACAGAGGGGCTGAAACAGACGGCGAGAAACAGAGGGGCTGAAACAGAGGGCGAGAAACAGAGGGGCTGAAACAGAGGGCAAGAAACAGAGGGGCTGAAACTGAGTGGCTGAAACAGAAGGGCTGAAACAGAGGGGCTGAAACAGAGGGCGAGAAACAGAGGGGCTGAATCAGAGGGGCTGAATCAGAGGAGCTGAAACAGAGGGGCTGAAACAGAGGGCGAGAAACAGAGGGGCTGAAACAGAGGGCGAGAAACAGAGATGCTGAAACAGAGGGGCTGAAACAGAGGGGCTGAAACAAAGCGGCTGATACAGAGGGTGAGAAACAGAGGGGCTGAAACAGAGGGCGAGAAACAGAGTCGCTGAAACATGGCGAGAAACAGAGGGGCTGAAACAGAGGGGCTGAAACAGAGGGGCTGAAACAGAGGGGCTGAAACAGAGGGCAAGAAACAGAGGGGCTGAAACAGAGATGCGAGATTCAGAGGGGCTGAAACAGAGGGCGAGAAACAGAGGGGCTGAAACAGAGGGCGAGAACCAGAGGGGCTGAAACAGAGGGGATGAAACAGAGGGGCTGAAACAGAGGGCGAGAAACAGAGAGGCTGAAACAGAGGGCGAGAAACAGAGGGGCTGAAACAGAGGGGCTGAAACAGAGGGGCTGAATCAGAGGGGCTGATTCAGGGGGCTGAAACAGAGGGGCTGAATCAGAGGGGCTGAAACAGAGGGCGAGAAACAGAGTGGCTGAAACAGAGGGCGAGAAACAGAGGGGCTGAAACAGAGGGGCTGAAACAGTGGGGCTGAAACAGAGGGGCTGAAACAGAGGGCGAGAAATAGAGGGGCTGAAACAGAGGGCGAGAAACAGAGGGGCTGAAACAGAGCGCGAGAAACAGAGAGGCTGAAACAGAGGGCGCGAAACAGAGGGGCTGAAACAGAGGGGCTGGAACAGAGGGGCTGAAACAGAGGGCAAGAAACTGAGGGGCTGAAACAGAGGGCGAGAATCAGAGGGGCTGAAACAGAGTGCGAGAAACAGAGGGGCTGAATCAGAGGGGCTGAAACAGAGGGCGAGAAACAGAAAGACTGAAACAGAGGGCGAGAAACAGAGGGGCTGAAACAGAGGGGCTGAAACAGATGGTGAGAAACAGAGGGGATTAAACAGAGGGCGAGAAACAGAGGGGCTGAAACAGAGGGGCTGAAACAGACGGGCTGAATCAGAGGGGCTGATTCAGAGGGGCTGAAACAGAGGGGCTGAATCAGAGGGGCTGAAACAGAGGGCGAGAAACAGAGTGGCTGAAACAGAAGGCGAGAAACAGAGGGGCTGAAACAGAGGGGCTGAAACAGAGTGCGCGAAACAGAGGGGCTTAAACAGAGGGCGAGAAACAGAGGGGCTGAAACAGAGGGCGAGAAACAGAGGGGTTGAAACAGAGGGGCTGAAACAGTGGGGCTGAAACAGAGGGGCTGAAACAGAGTGCGAGAAATAGAGGGGCTGAAACAGAGGGCGAGAAACAGAGGGGCTGAAACAAAGCGCGAGAAACAGAGGGGCTGAAACAGAGGGCGCGAAACAGAGGGGCTGAAACAGAGGGGCTGAAACAGAGGGGCTGAAACAGAGGGCAAGAAACTGAGGGGCTGAAACAGAGGTCGAGAATCAGAGGGGCTGAAACAGAGTGCGAGAAACAGAGGGGCTGAATCAGAGGGGCTGAAACAGTGGGCGAGAAACAGAAAGACTGAAACAGAGGGCGAGAAACAGAGGGGCTGAAACAGAGGGGCTGAAACAGATGGTGAGAAACAGAGGGGATTAAACAGAGGGCGAGAAACAGAGGGGCTGAAACAGAGGGACTGAAACAGAGGGGCTGAATCAGAGGGGCTGATTCAGAGGGGCTGAAACAGAGGGCAAAAAACAGAGGGGCTGAAACAGAGGGGCTGAAACAGATGGTGAGAAACAGAGGGGATTAAACAGAGGGCGAGAAACAGTGGGGCTGAAACAGAGGGGCTGAAACAGAGGGGCTGAATCAGAGGGGCTGATTCAGAGGTGCTGAAACAGAGGGGCTGAATCAGAGGGGCTGAAACAGAGGGCGAGAAACAGAGTGGCTGAAACAGAGGGGCTGAAACAGAGGGGCTGAAACAGAGAGCGCGAAACAGAGGGACTGAAACAGAGGGCGAGAAACAGAGGGGCTGAAACAGATGGCGAGAAACAGAGGGGCTGAAACAGAGGGCGAGAAACAGAGGGGCTGAAACAGAGTGCGAGAAATAGAGGGGCTGAAACAGAGGGCGAGAAACAGAGGGGCTGAAACAAAGCGCGAGAAACAGAGGGGCTGAAACAGAGGGCGCGAAACAGAGGGGCTGAAACAGAGGGGCTGAAACAGAGGGGCTGAAACAGAGGGCAAGAAACTGAGGGGCTGAAACAGAGGTCGAGAATCAGAGGGGCTGAAACAGAGTGCGAGAAACAGAGGGGCTGAATCAGAGGGGCTGAAACAGTGGGCGAGAAACAGAAAGACTGAAACAGAGGGCGAGAAACAGAGGGGCTGAAACAGAGGGGCTGAAACAGATGGTGAGAAACAGAGGGGATTAAACAGAGGGCGAGAAACAGAGGGGCTGAAACAGAGGGGCTGAAACAGAGGGGCTGAATCAGAGGGGCTGATTCAGAGGGGCTGAAACAGAGGGCAAAAAACAGAGGGGCTGAAACAGAGGGGCTGAAACAGATGGTGAGAAACAGAGGGGATTAAACAGAGGGCGAGAAACAGAGGGGCTGAAACAGAGGGGCTGAAACAGAGGGGCTGAATCAGAGGGGCTGATTCAGAGGGGCTGAAACAGAGGGGCTGAATCAGAGGGGCTGAAACAGAGGGCGAGAAACAGAGTGGCTGAAACAGAGGGGCTGAAACAGAGGGGCTGAAACAGAGAGCGCGAAACAGAGGGACTGAAACAGAGGGCGAGAAACAGAGGGGCTGAAACAGATGGCGAGAAACAGAGGGGCTGAAACAGAGGGCGAGAAACAGAGGGGCTGAAACAGAGTGCAAGAAACAGAGGGGCTGAAACTGAGTGGCTGAAACAGAAGGGCTGAAACAGAGGGGCTGAAACAGAGGGCGAGAAACAGAGGGGCAGAATCAGAGGGGCTGAATCAGAGGAGCTGAAACAGAGGGGCTGAAACAGAGGGCGAGAAACAGAGGGGCTGAAACAGAGGGCGAGAAACAGAGGGCGAGAAACAGAGAGGCTGAAACAGAGGGGCTGAAACAGAGGGGCTGAAACAAAGCGGCTGATACAGAGGGTGAGAAACAGAGGGGCTGAAACAGAGGGCGAGAAACAGAGTCGCTGAAACATGGCGAGAAACAGAGGGGCTGAAACAGAGGGGCTGAAACAGAGGGGCTGAAACAGAGGGGCTGAAACAGAGGGCAAGAAACAGAGGGGCTGAAACAGAGGGCGAGAAACAAAGGGGCTGAAACAGAGGGCGAGAAACAGAGGGGCTGAAACAGAGGGCGAGAAACAGAGGGGCTGAAACAGAGGGGCTGAAACAGAGGGGCTGAAACAGTGGGCGAGAAACAGGGAGGCTGAAAAAGAGGGACTGAAACAGAGAGCGCGAAACAGAGGGACTGAAACAGAGGGCGAGAAACAGAGGGGCTGAAAAAGAGGGACTGAAACAGAGAGCGCGAAACAGAGGGACTGAAACAGAGGGCGAGAAACAGAGGGGCTGAAACAGACGGCGAGAAACAGAGGGGCTGAAACAGAGGGCGAGAAACAGAGGGGCTGAAACAGAGGGCAAGAAACAGAGGGGCTGAAACTGAGTGGCTGAAACAGAAGGGCTGAAACAGAGGGGCTGAAACAGAGGGCGAGAAACAGAGGGGCTGAATCAGAGGGGCTGAATCAGAGGAGCTGAAACAGAGGGGCTGAAACAGAGGGCGAGAAACAGAGGGGCTGAAACAGAGGGCGAGAAACAGAGGGCGAGAAACAGAGAGGCTGAAACAGAGGGGCTGAAACAGAGGGGCTGAAACAAAGCGGCTGATACAGAGGGTGAGAAACAGAGGGGCTGAAACAGAGGGCGAGAAACAGAGTCGCTGAAACATGGCGAGAAACAGAGGGGCTGAAACAGAGGGGCTGAAACAGAGGGGCTGAAACAGAGGGCAAGAAACAGAGGGGCTGAAACAGAGGGCGAGAAACAGAGGGGCTGAAACAGAGGGCGAGAAACAGAGGGGCTGAAACAGAGGGCGAGAAACAGAGGGGCTGAAACAGAGGGGCTGAAACAGAGGGGCTGAAACAGAGGGCGAGAAACAGAGAGGCTGAAACAGAGGGCGAGAAACAGAGGGGCTGAAACAGAGGGGCTGAAACAGAGGGGCTGAATCAGAGGGGCTGATTCAGAGGGGCTGAAACAGAGGGGCTGAATCAGAGGGGCTGAAACAGAGGGCGAGAAACAGAGTGGCTGAAACAGAGGGCGAGAAACAGAGGGGCTGAAACAGAGGGGCTGAAACAGTGGGGCTGAAACAGAGGGGCTGAAACAGAGGGCGAGAAATAGAGGGGCTGAAACAGAGGGCGAGAAACAGAGGGGCTGAAACAGAGCGCGAGAAACAGAGAGGCTGAAACAGAGGGCGCGAAACAGAGGGGCTGAAACAGAGGGGCTGGAACAGAGGGGCTGAAACAGAGGGCAAGAAACTGAGGGGCTGAAACAGAGGGCGAGAATCAGAGGGGCTGAAACAGAGTGCGAGAAACAGAGGGGCTGAATCAGAGGGGCTGAAACAGAGGGCGAGAAACAGAAAGACTGAAACAGAGGGCGAGAAACAGAGGGGCTGAAACAGAGGGGCTGAAACAGATGGTGAGAAACAGAGGGGATTAAACAGTGGGCGAGAAACAGAGGGGCTGAAACAGAGGGGCTGAAACAGAGGGGCTGAATCAGAGGGGCTGATTCAGAGGGGCTGAAACAGAGGGCAAAAAACAGAGGGGCTGAAACAGAGGGCGAGAAACAGAGGGTGAGAAACAGAGGGCGAGAAACAGAGGGGCTGAAACAGAGGGCAAAAAACAGAGGGGCTGAAACAGAGGGCGAGAAACAGAGGGTGAGAAACAGTGGGCGAGAAACAGATGGGATGAAACAGAGGGGCTGAAACAGAGGGGCTGAAATAGAGGGGCTGAAACAAAGGGGCTGAAACAGAGGGGCTGCAACAGAGGGGCTGAATCAGAGGGGCTGACACAGAGGGCGAGAAAAAGAGGGGCTGAAACAGAGGGCGAGAAACAGAGGGTCTGAAACAGGGGGCGAGAAACAGAGAGGCTGAAACATAGGGCGAGAAACAGAGGGGCTGAAACAGAGGGCAAGAAACAGAGGGGCTGAATCAGAGATGCGAGATTCAGAGGGGCTGAAGCAGAGGGCGAGAAACAGAGGGGCTGAAACGGAGGGCGAGAAACAGAGGGCGAGAAACAGAGGGACTGAAACAGAGGGGCTGAAACAGAGGGGCTGAAACAGTGGGCGAGAAACAGAGGGGCTGAAACAGAGGGCGAGAAACAGAGGGGCTGAAACAGAGGGGCTGAAACAGTGGGGCTGAAACAGAGGGGCTGAAACAGAGGGCGAGAAATAGAGGGGCTGAAACAGAGGGCGAGAAACAGAGGGGCTGAAACAGAGCGCGAGAAACAGAGGGGCTGAAACAGAGGGCGCGAAACAGAGGGGCTGAAACAGAGGAGCTGAAACAGAGGGGCTGAAACAGAGGGCAAGAAACTGAGGGGCTGAAACAGAGGTCGAGAATCAGAGGGGCTGAAACAGAGTGCGAGAAACAGAGGGGCTGAATCAGAGGGGCTGAAACAGAGGGCGATAAACAGAAAGACTGAAACAGAGGGCGAGAAACAGAGGGGCTGAAACAGAGGGGCTGAAACAGATGGTGAGAAACAGAGGGGATTAAACAGAGGGCGAGAAACAGAGGGGCTGAAACAGAGGGGCTGAAACAGAGGGGCTGAATCAGAGGGGCTGATTCACAGGGGCTGAAACAGAGGGGCTGAATCAGAGGGGCTGAAACAGAGGGCGAGAAACAGAGTGGCTGAAACAGAGGGCGAGAAACAGACGGGCAGAAACAGAGGGCGAGAAACAGAGGGGCTGAAACAGAGGGCAAGAAACAGAGGGGCTGAAACTGAGTGGCTGAAACAGAAGGGCTGAAACAGAGGGGCTGAAACAGAGGGCGAGAAACAGAGGGGCTGAATCAGAGGGGCTGAATCAGAGGAGCTGAAACAGAGGGGCTGAAACAGAGGGCGAGAAACAGAGGGGCTGAAACAGAGGGCGAGAAACAGAGGGCGAGAAACAGAGAGGCTGAAACAGAGGGGCTGAAACAAAGCGGCTGATACAGAGGGTGAGAAACAGAGGGGCTGAAACAGAGGGCGAGAAACAGAGTCGCTGAAACATGGCGAGAAACAGAGGGGCTGAAACAGAGGGGCTGAAACAGAGGGGCTGAAACAGAGTGGCTGAAACAGAGGGCAAGAAACAGAGGGGCTGAAACAGAGGGCGAGAAACAGAGAGGCTGAAACAGAGGGCGAGAAACAGAGGGGCTGAAACAGAGGGCGAGAAACAGAGGGGCTGAAACAGAGGGGCTGAAACAGAGGGGCTGAAACAGAGGGCGAGAAACAGAGAGGCTGAAACAGAGGGCGAGAAACAGAGGGGCTGAAACAGAGGGACTGAAACAGAGGGGCTGAATCAGAGGGGCTGATTCAGAGGGGCTGAAACAGAGGGGCTGAATCAGAGGGGCTGAAACAGAGGGCGAGAAACAGAGTGGCTGAAACAGAGGGCGAGAAACAGAGGGGCTGAAACAGAGGGGCTGAAACAGTGGGGCTGAAACAGAGGGGCTGAAACAGAGGGCGAGAAATAGAGGGGCTGAAACAGAGGGCGAGAAACAGAGGGGCTGAAACAGAGCGCGAGAAACAGAGAGACTGAAATAGAGGGCGCGAAACAGAGGGGCTGAAACAGAGGGGCTGGAACAGAGGGGCTGAAACAGAGGGCAAGAAACTGAGGGGCTGAAACAGAGGGCGAGAATCAGAGGGGCTGAAACAGAGTGCGAGAAACAGAGGGTCTGAATCAGAGGGGCTGAAACAGAGGGCGAGAAACAGAAAGACTGAAACAGAGGGCGAGAAACAGAGGGGCTGAAACAGAGGGGCTGAAACAGATGGTGCGAAACAGAGGGGATTAAACAGAGGGCGAGAAACAGAGGGGCTGAAACAGAGGGGCTGAAACAGAGGGGCTGAATCAGAGGGGCTGATTCAGAGGGGCTGAAACAGAGGGCAAAAAACAGAGGGGCTGAAACAGAGGGCGAGAAACAGAGGGTGAGAAACAGAGGGCGAGAAACAGAGAGGCTGAAACAGAGGGCAAAAAACAGAGGGGCTGAAACAGAGGGCGAGAAACAGAGGGTGAGAAACAGAGGGCGAGAAACAGATGGGATGAAACAGAGGGGCTGAAACAGAGGGGCTGAAATAGAGGGGCTGAAACAAAGGGGCTGAAACAGAGGGGCTGCAACAGAGGGGCTGAATCAGAGGGGCTGACACAGAGTGCGAGAAACAGAGGGGCTGAAACAGAGGGCGAGAAACAGAGGGGCTGAAACAGAGGGCAAGAAACAGAGGGGCTGAAACTGAGTGGCTGAAACAGAAGGGCTGAAACGGAGGGGCTGAAACAGAGAGCGAGAAACAGAGGGGCTGAATCAGAGGGGCTGAATCAGAGGAGCTGAAACAGAGGGTCTGAAACAGAGGGCGAGAAACAGAGGGGCTGAAACAGAGGGCGAGAAACAGAGGGCGAGAAACAGAGAGGCTGAAACAGAGGGGCTGAAACAGAGGGGCTGAAACAAAGCGGCTGAATCAGAGGGTGAGAAACAGAGGGGCTGAAACAGAGGGCGAGAAACAGAGTCGCTGAAACATGGCGAGAAACAGAGCGGCTGAAACAGAGGGGCTGAAACAGAGGGGCTGAAACAGAGGGGCTGAAACAGAGGGCAAGAAACAGAGGGGCTGAAACAGAGGGCGAGAAACACAGGGGCTGAAACAGAGGGCGAGAAACAGAGGGGCTGAAACAGAGGGCGAGAAACAGAGGGGCTGAAACAGAGGGGCTGAAACAGAGGGGCTGAAACAGAGGGCGAGAAACAGAGAGGCTGAAACAGAGGGCGAGAAACAGAGGGGCTGAAACAGAGGGGCTGAAACAGAGGGGCTGAATCAGAGGGGCTGATTCAGAGGGGCTGAAACAGAGGGCGAGAAACAGAGTGGCTGAAACAGAGGGCGAGAAACAGAGGGGCTGAAACAGAGGGGCTGAAACAGTGGGGCTGAAACAGAGGGGCTGAAACAGAGGGCGAGAAATAGAGGGGTTGAAACAGAGGGCGAGAAACAGAGGGGCTGAAACAGAGCGCGAGAAACAGAGAGGCTGAAACAGAGGGCGCGAAACAGAGGGGCTGAAACAGAGGGGCTGGAACAGACGGTCTGAAACAGAGGGCAAGAAACTGAGGGGCTGAAACAGAAGGCGAGAATCAGAGGGGCTGAAACAGAGGGCGAAAAACAGAGGGTCTGAAGCAGGGGGCTGAAACAGAGGGGCTGAAACAGAGGGCGAGAAACAGAGAGGCTGAAACAGAGGGCGAGAAACAGAGGGCAAGAAACAGAGGGGCTGAATCAGAGATGCGAGATTCAGAGGGGCTGAAACAGAGGGCGAGAAACAGAGGGGCTGAAACGGAGGGCGAGAAACAGAGGGCGAGAAACAGAGGGACTGAAACAGAGGGGCTGAAACAGAGGGGCTGAAACAGAGGGCGAGAAACAGAGGGGCTGAAACAGAGGGCGAGAAATAGAGGGGCTGAAACAGAGGGGCTGAAACAGTGGGGCTAAAACAGAGGGGCTGAAACAGAGGGCGAGAAATAGAGGGGCTGAAACAGAGGGCGAGAAACAGAGGGGCAGAAACAGAGCGCGAGAAACAGAGGGGCTGAAACAGAGGGCGCGAAACAGAGGGGCTGAAACAGAGGGGCTGAAACAGAGGGGCTGAAACAGAGGGCAAGAAACAGAGGGGCTGAAACAGAGGTCGAGAATCAGAGGGGCTGAAACAGAGTGCGAGAAACAGAGGGGCTGAATCAGAGGGGCTGAAACAGAGGGCGAGAAACAGAAAGACTGAAACAGAGGGCGAGAAACAGAGGGGCTGAAACAGAGGGGCTGAAACAGAGGGGCTGAATCAGAGGGGCTGATTCAGAGGGGCTGAAACAGAGGGGCTGAATCAGAGGGGCTGAAACAGAGGGCGAGAAACAGAGTGGCTGAAACAGAGGGCGAGAAACAGACGGGCAGAAACAGAGGGCGAGAAACAGAGGGGCTGAAACAGAGGGGCTGAAACAGAGAGCGCGAAACAGTGGGACTGAAACAGAGGGCGAGAAACAGAGGGGCTGAAACAGACGGCGAGAAACAGAGGGGCTGAAACAGAGGGCGAGAAACAGAGGGGCTGAAACAGAGGGCAAGAAACAGAGGTGCTGAAACTGAGTGGCTGAAACAGAAGGGCTGAAACAGAGGGGCTGAAACAGAGGGCGAGAAACAGAGGGGCTGAATCAGAGGGGCTGAATCAGAGGAGCTGAAACAGAGGGGCTGAAACAGAGGGCGAGAAACAGAGGGGCTGAAACAGAGGGCGAGAAACAGAGGGCGAGAAACAGAGAGGCTGAAACAGAGGGGCTGAAACAGAGGGGCTGAAACAAAGCGGCTGATACAGAGGGTGAGAAACAGAGGGGCTGAAACAGAGGGCGAGAAACAGAGTCGCTGAAACATGGCGAGAAACAGAGGGGCTGAAACAGAGGGGCTGAAACAGAGGGGCTGAAACAGAGGGGCTGAAACAGAGGGCAAGAAACAGAGGGGCTGAAACAGAGAACGAGAAACAGAGGGGCTGAAACAGAGGGCGAGAAACAGAGGGGCTGAAACAGAGGGCGAGAAACAGAGGGGCTGAAACAGAGGGGCTGAAACAGAGGGGCTGAAACAGAGGGCGAGAAACAGAGAGGCTGAAACAGAGGGCGAGAAACAGAGGGGCTGAAACAGAGGGGCTGAAACAGAGGGGCTGAATCAGAGGGGCTGATTCAGAGGGGCTGAAACAGAGGGGCTGAATCAGAGGGGCTGAAACAGAGGGCGAGAAACAGAGTGGCTGAAACAGAGGGCGAGAAACAGAGGGGCTGAAACAGAGGGGCTGAAACAGTGGGGCTGAAACAGAGGGGCTGAAACAGAGGGCGAGAAATAGAGGGGCTGAAACAGAGGGCGAGAAACAGAGGGCCTGAAACAGAGGGGCTGAAACAGTGGGGCTGAAACAGAGGGGCTGAAACAGAGTGCGAGAAATAGAGGGGCTGAAACAGAGGGCGAGAAACAGAGGGGCTGAAACAAAGCGCGAGAAACAGAGGGGCTGAAACAGAGGGCGCGAAACAGAGGGGCTGAAACAGAGGGGCTGAAACAGAGGGGCTGAAACAGAGGGCAAGAAACTGAGGAGCTGAAACAGAGGTCGAGAATCAGAGGGGCTGAAACAGAGTGCGAGAAACAGAGGGGCTGAATCAGAGGGGCTGAAACAGAGGGCGAGAAACAGAAAGACTGAAACAGAGGGCGAGAAACAGAGGGGCTGAAACAGAGGGGCTGAAACAGATGGTGAGAAACAGAGGGCGAGAAACAGAGAGGCTGAAACAGAGGGGCTGAAACAAAGCGGCTGATACAGAGGGTGTGAAACAGAGGGGCTGAAACAGAGGGCGAGAAACAGAGGGGCTGAAACAGAGGGCGAGAAATAGAGGGGCTGAAACAGAGGGCGAGAAACAGAGGGGCTGAATCAGAGCGCGAGAAACAGAGAGACTGAAACAGAGGGCGCGAAACAGAGGGGCTGAAACAGAGGGACTGAAACAGAGGGGCTGAATCAGAGGGCAAGAAACTGAGGGGCTGAAACAGAGGGCGAGAATCAGAGGGGCTGAAACAGAGTGCGAGAAACAGAGGGGCTGAATCAGAGGGGCTGAAACAGAGGGCGAGAAACAGAAAGACTGAAACAGAGGGCGAGAAACAGAGGGGCTGAAACAGATGGTGAGAAACAGAGGGGATTAAACAGAGGGCGAGAAACAGAGGGGCTGAAACAGAGGGGCTGAAACAGAGGGGCTGAATCAGAGGGGCTGATTCAGAGGGGCTGAAACAGAGGGAAAAAAACAGAGGGGCTGAAACAGAGGGCGAGAAACAGAGGGGCTGAAACAGAGGGCGAGAAACAGAGGGGCTGAAACAGAGGGCAAAAAACAGAGGGGCTGAAACAGAGGGCGAGAAACAGAGGGTGAGAAACAGAGGGCGAGAAACAGATGGGATGAAACAGAGGGGCTGAAACAGAGGGGCTGAAATAGAGGGGCTGAAACAAAGGGGCTGAAACAGAGGGGCTGCAACAGAGGGGCTGAATCAGAGGGGCTGACACAGAGTGCGAGAAACAGAGGGGCTGAAACAGAGGGCGAGAAACAGAGGGGCTGAAACAGAGGGCAAGAAACAGAGGGGCTGAAACTGAGTGGCTGAAACAGAAGGGCTGAAACGGAGGGGCTGAAACAGAGAGCGAGAAACAGAGGGGCTGAATCAGAGGGGCTGAATCAGAGGAGCTGAAACAGAGGGGCTGAAACAGAGGGCGAGAAACAGAGGGGCTGAAACAGAGGGCGAGAAACAGAGGGCGAGAAACAGAGAGGCTGAAACAGAGGGGCTGAAACAGAGGGGCTGAAACAAAGCGGCTGAATCAGAGGGTGAGAAACAGAGGGGCTGAAACAGAGGGCTAAGAAACAGAGTCGCTGAAACATGGCGAGAAACAGAGCGGCTGAAACAGAGGGACTGAAACAGAGGGGCTGAAACAGAGGGGCTGAAACAGAGGGCAAGAAACAGAGGGGCTGAAACAGAGGGCGAGAAACACAGGGGCTGAAACAGAGGGCGAGAAACAGAGGGGCTGAAACAGAGGGCGAGAAACAGAGGGGCTGAAACAGAGGGGCTGAAACAGAGGGGCTGAAACAGAGGGCGAGAAACAGAGAGGCTGAAACAGAGGGCGAGAAACAGAGGGGCTGAAACAGAGGGGCTGAAAAAGAGGGGCTGAATCAGAGGGGCTGATTCAGAGGGGCTGAAACAGAGGGCGAGAAACAGAGTGGCTGAAACAGAGGGCGAGAAACAGAGGGGCTGAAACAGAGGGGCTGAAACAGTGGGGCTGAAACAGAGGGGCTGAAACAGAGGGCGAGAAATAGAGGGGTTGAAACAGAGGGCGAGAAACAGAGGGGCTGAAACAGAGCGCGAGAAACAGAGAGGCTGAAACAGAGGGCGCGAAACAGAGGGGCTGAAACAGAGGGGCTGGAACAGACGGTCTGAAACAGAGGGCAAGAAACTGAGGGGCTGAAACAGAGGGCGAGAATCAGAGGGGCTGAAACAGAGGGCGAAAAACAGAGGGTCTGAAACAGGGGGCTGAAACAGAGGGGCTGAAACAGAGGGCGAGAAACAGAGAGGCTGAAACATAGGGCGAGAAACAGAGGGCGAGAAACAGAGGGGCTGAAACGGAGGGCGAGAAACAGAGGGCGAGAAACAGAGGGACTGAAACAGAGGGGCTGAAACAGAGGGGCTGAAACAGAGGGCGAGAAACAGAGGGGCTGAAACAGAGGGCGAGAATATGAGGGGCTGAAACAGAGGGGCTGAAACAGTGGGGCTGAAGCAGAGGGGCAGAAACAGAGGGCGAGAAATAGAGGGGCTGAAACAGAGGGCGAGAAACAGAGGGGCTGAAACAGAGCGCGAGAAACAGAGGGGCTGAAACAGAGGGCGCGAAACAGGGGGGCTGAAACAGAGGGGCTGAAACAGAGGGGCTGAAACAGAGGGCAAGAAACTGAGCGGCTGAAACAGAGGTCGAGAATCAGAGGGGCTGAAACAGAGTGCGAGAAACAGAGGGGCTGAATCAGAGGGGCTGAAACAGAGGGCGAGAAACAGAAAGACTGAAACAGAGGGCGAGAAACAGAGGGGCTGAAACAGAGGGGCTGAAACAGAGGGGCTGAATCAGAGGGGCTGATTCAGAGGGGCTGAAACAGAGGGGCTGAATCAGAGGGGCTGAAACAGAGGGCGAGAAACAGAGTGGCTGAAACAGAGGGCGAGAAACAGACGGGCAGAAACAGAGGGCGAGAAACAGAGGGGCTGAAACAGAGGGCGCGAAACAGTGGGACTGAAACAGAGGGCGAGAAACAGAGGGGCTGAAACAGACGGCGAGAAACAGAGGGGCTGAAACAGAGGGCGAGAAACAGAGGGGCTGAAACAGAGGGCAAGAAACAGAGGTGCTGAAACTGAGTGGCTGAAACAGAAGGGCTGAAACAGAGGGGCTGAAACAGAGGGCGAGAAACAGAGGGGCTGAATCAGAGGGGCTGAATCAGAGGAGCTGAAACAGAGGGGCTGAAACAGAGGGCGAGAAACAGAGGGGCTGAAACAGAGGGCGAGAAACAGAGGGCGAGAAACAGAGGGGCTGAATCAGAGGGGCTGAATCAGAGGAGCTGAAACAGAGGGGCTGAAACAGAGGGCGAGAAACAGAGGGGCTGAAACAGAGGGGCTGAAACAGAGGGCGAGAAACAGAGGGGCTGAAACAGAGGGCAAGAAACAGAGGTGCTGAAACAGAGGGGCTGAAACAGAGGGCGAGAAACAGAGTCGCTGAAACATGGCGAGAAACAGAGGGGCTGAAACAGAGGGGCTGAAACAGAGGGGCTGACACAGAGGGGCTGAAACAGAGGGCAAGAAACAGAGGGGCTGAAACAGAGGGCGAGAATCAGAGGGGCTGAAACAGAGGGGCTGAAACAGAGGGGCTGAAACAGAGGGCGAGAAACAGAGAGGCTGAAACAGAGGGCGAGAAACAGAGGGGCTGAAGCAGAGGGGCTGAAACAGAGGGGCTGAATCAGAGGGGCTGATTCAGAAGGGCTGAAACAGAGGGGCTGAATCAGAGGGGCTGAAACAGAGGGCGAGAAACAGAGTGGCTGAAACAGAGGGCGAGAAATAGAGGGGCTGAAACAGAGCGCGAGAAACAGAGGGGCTGAAACAGAGGGCGCGAAACAGAGGGCGAGAAATAGAGGGGCTGAAACAGATGGCGAGAAACAGAGGGGCTGAAACAGAGGGGCTGAAACAGTGGGGCTGAAACAGAGGGGCTGAAACAGAGTGCGAGAAATAGAGGGGCTGAAACAGAGGGCGAGAAACAGAGGGGCTGAAACAAAGCGCGAGAAACAGAGGGGCTGAAACAGAGGGCGCGAAACAGAGGGGCTGAAACAGAGGGGCTGAAACAGAGGGGCTGAAACAGAGGGCAAGAAACTGAGGGGCTGAAACAGAGGTCGAGAATCAGAGGGGCTGAAACAGAGTGCGAGAAACAGAGGGGCTGAATCAGAGGGGCTGAAACAGAGGGCGAGAAACAGAAAGACTGAAACAGAGGGCGAGAAACAGAGTGGCTGAAACAGAGGGCGAGAAACAGACGGGCAGAAACAGAGGGCGAGAAACAGAGGGGCTGAAACAGAGGGGCTGAAACAGAGAGCGCGAAACAGTGGGACTGAAACAGAGGGCGAGAAACAGAGGGGCTGAAACAGACGGCGAGAAACAGAGGGGCTGAAACAGAGGGCGAGAAACAGAGGGGCTGAAACAGAGGGCAAGAAACAGAGGTGCTGAACCTGAGTGGCTGAAACAGAAGGGCTGAAACAGAGGGGCTGAAACAGAGGGCGAGAAACAGAGGGGCTGAATCAGAGGGGCTGAATCAGAGGAGCTGAAACAGAGGGGCTGAAACAGAGGGCGAGAAACAGAGGGGCTGAAACAGAGGGCGAGAAACAGAGGGCGAGAAACAGAGAGGCTGAAACAGAGGGGCTGAAACAGAGGGGCTGAAACAAAGCGGCTGATACAGAGGGTGAGAAACAGAGGGGCTGAAACAGAGGGCGAGAAACAGAGGGGCTGAATCAGAGGGGCTGAAACAGAGGGCGAGAAACAGAAAGACTGAAACAGAGGGCGAGAAACAGAGGGGCTGAAACAGAGGGGCTGAAACAGATGGTGAGAAACAGAGGGCGAGAAACAGAGAGGCTGAAACAGAGGGGCTGAAACAAAGCGGCTGATACAGAGGGTGAGAAACAGAGGGGCTGAAACAGAGGGCGAGAAACAGAGGGGCTGAAACAGAGGGCGAGAAACAGAGGGGCTGAAACAGAGGGGCTGAAACAGAGGGGCTGAAACAGAGGGCGAGAAACAGAGAGGCTGAAACAGAGGGCGAGAAACAGAGGGGCTGAAACAGAGGGACTGAAACAGAGGGGCTGAATCAGAGGGGCTGATTCAGAGGGGCTGAAACAGAGGGGCTGAATCAGAGGGGCTGAAACAGAGGGCGAGAAACAGAGTGGCTGAAACAGAGGGCGAGAAACAGAGGGGCTGAAACAGAGGGGCTGAAACAGTGGGGCTGAAACAGAGGGGCTGAAACAGAGGGCGAGAAATAGAGGGGCTGAAACAGAGGGCGAGAAACAGAGGGGCTGAAACAGAGCGCGAGAAACAGAGAGACTGAAACAGAGGGCACGAAACAGAGGGGCTGAAACAGAGGGGCTGGAACAGAGGGGCTGAAACAGAGGGCAAGAAACTGAGGGGCTGAAACAGAGGGCGAGAATCAGAGGGGCTGAAACAGAGTGCGAGAAACAGAGGGGCTGAATCAGAGGGGCTGAAACAGAGGGCGAGAAAAAGAAAGACTGAAACAGAGGGCGAGAAACAGAGGGGCTGAAACAGATGGTGAGAAACAGAGGGGATTAAACAGAGGGCGAGAAACAGAGGGGCTGAAACAGAGGGGCTGAAACAGAGGGGCTGAATCAGAGGGGCTGATTCAGAGGGGCTGAAACAGAGGGAAAAAAACAGAGGGGCTGAAACAGAGGGCGAGAAACAGAGGGGCTGAAACAGAGGGCGAGAAACAGAGGGGCTGAAACAGAGGGCAAAAAACAGAGGGGCTGAAACAGAGGGCGAGAAACAGAGGGTGAGAAACAGAGGGCGAGAAACAGATGGGATGAAACAGAGGGGCTGAAACAGAGGGGCTGAAATAGAGGGGCTGAAACAAAGGGGCTGAAACAGAGGGGCTGCAACAGAGGGGCTGAATCAGAGGGGCTGACACAGAGTGCGAGAAACAGAGGGGCTGAAACAGAGGGCGAGAAACAGAGGGGCTGAAACAGAGGGCAAGAAACAGAGGGGCTGAAACTGAGTGGCTGAAACAGAAGGGCTGAAACGGAGGGGCTGAAACAGAGAGCGAGAAACAGAGGGGCTGAATCAGAGGGGCTGAATCAGAGGAGCTGAAACAGAGGGGCTGAAACAGAGGGCGAGAAACAGAGGGGCTGAAACAGAGGGCGAGAAACAGAGGGCGAGAAACAGAGAGGCTGAAACAGAGGGGCTGAAACAGAGGGGCTGAAACAAAGCGGCTGAATCAGAGGGTGAGAAACAGAGGGGCTGAAACAGAGGGCGAGAAACAGAGTCGCTGAAACATGGCGAGAAACAGAGCGGCTGAAACAGAGGGGCTGAAACAGAGGGGCTGAAACAGAGGGGCTGAAACAGAGGGCAAGAAACAGAGGGGCTGAAACAGAGGGCGAGAAACACAGGGGCTGAAACAGAGGGCGAGAAACAGAGGGGCTGAAACAGAGGGCGAGAAACAGAGGGGCTGAAACAGAGGGGCTGAAACAGAGGCGCTGAAACAGAGAGCGAGAAACAGAGAGGCTGAAACAGAGGGCGAGAAACAGAGGGGCTGAAACAGAGGTCGAGAATCAGAGGGGCTGAAACAGAGTGCGAGAAACAGAGGGGCTGAATCAGAGGGGCTGAAACAGAGGGCGAGAAACAGAGGGGCTGAAACAGTGGGGCTAAAACAGAGGGGCTGAAACAGAGGGCGAGAAATAGAGGGGCTGAAACAGAGGGCGAGAAACAGAGGGGCAGAAACAGAGCGCGAGAAACAGAGGGGCTGAAACAGAGGGCGCGAAACAGAGGGGCTGAAACAGAGGGGCTGAAACAGAGGGGCTGAAACAGAGGGCAAGAAACAGAGGGGCTGAAACAGAGGTCGAGAATCAGAGGGGCTGAAACAGAGTGCGAGAAACAGAGGGGCTGAATCAGAGGGGCTGAAACAGAGGGCGAGAAACAGAAAGACTGAAACAGAGGGCGAGAAACAGAGGGGCTGAAACAGAGGGGCTGAAACAGAGGGGCTGAATCAGAGGGGCTGATTCAGAGGGGCTGAAACAGAGGGGCTGAATCAGAGGGGCTGAAACAGAGGGCGAGAAACAGAGTGGCTGAAACAGAGGGCGAGAAACAGACGGGCAGAAACAGAGGGCGAGAAACAGAGGGGCTGAAACAGAGGGGCTGAAACAGAGAGCGCGAAACAGTGGGACTGAAACAGAGGGCGAGAAACAGAGGGGCTGAAACAGACGGCGAGAAACAGAGGGGCTGAAACAGAGGGCGAGAAACAGAGGGGCTGAAACAGAGGGCAAGAAACAGAGGTGCTGAAACTGAGTGGCTGAAACAGAAGGGCTGAAACAGAGGGGCTGAAACAGAGGGCGAGAAACAGAGGGGCTGAATCAGAGGGGCTGAATCAGAGGAGCTGAAACAGAGGGGCTGAAACAGAGGGCGAGAAACAGAGGGGCTGAAACAGAGGGCGAGAAACAGAGGGCGAGAAACAGAGAGGCTGAAACAGAGGGGCTGAAACAGAGGGGCTGAAACAAAGCGGCTGATACAGAGGGTGAGAAACAGAGGGGCTGAAACAGAGGGCGAGAAACAGAGTCGCTGAAACATGGCGAGAAACAGAGGGGCTGAAACAGAGGGGCTGAAACAGAGGGGCTGAAACAGAGGGGCTGAAACAGAGGGCAAGAAACAGAGGGGCTGAAACAGAGAACGAGAAACAGAGGGGCTGAAACAGAGGGCGAGAAACAGAGGGGCTGAAACAGAGGGCGAGAAACAGAGGGGCTGAAACAGAGGGGCTGAAACAGAGGGGCTGAAACAGAGGGCGAGAAACAGAGAGGCTGAAACAGAGGGCGAGAAACAGAGGGGCTGAAGCAGAGGGGCTGAAACAGAGGGGCTGAATCAGAGGGGCTGATTCAGAGGGGCTGAAACAGAGGGGCTGAATCAGAGGGGCTGAAACAGAGGGCGAGAAACAGAGTGGCTGAAACAGAGGGCGAGAAACAGAGGGGCTGAAACAGAGGGGCTGAAACAGTGGGGCTGAAACAGAGGGGCTGAAACAGAGGGCGAGAAATAGAGGGGCTGAAACAGAGGGCGAGAAACAGAGGGCCTGAAACAGAGGGGCTGAAACAGTGGGGCTGAAACAGAGGGGCTGAAACAGAGTGCGAGAAATAGAGGGGCTGAAACAGAGGGCGAGAAACAGAGGGGCTGAAACAAAGCGCGAGAAACAGAGGGGCTGAAACAGAGGGCGCGAAACAGAGGGGCTGAAACAGAGGGGCTGAAACAGAGGGGCTGAAACAGAGGGCAAGAAACTGAGGGGCTGAAACAGAGGTCGAGAATCAGAGGGGCTGAAACAGAGTGCGAGAAACAGAGGGGCTGAATCAGAGGGGCTGAAACAGAGGGCGAGAAACAGAAAGACTGAAACAGAGGGCGAGAAACAGAGGGGCTGAAACAGAGGGGCTGAAACAGATGGTGAGAAACAGAGGGCGAGAAACAGAGAGGCTGAAACAGAGGGGCTGAAACAAAGCGGCTGATACAGAGGGTGTGAAACAGAGGGGCTGAAACAGAGGGCGAGAAACAGAGGGGCTGAAACAGAGGGCGAGAAACAGAGGGGCTGAAACAGAGGGGCTGAAACAGAGGGGCTGAAACAGAGGGCGAGAAACAGAGAGGCTGAAACAGAGGGCGAGAAACAGAGGGGCTGAAACAGAGGGACTGAAACAGAGGGGCTGAATCAGAGGGGCTGATTCAGAGGGGCTGAAACAGAGGGGCTGAATCAGAGGGGCTGAAACAGAGGGCGAGAAACAGAGTGGCTGAAACAGAGGGCGAGAAACAGAGGGGCTGAAACAGAGGGGCTGAAACAGTGGGGCTGAAACAGAGGGGCTGAAACAGAGGGCGAGAAATAGAGGGGCTGAAACAGAGGGCGAGAAACAGAGGGGCTGAATCAGAGCGCGAGAAACAGAGAGACTGAAACAGAGGGCGCGAAACAGAGGGGCTGAAACAGAGGGGCTGGAACAGAGGGGCTGAAACAGAGGGCAAGAAACTGAGGGGCTGAAACAGAGGGCGAGAATCAGAGGGGCTGAAACAGAGTGCGAGAAACAGAGGGGCTGAATCAGAGGGGCTGAAACAGAGGGCGAGAAACAGAAAGACTGAAACAGAGGGCGAGAAACAGAGGGGCTGAAACAGATGGTGAGAAACAGAGGGGATTAAACAGAGGGCGAGAAACAGAGGGGCTGAAACAGAGGGGCTGAAACAGAGGGGCTGAATCAGAGGGGCTGATTCAGAGGGGCTGAAACAGAGGGAAAAAAACAGAGGGGCTGAAACAGAGGGCGAGAAACAGAGGGGCTGAAACAGAGGGCGAGAAACAGAGGGGCTGAAACAGAGGGCAAAAAACAGAGGGGCTGAAACAGAGGGCGAGAAACAGAGGGTGAGAAACAGAGGGCGAGAAACAGATGGGATGAAACAGAGGGGCTGAAACAGAGGGGCTGAAATAGAGGGGCTGAAACAAAGGGGCTGAAACAGAGGGGCTGCAACAGAGGGGCTGAATCAGAGGGGCTGACACAGAGTGCGAGAAACAGAGGGGCTGAAACAGAGGGCGAGAAACAGAGGGGCTGAAACAGAGGGCAAGAAACAGAGGGGCTGAAACTGAGTGGCTGAAACAGAAGGGCTGAAACGGAGGGGCTGAAACAGAGAGCGAGAAACAGAGGGGCTGAATCAGAGGGGCTGAATCAGAGGAGCTGAAACAGAGGGGCTGAAACAGAGGGCGAGAAACAGAGGGGCTGAAACAGAGGGCGAGAAACAGAGGGCGAGAAACAGAGAGGCTGAAACAGAGGGGCTGAAACAGAGGGGCTGAAACAAAGCGGCTGAATCAGAGGGTGAGAAACAGAGGGGCTGAAACAGAGGGCGAGAAACAGAGTCGCTGAAACATGGCGAGAAACAGAGCGGCTGAAACAGAGGGACTGAAACAGAGGGGCTGAAACAGAGGGGCTGAAACAGAGGGCAAGAAACAGAGGGGCTGAAACAGAGGGCGAGAAACACAGGGGCTGAAACAGAGGGCGAGAAACAGAGGGGCTGAAACAGAGGGCGAGAAACAGAGGGGCTGAAACAGAGGGGCTGAAACAGAGGGGCTGAAACAGAGGGCGAGAAACAGAGAGGCTGAAACAGAGGGCGAGAAACAGAGGGGCTGAAACAGAGGGGCTGAAACAGAGGGGCTGAATCAGAGGGGCTGATTCAGAGGGGCTGAAACAGAGGGCGAGAAACAGAGTGGCTGAAACAGAGGGCGAGAAACAGAGGGGCTGAAACAGAGGGGCTGAAACAGTGGGGCTGAAACAGAGGGGCTGAAACAGAGGGCGAGAAATAGAGGGGTTGAAACAGAGGGCGAGAAACAGAGGGGCTGAAACAGAGCGCGAGAAACAGAGAGGCTGAAACAGAGGGCGCGAAACAGAGGGGCTGAAACAGAGGGGCTGGAACAGACGGTCTGAAACAGAGGGCAAGAAACTGAGGGGCTGAAACAGAGGGCGAGAATCAGAGGGGCTGAAACAGAGGGCGAAAAACAGAGGGTCTGAAACAGGGGGCTGAAACAGAGGGGCTGAAACAGAGGGCGAGAAACAGAGAGGCTGAAACATAGGGCGAGAAACAGAGGGCGAGAAACAGAGGGGCTGAAACGGAGGGCGAGAAACAGAGGGCGAGAAACAGAGGGACTGAAACAGAGGGGCTGAAACAGAGGGGCTGAAACAGAGGGCGAGAAACAGAGGGGCTGAAACAGAGGGCGAGAATATGAGGGGCTGAAACAGAGGGGCTGAAACAGTGGGGCTGAAACAGAGGGGCTGAAACAGAGGGCGAGAAATAGAGGGGCTGAAACAGAGGGCGAGAAACAGAGGGGCTGAAACAGAGCGCGAGAAACAGAGGGGCTGAAACAGAGGGCGCGAAACAGGGGGGCTGAAACAGAGGGGCTGAAACAGAGGGGCTGAAACAGAGGGCAAGAAACTGAGCGGCTGAAACAGAGGTCGAGAATCAGAGGGGCTGAAACAGAGTGCGAGAAACAGAGGGGCTGAATCAGAGGGGCTGAAACAGAGGGCGAGAAACAGAAAGACTGAAACAGAGGGCGAGAAACAGAGGGGCTGAAACAGAGGGGCTGAAACAGAGGGGCTGAATCAGAGGGGCTGATTCAGAGGGGCTGAAACAGAGGGGCTGAATCAGAGGGGCTGAAACAGAGGGCGAGAAACAGAGTGGCTGAAACAGAGGGCGAGAAACAGACGGGCAGAAACAGAGGGCGAGAAACAGAGGGGCTGAAACAGAGGGCGCGAAACAGTGGGACTGAAACAGAGGGCGAGAAACAGAGGGGCTGAAACAGACGGCGAGAAACAGAGGGGCTGAAACAGAGGGCGAGAAACAGAGGGGCTGAAACAGAGGGCAAGAAACATAGGTGCTGAAACTGAGTGGCTGAAACAGAAGGGCTGAAACAGAGGGGCTGAAACAGAGGGCGAGAAACAGAGGGGCTGAATCAGAGGGGCTGAATCAGAGGAGCTGAAACAGAGGGGCTGAAACAGAGGGCGAGAAACAGAGGGGCTGAAACAGAGGGCGAGAAACAGAGGGCGAGAAACAGAGGGGCTGAATCAGAGGGGCTGAATCAGAGGAGCTGAAACAGAGGGGCTGAAACAGAGGGCGAGAAACAGAGGGGCTGAAACAGAGGGGCTGAAACAGAGGGCGAGAAACAGAGGGGCTGAAACAGAGGGCAAGAAACAGAGGTGCTGAAACAGAGGGGCTGAAACATGGCGAGAAACAGAGGGGCTGAAACAGAGGGGCTGAAACAGAGGGGCTGACACAGAGGGGCTGAAACAGAGGGCAAGAAACAGAGGGGCTGAAACAGAGAACGAGAAACAGAGGGGCTGAAACAGAGGGCGAGAAACAGAGGGTCTGAAACAGAGGGCGAGAAACAGAGGGGCTGAAACAGAGGGGCTGAAACAGAGGGGCTGAAACAGAGGGGCTGACACAGAGGGGCTGACACAGAGGGGCTGAAACAGAGGGCAAGAAACAGAGGGGCTGAAACAGAGAACGAGAAACAGAGGGGCTGAAACAGAGGGCGAGAAACAGAGGGGCTGAAACAGAGGGCGAGAAACAGAGGGGCTGAAACAGAGGGGCTGAAACAGAGGGGCTGAAACAGAGGGCGAGAAACAGAGAGGCTGAAACAAAGGGCGAGAAACAGAGGGGCTGAAGCAGAGGGGCTGAAACAGAGGGGCTGAATCAGAGGGGCTGATTCAGAGGGGCTGAAACAGAGGGGCTGAATCAGAGGGGCTGAAACAGAGGGCGAGAAACAGAGTGGCTGAAACAGAGGGCGAGAAATAGAGGGGCTGAAACAGAGCGCGAGAAACAGAGGGGCTGAAACAGAGGGCGCGAAACAGAGGGCGAGAAATAGAGGGGCTGAAACAGAGGGCGAGAAACAGAGGGGCTGAAACAGAGGGGCTGAAACAGTGGGGCTGAAACAGAGGGGCTGAAACAGAGTGCGAGAAATAGAGGGGCTGAAACAGAGGGCGAGAAACAGAGGGGCTGAAACAAAGCGCGAGAAACAGAGGGGCTGAAACAGAGGGCGCGAAACAGAGGGGCTGAAACAGAGGGGCTGAAACAGAGGGGCTGAAACAGAGGGCAAGAAACTGAGGGGCTGAAACAGAGGTCGAGAATCAGAGGGGCTGAAACAGAGTGCGAGAAACAGAGGGGCTGAATCAGAGGGGCTGAAACAGAGGGCGAGAAACAGAAAGACTGAAACAGAGGGCGAGAAACAGAGTGGCTGAAACAGAGGGCGAGAAACAGACGGGCAGAAACAGAGGGCGAGAAACAGAGGGGCTGAAACAGAGGGGCTGAAACAGAGAGCGCGAAACAGTGGGACTGAAACAGAGGGCGAGAAACAGAGGGGCTGAAACAGACGGCGAGAAACAGAGGGGCTGAAACAGAGGGCGAGAAACAGAGGGGCTGAAACAGAGGGCAAGAAACAGAGGTGCTGAAACTGAGTGGCTGAAACAGAAGGGCTGAAACAGAGGGGCTGAAACAGAGGGCGAGAAACAGAGGGGCTGAATCAGAGGGGCTGAATCAGAGGAGCTGAAACAGAGGGGCTGAAACAGAGGGCGAGAAACAGAGGGGCTGAAACAGAGGGCGAGAAACAGAGGGCGAGAAACAGAGAGGCTGAAACAGAGGGGCTGAAACAGAGGGGCTGAAACAAAGCGGCTGATACAGAGGGTGAGAAACAGAGGGGCTGAAACAGAGGGCGAGAAACAGAGGGGCTGAATCAGAGGGGCTGAAACAGAGGGCGAGAAACAGAAAGACTGAAACAGAGGGCGAGAAACAGAGGGGCTGAAACAGAGGGGCTGAAACAGATGGTGAGAAACAGAGGGCGAGAAACAGAGAGGCTGAAACAGAGGGGCTGAAACAAAGCGGCTGATACAGAGGGTGAGAAACAGAGGGGCTGAAACAGAGGGCGAGAAACAGAGGGGCTGAAACAGAGGGCGAGAAACAGAGGGGCTGAAACAGAGGGGCTGAAACAGAGGGGCTGAAACAGAGGGCGAGAAACAGAGAGGCTGAAACAGAGGGCGAGAAACAGAGGGGCTGAAACAGAGGGACTGAAACAGAGGGGCTGAATCAGAGGGGCTGATTCAGAGGGGCTGAAACAGAGGGGCTGAATCAGAGGGGCTGAAACAGAGGGCGAGAAACAGAGTGGCTGAAACAGAGGGCGAGAAACAGAGGGGCTGAAACAGAGGGGCTGAAACAGTGGGGCTGAAACAGAGGGGCTGAAACAGAGGGCGAGAAATAGAGGGGCTGAAACAGAGGGCGAGAAACAGAGGGGCTGAAACAGAGCGCGAGAAACAGAGAGACTGAAACAGAGGGCACGAAACAGAGGGGCTGAAACAGAGGGGCTGGAACAGAGGGGCTGAAACAGAGGGCAAGAAACTGAGGGGCTGAAACAGAGGGCGAGAATCAGAGGGGCTGAAACAGAGTGCGAGAAACAGAGGGGCTGAATCAGAGGGGCTGAAACAGAGGGCGAGAAAAAGAAAGACTGAAACAGAGGGCGAGAAACAGAGGGGCTGAAACAGATGGTGAGAAACAGAGGGGATTAAACAGAGGGCGAGAAACAGAGGGGCTGAAACAGAGGGGCTGAAACAGAGGGGCTGAATCAGAGGGGCTGATTCAGAGGGGCTGAAACAGAGGGAAAAAAACAGAGGGGCTGAAACAGAGGGCGAGAAACAGAGGGGCTGAAACAGAGGGCGAGAAACAGAGGGGCTGAAACAGAGGGCAAAAAACAGAGGGGCTGAAACAGAGGGCGAGAAACAGAGGGTGAGAAACAGAGGGCGAGAAACAGATGGGATGAAACAGAGGGGCTGAAACAGAGGGGCTGAAATAGAGGGGCTGAAACAAAGGGGCTGAAACAGAGGGGCTGCAACAGAGGGGCTGAATCAGAGGGGCTGACACAGAGTGCGAGAAACAGAGGGGCTGAAACAGAGGGCGAGAAACAGAGGGGCTGAAACAGAGGGCAAGAAACAGAGGGGCTGAAACTGAGTGGCTGAAACAGAAGGGCTGAAACGGAGGGGCTGAAACAGAGAGCGAGAAACAGAGGGGCTGAATCAGAGGGGCTGAATCAGAGGAGCTGAAACAGAGGGGCTGAAACAGAGGGCGAGAAACAGAGGGGCTGAAACAGAGGGCGAGAAACAGAGGGCGAGAAACAGAGAGGCTGAAACAGAGGGGCTGAAACAGAGGGGCTGAAACAAAGCGGCTGAATCAGAGGGTGAGAAACAGAGGGGCTGAAACAGAGGGCGAGAAACAGAGTCGCTGAAACATGGCGAGAAACAGAGCGGCTGAAACAGAGGGGCTGAAACAGAGGGGCTGAAACAGAGGGGCTGAAACAGAGGGCAAGAAACAGAGGGGCTGAAACAGAGGGCGAGAAACACAGGGGCTGAAACAGAGGGCGAGAAACAGAGGGGCTGAAACAGAGGGCGAGAAACAGAGGGGCTGAAACAGAGGGGCTGAAACAGAGGGGCTGAAACAGAGAGCGAGAAACAGAGAGGCTGAAACAGAGGGCGAGAAACAGAGGGGCTGAAACAGAGGGGCTGAAACAGAGGGGCTGAATCAGAGGGGCTGATTCAGAGGGGCTGAAACAGAGGGCGAGAAACAGAGTGGCTGAAACAGAGGGCGAGAAACAGAGGGGCTGAAACAGAGGGGCTGAAACAGTGGGGCTGAAACAGAGGGGCTGAAACAGAGGGCGAGAAATAGAGGGGTTGAAACAGAGGGCGAGAAACAGAGGGGCTGAAACAGAGCGCGAGAAACAGAGAGGCTGAAACAGAGGGCGCGAAACAGAGGGGCTGAAACAGAGGGGCTGGAACAGACGGTCTGAAACAGAGGGCAAGAAACTGAGGGGCTGAAACAGAGGGCGAGAATCAGAGGGGCTGAAACAGAGTGCGAGAAACAGAGGGGCTGAATCAGAGGGGCTGAAACAGAGGGCGAGAAACAGAAAGACTGAAACAGAGGGCGAGAAACAGAGGGGCTGAAACAGATGGTGAGAAACAGAGGGGATTAAACAGAGGGCGAGAAACAGAGGGGCTGAAACAGAGGGGCTGAAACAGAGGGGCTGAATCAGAGGGGCTGATTCAGAGGGGCTGAAACAGAGGGAAAAAAACAGAGGGGCTGAAACAGAGGGCGAGAAACAGAGGGGCTGAAACAGAGGGCGAGAAACAGAGGGGCTGAAACAGAGGGCAAAAAACAGAGGGGCTGAAACAGAGGGCGAGAAACAGAGGGTGAGAAACAGAGGGCGAGAAACAGATGGGATGAAACAGAGGGGCTGAAACAGAGGGGCTGAAATAGAGGGGCTGAAACAAAGGGGCTGAAACAGAGGGGCTGCAACAGAGGGGCTGAATCAGAGGGGCTGACACAGAGTGCGAGAAACAGAGGGGCTGAAACAGAGGGCGAGAAACAGAGG
Source organism: Chiloscyllium punctatum (assembly GCF_047496795.1). Classification (NCBI taxonomy): domain Eukaryota; kingdom Metazoa; phylum Chordata; class Chondrichthyes; order Orectolobiformes; family Hemiscylliidae; genus Chiloscyllium; species Chiloscyllium punctatum. The sequence goes on from NW_027309830.1 coordinate 130,975, forward strand.
GGCTGAAACAGAGGGCAAGAAACAGAGGGGCTGAAACTGAGTGGCTGAAACAGAAGGGCTGAAACGGAGGGGCTGAAACAGAGAGCGAGAAACAGAGGGGCTGAATCAGAGGGGCTGAATCAGAGGAGCTGAAACAGAGGGGCTGAAACAGAGGGCGAGAAACAGAGTGGCTGAAACAGAGGGCGAGAAACAGAGGGCGAGAAACAGAGAGGCTGAAACAGAGGGGCTGAAACAGAGGGGCTGAAACAAAGCGGCTGAATCAGAGGGTGAGAAACAGAGGGGCTGAAACAGAGGGCGAGAAACAGAGTCGCTGAAACATGGCGAGAAACAGAGCGGCTGAAACAGAGGGACTGAAACAGAGGGGCTGAAACAGAGGGGCTGAAACAGAGGGCAAGAAACAGAGGGGCTGAAACAGAGGGCGAGAAACACAGGGGCTGAAACAGAGGGCGAGAAACAGAGGGGCTGAAACAGAGGGCGAGAAACAGAGGGGCTGAAACAGAGGGGCTGAAACAGAGGGGCTGAAACAGAGGGCGAGAAACAGAGAGGCTGAAACAGAGGGCGAGAAACAGAGGGGCTGAAACAGAGGGGCTGAAACAGAGGGGCTGAATCAGAGGGGCTGATTCAGAGGGGCTGAAACAGAGGGCGAGAAACAGAGTGGCTGAAACAGAGGGCGAGAAACAGAGGGGCTGAAACAGAGGGGCTGAAACAGTGGGGCTGAAACAGAGGGGCTGAAACAGAGGGCGAGAAATAGAGGGGTTGAAACAGAGGGCGAGAAACAGAGGGGCTGAAACAGAGCGCGAGAAACAGAGAGGCTGAAACAGAGGGCGCGAAACAGAGGGGCTGAAACAGAGGGGCTGGAACAGACGGTCTGAAACAGAGGGCAAGAAACTGAGGGGCTGAAACAGAGGGCGAGAATCAGAGGGGCTGAAACAGAGGGCGAAAAACAGAGGGTCTGAAACAGGGGGCTGAAACAGAGGGGCTGAAACAGAGGGCGAGAAACAGAGAGGCTGAAACATAGGGCGAGAAACAGAGGGCGAGAAACAGAGGGGCTGAAACGGAGGGCGAGAAACAGAGGGCGAGAAACAGAGGGACTGAAACAGAGGGGCTGAAACAGAGGGGCTGAAACAGAGGGCGAGAAACAGAGGGGCTGAAACAGAGGGCGAGAATATGAGGGGCTGAAACAGAGGGGCTGAAACAGTGGGGCTGAAACAGAGGGGCTGAAACAGAGGGCGAGAAATAGAGGGGCTGAAACAGAGGGCGAGAAACAGAGGGGCTGAAACAGAGCGCGAGAAACAGAGGGGCTGAAACAGAGGGCGCGAAACAGGGGGGCTGAAACAGAGGGGCTGAAACAGAGGGGCTGAAACAGAGGGCAAGAAACTGAGCGGCTGAAACAGAGGTCGAGAATCAGAGGGGCTGAAACAGAGTGCGAGAAACAGAGGGGCTGAATCAGAGGGGCTGAAACAGAGGGCGAGAAACAGAAAGACTGAAACAGAGGGCGAGAAACAGAGGGGCTGAAACAGAGGGGCTGAAACAGAGGGGCTGAATCAGAGGGGCTGATTCAGAGGGGCTGAAACAGAGAACGAGAAACAGAGGGGCTGAAACATGGCGAGAAACAGAGGGGCTGAAACAGAGGGGCTGAAACAGAGGGGCTGACACAGAGGGGCTGAAACAGAGGGCAAGAAACAGAGGGGCTGAAACAGAGAACGAGAAACAGAGGGGCTGAAACAGAGGGCGAGAAACAGAGGGGCTGAAACAGAGGGCGAGAAACAGAGGGGCTGAAACAGAGGGGCTGCAACAGAGGGGCTGAAACAGAGGGCGAGAAACAGAGAGGCTGAAACAGAGGGCGAGAAACAGAGGGGCTGAAGCAGAGGGGCTGAAACAGAGGGGCTGAATCAGAGGGGCTGATTCAGAGGGGCTGAAACAGAGGGGCTGAATCAGAGGGGCTGAAACAGAGGGCGAGAAACAGAGTGGCTGAAACAGAGGGCGAGAAATAGAGGGGCTGAAACAGAGCGCGAGAAACAGAGGGGCTGAAACAGAGGGCGCGAAACAGAGGGCGAGAAATAGAGGGGCTGAAACAGAGGGCGAGAAACAGAGGGGCTGAAACAGAGGGGCTGAAACAGTGGGGCTGAAACAGAGGGGCTGAAACAGAGTGCGAGAAATAGAGGGGCTGAAACAGAGGGCGAGAAACAGAGGGGCTGAAACAAAGCGCGAGAAACAGAAGGGCTGAAACAGAGGGCGCGAAACAGAGGGGCTGAAACAGAGGGGCTGAAACAGAGGGGCTGAAACAGAGGGCAAGAAACTGAGGGGCTGAAACAGAGGTCGAGAATCAGAGGGGCTGAAACAGAGTGCGAGAAACAGAGGGGCTGAATCAGAGGGGCTGAAACAGAGGGCGAGAAACAGAAAGACTGAAACAGAGGGCGAGAAACAGAGTGGCTGAAACAGAGGGCGAGAAACAGACGGGCAGAAACAGAGGGCGAGAAACAGAGGGGCTGAAACAGAGGGGCTGAAACAGAGAGCGCGAAACAGTGGGACTGAAACAGAGGGCGAGAAACAGAGGGGCTGAAACAGACGGCGAGAAACAGAGGGGCTGAAACAGAGGGCGAGAAACAGAGTGGCTGAAACAGAGGGCAAGAAACAGAGGTGCTGAAACTGAGTGGCTGAAACAGAAGGGCTGAAACAGAGGGGCTGAAACAGAGGGCGAGAAACAGAGGGGCTGAATCAGAGGGGCTGAATCAGAGGAGCTGAAACAGAGGGGCTGAAACAGAGGGCGAGAAACAGAGGGGCTGAAACAGAGGGCGAGAAACAGAGGGCGAGAAACAGAGAGGCTGAAACAGAGGGGCTGAAACAGAGGGGCTGAAACAAAGCGGCTGATACAGAGGGTGAGAAACAGAGGGGCTGAAACAGAGGGCGAGAAACAGAGTCGCTGAAACATGGCGAGAAACAGAGGGGCTGAAACAGAGGGGCTGAAACAGAGGGGCTGAAACAAAGCGCGAGAAACAGAGGGGCTGAAACAGAGGGCGAGAAACAGAGGGGCTGAAACAGAGGGGCTGAAACAGAGGGGCTGAAACAGAGGGCAAGAAACTGAGGGGCTGAAACAGAGGTCGAGAATCAGAGGGGCTGAAACAGAGTGCGAGAAACAGAGGGGCTGAATCAGAGGGGCTGAAACAGAGGGCGAGAAACAGAAAGACTGAAACAGAGGGCGAGAAACAGAGGGGCTGAAACAGAGGGGCTGAAACAGATGGTGAGAAACAGAGGGGATTAAACAGAGGGCGAGAAACAGAGGGGCTGAAACAGAGGGGCTGAATCAGAGGGGCTGATTCAGAGGGGCTGAAACAGAGGGGCTGAATCAGAGGGGCTGAAACAGAGGGCGAGAAACAGAGTGGCTGAAACAGAGGGCGAGAAACAGACGGGCAGAAACAGAGGGCGAGAAACAGAGGGGCTGAAACAGAGGGGCTGAAACAGAGAGCGCGAAACAGAGGGACTGAAACAGAGGGCGAGAAACAGAGGGGCTGAAACAGACGTCGAGAAACAGAGGGGCTGAAACAGAGGGCGAGAAACAGAGGGGCTGAAACAGAGGGCAAGAAACAGAGGGGCTGAAACCGAGTGGCTGAAACAGAAGGGCTGAAACAGAGGGGCTGAAACAGAGGGCGAGAAACAGAGGGGCTGAATCAGAGGGGCTGAATCAGAGGAGCTGAAACAGAGGGGCTGAAACAGAGGGCGAGAAACAGAGGGGCTGAAACAGAGGGCGAGAAACAGAGGGCGAGAAACAGAGATGCTGAAACAGAGGGGCTGAAACAGAGGGGCTGAAACAAAGTGGCTGATACAGAGGGTGAGAAACAGAGGGGCTGAAACAGAGGGCGAGAAACAGAGTCGCTGAAACATGGCGAGAAACAGAGGGGCTGAAACAGAGGGGCTGAAACAGAGGGGCTGAAACAGAGGGTAAGAAACAGAGGGGCTGAAACAGAGGGCGAGAAACAGAGGGGCTGAAACAGAGGGCGAGAAACAGAGGGGCTGAAACAGAGGGCGAGAAACAGAGGGGCTGAAACAGAGGGGCTGAAACAGAGGGGCTGAAACAGAGGGCGAGAAACAGAGAGGCTGAAACAGAGGGCGAGAAACAGAGGGGCTGAAACAGAGGGGCTGAAACAGAGGGGCTGAATCAGAGGGGCTGATTCAGAGGGGCTGAAACAGAGGGGCTGAGTCAGAGTGGCTGAAACAGGGGGCGAGAAACAGAGTGGCTGAAACAGAGGGCGAGAAACAGAGGGGCTGAAACAGAGGGGCTGAAACAGTGGGGCTGAAACAGAGGGGCTGAAACAGAGGGCGAGAAATAGAGGTGCTGAAACAGAGGGCGAGAAACAGAGGGGCTGAAACAGAGTGCGAGAAACAGAGGGTCTGAATCAGAGGGGCTGAAACAGAAGGCGAGAAACAGAAAGACTGAAACAGAGGGCGAGAAACAGAGGGGCTGAAACAGAGGGGCTGAAACAGATGGTGAGAAAAAGAGGGGATTAAACAGAGGGCGAGAAACAGAGGGGCTGAAACAGAGGGGCTGAAACAGAGAGGCTGAAACAGAGGGCGAGAAACAGAGGGGCTGAAACAGAGGGGCTGGAACAGAGGGGCTGAAACAGAGGGCAAGAAACTGAGGGGCTGAAACAGAGGGCGAGAATCAGAGGGGCTGAAACAGAGTGCGAGAAACAGAGGGTCTGAATCAGAGGGGCTGAAACAGAAGTCGAGAAACAGAAAGGCTGAAACAGAGGGGCTGAAACAGAGGGGCTGAAACAGATGGTGAGAAACAGAGGGGATTAAACAGAGGGCGAGAAACAGAGGGGCTGAAACAGAGGGGCTGAAACAGAGGGGCTGAATCAGAGGGGCTGATTCAGAGGGGCTGAAACCGAGGGCAAAAAACAGAGGGGCTGAAACAGAGGGCGAGAAACAGAGGGTGAGAAACAGTGGGCGAGAAACAGATGGGATGAAACAGAGGGGCTGAAACAGAGGGGCTGAAATAGAGGGGCTGAAACAAAGGGGCTGAAACAGAGGGGCTGCAACAGAGGGGCTGAATCAGAGGGGCTGACACAGAGTGCGAGAAACAGAGGGGTTGAAACAGAGGGCGAGAAACAAAGGGGCTGAAACAGGGGGGCTGAAACAGAGGGTCTGAAACAGGGGGCGAGAAACAGAGAGGCTGAAACATAGGGCGAGAAACAGATGGGCTGAAACAGAGGGCAAGAAACAGAGGGGCTGAATCAGAGATGCGAGATTCAGAGGGGCTGAAACAGAGGGCGAGAAACAGAGGGGCTGAAACGGAGGGCGAGAAACAGAGGGCGAGAAACAGAGGGACTGAAACAGAGGGGCTGAAACAGAGGGGCTGAAACAGAGGGCGAGAAACAGAGGGGCTGAAACAGAGGGCGAGAAACAGAGGGGCTGAAACAGAGGGGCTGAAACAGTGGGGCTGAAACAGAGGGGCTGAAACAGAGGGCGAGAAATAGAGGGGCTGAAACAGAGGGCGCGAAACAGAGGGGCTGAAACAGAGGGGCTGAAACGGAGGGGCTGAAACAGAGGGCAAGAAACTGAGGGGCTGAAACAGAGGGCGAGAATCAGAGGGGCTGAAACAGAGTGCGAGAAACAGAGGGGCTGAATCAGAGGGGCTGAAACAGAGGGCGAGAAACAGAAAGACTGAAACAGAGGGCGAGAAACAGAGGGTCTGAAACAGAGGGGCTGAAACAGATTGTGAGAAACAGAGGGGATTAAACAGAGGGCGAGAAACAGAGGGGCTGAAACAGAGGGGCTGAAACAGAGGGGCTGAATCAGAGGGGCTGATTCAGAGGGGCTGAAACAGAGGGGCTGAATCAGAGGGGCTGAAACAGAGGGCGAGAAACAGAGTGGCTGAAACAGAGGGCGAGAAACAGACGGGCAGAATCAGAGGGCGAGAAACAGAGGTGCTGAAACAGAGGGGCTGAAACAGAGAGCGCGAAACAGAGGGACTGAAACAGAGGGCGCGAAACAGAGGGGCTGAAACAGAGGGCGAGAAACAGAGGGGCTGAAACAGAGGGCGAGAAACAGAGGGGCTGAAACAGAGGGCAAGAAACAGAGGGGCTGAAACTGAGTGGCTGAAACAGAAGGGCTGAAACAGAGGGGCTGAAACAGAGGGCGAGAAACAGAGGGGCTGAATCAGAGGGGCTGAATCAGAGGAGCTGAAACAGTGGGGCAGAAACAGAGGGCGAGAAACAGAGGGGCTGAAACAGAGGGCGAGAAACAGAGGGCGAGAAACAGAGATGCTGAAACAGAGGGGCTGAAACAGAGGGGCTGAAACAAAGCGGCTGATACAGAGGGTGAAAAAAGAGGGGCTGAAACAGAGGGCGAGAAACAGAGTCGCTGAAACATGGCGAGAAACAGAGGGGCTGAAACAGAGGGGCTGAAACAGAGGGGCTGAAACAGAGGGGCTGAAACAGAGGGCAAGAAACAGAGGGGCTGAAACAGAGGGCGAGAAACAGAGGGGCTGAAACAGAGGGCGAGAAACAGAGGGGCTGAAACAGAGGGCGAGAAACAGAGGGGCTGAAACAGAGGGGCTGAAACAAAGGGGCTGAAACAGAGGGCGAGAAACAGAGAGGCTGAAACAGAGGGCGAGAAACAGAGAGGCTGAAACAGAGGGGCTGAAACAGAGGGGCTGAATCAGAGGGGCTGATTCAGAGGGGCTGAAACAGAGGGGCTGAATCAGAGGGGCTGAAACAGAGGGCGAGAAACAGAGTGGCTGAAACAGAGGGCGAGAAACAGAGGGGCTGAAACAGAGGGGCTGAAACAGTGGGGCTGAAACAGAGGGGCTGAAACAGAGGGCGAGAAATAGAGGGGCTGAAACAGAGGGCGAGAAACAGAGGGGCTGAAACAGAGCGCGAGAAACAGAGAGGCTGAAACAGAGGGCGCGAAACAGAGGGGCTGAAACAGAGGGGCTGGAACAGAGGGGCTGAAACAGAGGGCAAGAAACAGAGGGGCTGAATCAGAGGGGCTGAAACAGAGGGCGAGAAACAGAAAGACTGAAACAGAGGGCGAGAAACAGAGGGGCTGAAACAGAGGGGCTGAAACAGATGGTGAGAAACAGAGGGGATTAAACAGAGGGCGAGAAACAGAGAGGCTGAAACAGAGGGGCTGAAACAGAGGGGCTGAATCAGAGGGGCTGATTCAGAGGGGCTGAAACAGAGGGGCTGAATCAGAGGGGCTGAAACAGAGGGCGAGAAACAGAGTGGCTGAAACAGAAGGCGAGAAACAGAGGGGCTGAAACAGAGGGGCTGAAACAGAGTGCTCGAAACAGAGGGGCTGAAACAGAGGGCGAGAAACAGAGGGGCTGAAACAGAGGGGCTGAAACAGAGTGGCTGAAACAGAGGGCGAGAAACAGAGAGGTTGAAACAGAGGGCGAGAAACAGAGGGGCTGAAACAGAGGGCGAGAAACAGAGGGGCTGAAACAGAGGGCGAGAAACAGAGGGGCTGAAACCGAGGGGCTGATACAGACGGGTGAAACAGAGGGCAAAAAACAGAGGGGCTGAAACAGAGGGCGAGAAACAGAGGGTGAGAAACAGAGGGCGAGAAACAGAGGGGCTGAAACAGAGGGCGAGAAACAGAGGGGCTGAAACAGAGGGCGAGAAACAGAGGGGCTGAAACAGAGGGGCTGAAACAGAGTGGCTGAAACAGAGGGCGAGAAACAGAGAGGTTGAAACAGAGGGCGAGAAACAGAGGGGCTGAAACAGAGGGCGAGAAACAGAGGGGCTGAAACAGAGGGCGAGAAACAGAGGGGCTGAAACCGAGGGGCTGATACAGACGGGTGAAACAGAGGGCAAAAAACAGAGGGGCTGAAACAGAGGGCGAGAAACAGAGGGTGAGAAACAGAGGGCGAGAAACAGATGGGATGAAACAGAGGGGCTGAAACAGAGGGGCTGAAATAGAGGGGCTGAAACAAAGGGGCTGAAACAAAGGGGCTGCAACAGAGGGGCTGAATCAGAGGGGCTGACACAGAGTGCGAGAAACAGAGGGGCTGAAACAGAGGGCGAGAAAAAGAGGGGCTGAAACAGAGGGCGAGAAACAGAGGGGCTGAAACAGGGGGGCTGAAACAGAGGGGCTGAAACAGAGGGCGAGAAACAGAGAGGCTGAAACATAGGGCGAGAAACAGAGGGGCTGAAACAGAGGGCAAGAAACAGAGGGGCTGAATCAGAGATGCGAGAAACAGAGGGGCTGAAACAGAGGGCGAGAAACAGAGGGGCTGAAACGGAGGGCGAGAAACAGAGGGCGAGAAACAGAGGGGCTGAAACAGAGGGCGAGAAACAGAGGGGCTGAAACAGAGGGCGAGAAACAGAGGGGCTGAAACAGAGGGCGAGAAACAGAGGGGCTGAAACAGAGGGGCTGAAACAGTGGGGCTGAAACAGAGGGGCTGAAACAGAGGGCGAGAAATAGAGGGGCTGAAACAGAGGGCGAGAAACAGAGGGGCTGAAACAGAGCGCGAGAAACAGAGAGGCTGAAACAGAGGGCGCGAAACAGAGGGGCTGAAACAGAGGGGCTGAAACAGAGGGGCTGAAACAGAGGGCAAGAAACTGAGGGGCTGAAACAGAGGGCGAGAATCAGAGGCGCTGAAACAGAGTGCGAGAAACAGAGGGGCTGAATCAGAGGGGCTGAAACAGAGGGCGAGAAACAGAGTGGCTGAAACAGAGGGCGAGAAACAGACGGGCAGAATCAGAGGGCGAGAAACAGAGGTGCTGAAACAGAGGGGCTGAAACAGAGAGCGCGAAACAGAGAGCGCGAAACAGAGCGACTGAAACAGAGGGCGAGAAACAGAGGGCGAGAAACAGAGGGGCTGAAACAGAGGGCGAGAAACAGAGGGGCTGAAACAGAGGGCAAGAAACAGAGGGGCTGAAACTGAGTGGCTGAAACAGAAGGGCTGAAACAGAGGGGCTGAAACAGAGGGCGAGAAACAGAGGGGCTGAATCAGAGGGGCTGAATCAGAGGAGCTGAAACAGTGGGGCAGAAACAGAGGGCGAGAAACAGAGGGGCTGAAACAGAGGGCGAGAAACAGAGGGGCTGAAACAGAGCGCGAGAAACAGAGAGGCTGAAACAGAGGGCGCGAAACAGAGGGGCTGAAACAGAGGGGCTGAAACAGAGGGGCTGAAACAGAGGGCAAGAAACTGAGGGGCTGAAACAGAGGGCGAGAATCAGAGGCGCTGAAACAGAGTGCGAGAAACAGAGGGGCTGAATCAGAGGGGCTGAAACAGAGGGCGAGAAACAGAGTGGCTGAAACAGAGGGCGAGAAACAGACGGGCAGAATCAGAGGGCGAGAAACAGAGGTGCTGAAACAGAGGGGCTGAAACAGAGAGCGCGAAACAGAGGGACTGAAACAGAGGGCGCGAAACAGAGGGGCTGAAACAGAGGGCGAGAAACAGAGGGGCTGAAACAGAGGGCGAGAAACAGAGGGGCTGAAACAGAGGGCAAGAAACAGAGGGGCTGAAACTGAGTGGCTGAAACAGAAGGGCTGAAACAGAGGGGCTGAAACAGAGGGCGAGAAACAGAGGGGCTGAATCAGAGGGGCTGAATCAGAGGAGCTGAAACAGTGGGGCAGAAACAGAGGGCGAGAAACAGAGGGGCTGAAACAGAGGGCGAGAAACAGAGGGCGAGAAACAGAGATGCTGAACCAGAGGGGCTGAAACAGAGGGGCTGAAACAAAGCGGCTGATACAGAGGGTGAAAAAAGAGGGGCTGAAACAGAGGGCGAGAAACAGAGTCGCTGAAACATGGCGAGAAACAGAGGGGCTGAAACAGAGGGGCTGAAACAGAGGGGCTGAAACAGAGGGGCTGAAACAGAGGGCAAGAAACAGAGGGGCTGAAACAGAGGGCGAGAAACAGAGGGGCTGAAACAGAGGGCGAGAAACAGAGGGGCTGAAACAGAGGGCGAGAAACAGAGGGGCTGAAACAGAGGGGCTGAAACAAAGGGGCTGAAACAGAGGGCGAGAAACAGAGAGGCTGAAACAGAGGGCGAGAAACAGAGAGGCTGAAACAGAGGGGCTGAAACAGAGGGGCTGAATCAGAGGGGCTGATTCAGAGGGGCTGAAACAGAGGGGCTGAATCAGAGGGGCTGAAACAGAGGGCGAGAAACAGAGTGGCTGAAACAGAGGGCGAGAAACAGAGGGGCTGAAACAGAGGGGCTGAAACAGTGGGGCTGAAACAGAGGGGCTGAAACAGAGGGCGAGAAATAGAGGGGCTGAAACAGAGGGCGAGAAACAGAGGGGCTGAAACAGAGCGCGAGAAACAGAGAGGCTGAAACAGAGGGCGCGAAACAGAGGGGCTGAAACAGAGGGGCTGGAACAGAGGGGCTGAAACAGAGGGCAAGAAACAGAGGGGCTGAATCAGAGGGGCTGAAACAGAGGGCGAGAAACAGAAAGACTGAAACAGAGGGCGAGAAACAGAGGGGCTGAAACAGAGGGGCTGAAACAGATGGTGAGAAACAGAGGGGATTAAACAGAGGGCGAGAAACAGAGAGGCTGAAACAGAGGGGCTGAAACAGAGGGGCTGAATCAGAGGGGCTGATTCAGAGGGGCTGAAACAGAGGGGCTGAATCAGAGGGGCTGAAACAGAGGGCGAGAAACAGAGTGGCTGAAACAGAAGGCGAGAAACAGAGGGGCTGAAACAGAGGGGCTGAAACAGAGTGCGCGAAACAGAGGGACTGAAACAAAGGGTGAGAAAGAGAGGGGCTGAAACAGACGGCGAGAAACAGAGGGGCTGAAACAGAGGGCGAGAAACAGAGGGGCTGAAACAGAGGGCGAGAAACAGAGGGGCTGAAACAGAGGGGCTGAAACAGAGTGGCTGAAACAGAGGGCGAGAAACAGAGAGGTTGAAACAGAGGGCGAGAAACAGAGGGGCTGAAACAGAGGGCGAGAAACAGAGGGGCTGAAACAGAGGGCGAGAAACAGAGGGGCTGAAACCGAGGGGCTGATACAGACGGGTGAAACAGAGGGCAAAAAACAGAGGGGCTGAAACAGAGGGCGAGAAACAGAGGGTGAGAAACAGAGGGCGAGAAACAGAGGGGCTGAAACAGAGGGCAAAAAACAGAGGGGCTGAAACAGAGGGCGAGAAACAGAGGGTGAGAAACAGAGGGCGAGAAACAGATGGGATGAAACAGAGGGGCTGAAACAGAGGGGCTGAAATAGAGGGGCTGAAACAAAGGGGCTGAAACAAAGGGGCTGCAACAGAGGGGCTGAATCAGAGGGGCTGACACAGAGTGCGAGAAACAGAGGGGCTGAAACAGAGGGCGAGAAAAAGAGGGGCTGAAACAGAGGGCGAGAAACAGAGGGGCTGAAACAGGGGGGCTGAAACAGAGGGGCTGAAACAGAGGGCGCGAAACAGAGGGGCTGAAACAGAGGGGCTGAAACAGAGGGGCTGAAACAGAGGGCAAGAAACTGAGGGGCTGAAACAGAGGGCGAGAATCAGAGGCGCTGAAACAGAGTGCGAGAAACAGAGGGGCTGAATCAGAGGGGCTGAAACAGAGGGCGAGAAACAGAGTGGCTGAAACAGAGGGCGAGAAACAGACGGGCAGAATCAGAGGGCGAGAAACAGAGGTGCTGAAACAGAGGGGCTGAAACAGAGAGCGCGAAACAGAGAGCGCGAAACAGAGCGACTGAAACAGAGGGCGAGAAACAGAGGGCGAGAAACAGAGGGGCTGAAACAGAGGGCGAGAAACAGAGGGGCTGAAACAGAGGGCAAGAAACAGAGGGGCTGAAACTGAGTGGCTGAAACAGAAGGGCTGAAACAGAGGGGCTGAAACAGAGGGCGAGAAACAGAGGGGCTGAATCAGAGGGGCTGAATCAGAGGAGCTGAAACAGTGGGGCAGAAACAGAGGGCGAGAAACAGAGGGGCTGAAACAGAGGGCGAGAAACAGAGGGGCTGAAACAGAGCGCGAGAAACAGAGAGGCTGAAACAGAGGGCGCGAAACAGAGGGGCTGAAACAGAGGGGCTGAAACAGAGGGGCTGAAACAGAGGGCAAGAAACTGAGGGGCTGAAACAGAGGGCGAGAATCAGAGGCGCTGAAACAGAGTGCGAGAAACAGAGGGGCTGAATCAGAGGGGCTGAAACAGAGGGCGAGAAACAGAGTGGCTGAAACAGAGGGCGAGAAACAGACGGGCAGAATCAGAGGGCGAGAAACAGAGGTGCTGAAACAGAGGGGCTGAAACAGAGAGCGCGAAACAGAGGGACTGAAACAGAGGGCGCGAAACAGAGGGGCTGAAACAGAGGGCGAGAAACAGAGGGGCTGAAACAGAGGGCGAGAAACAGAGGGGCTGAAACAGAGGGCAAGAAACAGAGGGGCTGAAACTGAGTGGCTGAAACAGAAGGGCTGAAACAGAGTGGCTGAAACAGAGGGCGAGAAACAGAGGGGCTGAATCAGAGGGGCTGAATCAGAGGAGCTGAAACAGTGGGGCAGAAACAGAGGGCGAGAAACAGAGGGGCTGAAACAGAGGGCGAGAAACAGAGGGCGAGAAACAGAGATGCTGAACCTGAGGGGCTGAAACAGAGGGGCTGAAACAAAGCGGCTGATACAGAGGGTGAAAAAAGAGGGGCTGAAACAGAGGGCGAGAAACAGAGTCGCTGAAACATGGCGAGAAACAGAGGGGCTGAAACAGAGGGGCTGAAACAGAGGGGCTGAAACAGAGGGGCTGAAACAGAGGGCAAGAAACAGAGGGGCTGAAACAGAGGGCGAGAAACAGAGGGGCTGAAACAGAGGGCGAGAAACAGAGGGGCTGAAACAGAGGGCGAGAAACAGAGGGGCTGAAACAGAGGGGCTGAAACAAAGGGGCTGAAACAGAGGGCGAGAAACAGAGAGGCTGAAACAGAGGGCGAGAAACAGAGAGGCTGAAACAGAGGGGCTGAAACAGAGGGGCTGAATCAGAGGGGCTGATTCAGAGGGGCTGAAACAGAGGGGCTGAATCAGAGGGGCTGAAACAGAGGGCGAGAAACAGAGTGGCTGAAACAGAGGGCGAGAAACAGAGGGGCTGAAACAGAGGGGCTGAAACAGTGGGGCTGAAACAGAGGGGCTGAAACAGAGGGCGAGAAATAGAGGGGCTGAAACAGAGGGCGAGAAACAGAGGGGCTGAAACAGAGCGCGAGAAACAGAGAGGCTGAAACAGAGGGCGCGAAACAGAGGGGCTGAAACAGAGGGGCTGGAACAGAGGGGCTGAAACAGAGGGCAAGAAACAGAGGGGCTGAATCAGAGGGGCTGAAACAGAGGGCGAGAAACAGAAAGACTGAAACAGAGGGCGAGAAACAGAGGGGCTGAAACAGAGGGGCTGAAACAGATGGTGAGAAACAGAGGGGATTAAACAGAGGGCGAGAAACAGAGAGGCTGAAACAGAGGGGCTGAAAGAGAGGGGCTGAATCAGAGGGGCTGATTCAGAGGGGCTGAAACAGAGGGGCTGAATCAGAGGGGCTGAAACAGAGGGCGAGAAACAGAGTGGCTGAAACAGAAGGCGAGAAACAGAGGGGCTGAAACAGAGGGGCTGAAACAGAGTGCGCGAAACAGAGGGACTGAAACAAAGGGTGAGAAAGAGAGGGGCTGAAACAGACGGCGAGAAACAGAGGGGCTGAAACAGAGGGCGAGAAACAGAGGGGCTGAAACAGAGGGCGAGAAACAGAGGGGCTGAAACAGAGGGGCTGAAACAGAGTGGCTGAAACAGAGGGCGAGAAACAGAGAGGTTGAAACAGAGGGCGAGAAACAGAGGGGCTGAAACAGAGGGCGAGAAACAGAGGGGCTGAAACAGAGGGCGAGAAACAGAGGGGCTGAAACCGAGGGGCTGATACAGACGGGTGAAACAGAGGGCAAAAAACAGAGGGGCTGAAACAGAGGGCGAGAAACAGAGGGTGAGAAACAGAGGGCGAGAAACAGAGGGGCTGAAACAGAGGGCAAAAAACAGAGGGGCTGAAACAGAGGGCGAGAAACAGAGGGTGAGAAACAGAGGGCGAGAAACAGATGGGATGAAACAGAGGGGCTGAAACAGAGGGGCTGAAATAGAGGGGCTGAAACAAAGGGGCTGAAACAAAGGGGCTGCAACAGAGGGGCTGAATCAGAGGGGCTGACACAGAGTGCGAGAAACAGAGGGGCTGAAACAGAGGGCGAGAAAAAGAGGGGCTGAAACAGAGGGCGAGAAACAGAGGGGCTGAAACAGGGGGGCTGAAACAGAGGGGCTGAAACAGAGGGCGAGAAACAGAGAGGCTGAAACATAGGGCGAGAAACAGAGGGGCTGAAACAGAGGGCAAGAAACAGAGGGGCTGAATCAGAGATGCGAGAAACAGAGGGGCTGAAACAGAGGGCGAGAAACAGAGGGGCTGAAACGGAGGGCGAGAAACAGAGGGCGAGAAACAGAGGGGCTGAAACAGAGGGCGAGAAACAGAGGGGCTGAAACAGAGGGCGAGAAACAGAGGGGCTGAAACAGAGGGCGAGAAACAGAGGGGCTGAAACAGAGGGGCTGAAACAGTGGGGCTGAAACAGAGGGGCTGAAACAGAGGGCGAGAAATAGAGGGGCTGAAACAGAGGGCGAGAAACAGAGGGGCTGAAACAGAGCGCGAGAAACAGAGAGGCTGAAACAGAGGGCGCGAAACAGAGGGGCTGAAACAGAGGGGCTGAAACAGAGGGGCTGAAACAGAGGGCAAGAAACTGAGGGGCTGAAACAGAGGGCGAGAATCAGAGGCGCTGAAACAGAGTGCGAGAAACAGAGGGGCTGAATCAGAGGGGCTGAAACAGAGGGCGAGAAACAGAAAGACTGAAACAGAGGGCGAGAAACAGAGGGGCTGAAACAGAGGGGCTGAAACAGATTGTGAGAAACAGAGGGGATTAAACAGAGGGCGAGAAACTGGGGGGCTGAAACAGAGGGGCTGAAACAGAGGGGCTGAATCAGAGGGGCTGATTCAGAGGGGCTGAAACAGAGGGGCTGAATCAGAGGGGCTGAAACAGAGGGCGAGAAACAGAGTGGCTGAAACAGAGGGCGAGAAACAGACGGGCAGAAACAGAGGGCGAGAAACAGAGGGACTGAAACAGAGGGGCTGAAACAGAGAGGGCGAAACAGAGGGACTGAAACAGAGGGCGCGAAACAGAGGGGCTGAAACAGACGGCGAGAAACAGAGGGGCTGAAACAGAGGGCGAGAAACAGAGGGGCTGAAACAGAGGGGCTGAAACAGAGGGGCTGTAACAGAGGGCGAGAAACAGAGAGGCTGAAACAGAGGGCGAGAAACAGAGGGGCTGAAACAGAGGGGCTGAAAAAGAGGGGCTGAATCAGAGGGGCTGATTCAGAGGGGCTGAAACAGAGGGGCTGAATCAGAGGGGCTGAAACAGAGGGCCAGAAACAGAGTGGTTGAAACAGAGCGCGAGAAACAGAGGGGCTGAAACAGAGGGCGAGAAACAGAGGGGCTGAAACAGAGCGCGAGAAACAGAGAGGCTGAAACAGAGGGCGCGAAACAGAGGGGCTGAAACAGAGGGGCTGGAACAGAGGGGCTGAAACAGAGGGCAAGAAACTGAGGGGCTGAAACAGAGGGCGAGAATCAGAGGGGCTGAAACAGAGTGCGAGAAACAGAGGGGCTGAATCAGAGGGGTTGAAACAGAAGGCGATAAACAGAAAGACTGAAACAGAGGGCGAGAAACAGAGAGGCTGAAACAGAGGGGCTGAAACAGATGGTGAGAAACAGAGGGGATTAAACAGAGGGCGAGAAACAGAGAGGCTGAAACAGAGGGGCTGAAACAGAGGGGCTGAATCAGAGGGGCTGAATCAGAGGGGCTGATTCAGAGGGGCTGAAACAGAGGGCAAAAAACAGAGGGGCTGAAACAGAGGGCGAGAAACAGAGGGTGAGAAACAGAGGGCGAGAAACAGAGGGGCTGAAACAGAGGGCAAAAAACAGAGGGGCTGAAACAGAGGGCAAGAAACAGAGGGTGAGAAACAGTGGGCGAGAAACAGATGGGATGAAACAGAGGGGCTGAAACAGAGGGGCTGAAATAGAGGGGCTGAAACAAAGGGGCTGAAACAGAGGGGCTGCAACAGAGGGGCTGAATCAGAGGGGCTGACACAGAGGGCGAGAAACAGAGGGGCTGAAACAGAGGGCGAGAAAAAGAGGGGCTGAACCAGAGGGCGAGAAACAGAGGGTCTGAAACAGGGGGCGAGAAACAGAGAGGCTGAAACATAGGGCGAGAAACAGAGGGGCTGAAACAGAGGGCAAGAAACAGAGGGGCTGAATCAGAGATGCGAGATTCAGAGGGGCTGAAACAGAGGGCGAGAAACAGAGGGGCTGAAACGGAGGGCGAGAAACAGAGGGCGAGAAACAGAGGGACTGAAACAGAGGGGCTGAAACAGAGGGGCTGAAACAGAGGGCGAGAAACAGAGGGGCTGAAACAGAGGGCGAGAAACAGAGGGGCTGAAACAGAGCGCGAGAAACAGAGGGGCTGAAACAGAGGGCGCGAAACAGAGGGGCTGAAACAGAGGGGCTGAAACAGAGGGGCTGAAACAGAGAGCAAGAAACTGAGGGGCTGAAACAGAGGGCGAGAATCAGAGGGGCTGAAACAGAGTGCGAGAAACAGAGGGGCTGAATCAGAGGGGCTGAAACAGAGGGCGAGAAACAGAAAGACTGAAACAGAGGGCGAGAAACAGAGGGGCTGAAACAGAGGGGCTGAAACAGATTGTGAGAAACAGAGGGGATTAAACAGAGGGCGAGAAACAGAGGGGCTGAAACAGAGGGGCTGACAAGAGGGGCTGAATCAGAGGGGCTGATTCAGAGGGGCTGAAACAGAGGGGCTGAATCAGAGGGGCTGAAACAGAGGGCGAGAAACAGAGTGGCTGAAACAGAGGGCGAGAAACAGACGGGCAGAAACAGAGGGCGAGAAACAGAGGGGCTGAAACAGAGGGGCTGAAACAGAGAGCGCGAAACAGAGGGACTGAAACAGAGGGCGCGAAACAGAGGGGCTGAAACAGAAGGCGAGAAACACAGGGGCTGAAACAGAGGGCGAGAAACAGAGGGGCTGAAACAGAGGGCAAGAAACAGAGGGGCTGAAACTGAGTGGCTGAAACAGAAGGGCTGAAACAGAGGGGCTGAAACAGAGGGCGAGAAACAGAGGTGCTGAATCAGAGGGGCTGAATCAGAGGAGCTGAAACAGAGGGGCTGAAACAGAGGGCGAGAAACAGAGTGGCTGAAACAGAGGGTGAGAAACAGAGGGCGAGAAACAGAGATGCTGAAACAGAGGGGCTGAAACAGAGGGCGAGAAACAAAGCGGCTGATACAGAGGGTGAGAAACAGAGGGGCTGAAACAGAGGGCGAGAAACAGAGTCGCTGAAACATGGTGAGAAACAGAGGGGCTGAAACAGAGGGGCTGAAACAGAGGGGCTGAAACAGAGGGGCTGAAACAGAGGGCAAGAAACAGAGGGGCTGAAACAGAGGGCGAGAAACAGAGGGGCTGAAACAGAGGGCGAGAAACAGAGGGGCTGAAACAGAGGCCGAGAAACAGAGGGGCTGAAACAGAGGGGCTGAAACAAAGGGGCTGAAACAGAGGGCGAGAAACAGAGAGGCTGAAAAAGAGGGCGAGAAACAGAGGGGCTGAAACAGAGGGGCTGAAACAGAGGGGCTGAATCAGAGGGGCTGATTCAGAGGGGCTGAAACAGAGGGGCTGAATCAGAGGGGCTGAAACAGAGTGCGAGAAACAGAGTGGCTGAAACAGAGGGCGAGAAACAGAGGGGCTGAAACAGAGGGGCTGAAACAGTGGGGCTGAAACAGAGGGGCTGAAACAGAGGGCGAGAAATAGAGGGGCTGAAACAGAGGCCGAGAAACAGAGGGGCTGAAACAGAGCGCGAGAAACAGAGAGGCTGAAACAGTGGGTGCGAAACAGAGGGGCTGAAACAGAGGGGCTGGAACAGAGGGGCTGAAACAGAGGGCAAGAAACTGAGGGGCTGAAACAGAGGGCGAGAATCAGAGGTGCTGAAACAGAGTGCGAGAAACAGAGGGGCTGAATCAGAGGGGCTGAAACAGAGGGCGAGAAACAGAAAGACTGAAACAGAGGGGCTGAAACAGAGGGCGAGAATCAGAGGGGCTGAAACAGAGTGCGAGAAACAGAGGGGCTGAATCAGAGGGGCTGAAACAGAGGGCGAGAACAGAGGGGCTGAAACAGAGGGGCTGAAACAGATGGTGAGAAACAGAGGGGATTAAACAGAGGGCGAGAAACAGAGAGGCTGAAACAGAGGGGCTGAAACAGAGGGGCTGAATCAGAGGGGCTGATTCAGAGGGGCTGAAACAGAGGGGCTGAATCAGAGGGGCTGAAACAGAGGGCGAGAAACAGAGTGGCTGAAACAGAAGGCGAGAAACAGAGGGGCTGAAACAGAGGGGCTGAAACAGAGTGCGCGAAACAGAGGGACTGAAACAAAGGGTGAGAATCAGAGGGGCTGAAACAGACGGCGAGAAACAGAGGGGCTGAAACAGAGGGCGAGAAACAGAGGGGCTGAAACAGAGGGCGAGAAACAGAGGGGCTGAAACAGAGGGGCTGAAACAGAGTGGCTGAAACAGAGGGCGAGAAACAGAGAGGTTGAAACAGAGGGCGAGAAACAGAGGGGCTGAAACAGAGGGCGAGAAACAGGGGGGCTGAAACAGAGGGCGAGAAACAGAGGGGCTGAAACAGAGGGGCTGATACAGACGGGTGAAACAGAGGGCAAAAAACAGAGGGGCTGAAACAGAGGGCGAGAAACAGAGGGTGAGAAACAGAGGGCGAGAAACAGAGGGGCTGAAACAGAGGGCAAAAAACAGAGGGGCTGAAACAGAGGGCGAGAAACAGAGGGTGAGAAACAGAGGGCGAGAAACAGATGGGATGAAACAGAGGGGCTGAAATAGAGGGGCTGAAACAAAGGGGCTGAAACAAAGGGGCTGCAACAGAGGGGCTGAATCAGAGGGGCTGACACAGAGTGCGAGAAACAGAGGGGCTGAAACAGAGGGCGAGAAAAAGAGGGGCTGAAACAGAGGGCGAGAAACAGAGGGGCTGAAACAGGGGGGGTGAAACAGAGGGGCTGAAACAGAGGGCGAGAAACAGAGAGGCTGAAACATAGGGCGAGAAACAGAGGGGCTGAAACAGAGGGCAAGAAACAGAGGGGCTGAATCAGAGATGCGAGAAACAGAGGGGCTGAAACAGAGGGCGAGAAACAGAGGGGCTGAAACGGAGGGCGAGAAACAGAGGGCGAGAAACAGAGGGGCTGAAACAGAAGGCGAGAAACAGAGGGGCTGAAACAGAGGGCGAGAAACAGAGGGGCTGAAACAGAGGGCGAGAAACAGAGGGGCTGAAACAGAGGGGCTGAAACAGTGGGGCTGAAACAGAGGGGCTGAAACAGAGGGCGAGAAATAGAGGGGCTGAAACAGAGGGCGAGAAACAGAGGGGCTGAAACAGAGCGCGAGAAACAGAGAGGCTGAAACAGAGGGCGCGAAACAGAGGGGCTGAAACAGAGGGGCTGAAACAGAGGGGCTGAAACAGAGGGCAAGAAACTGAGGGGCTGAAACAGAGGGCGAGAATCAGAGGGGCTGAAACAGAGTGCGAGAAACAGAGGGGCTGAATCAGAGGGGCTGAAACAGAGGGCGAGAAACAGAAAGACTGAAACAGAGGGCGAGAAACAGAGGGGCTGAAACAGAGGGGCTGAAACAGATTGTGAGAAACAGAGGGGATTAAACAGAGGGCGAGAAACAGAGGGGCTGAAACAGAGGGGCTGAAACAGAGGGGCTGAATCAGAGGGGCTGATTCAGAGGGGCTGAAACAGAGGGGCTGAATCAGAGGGGCTGAAACAGAGGGCGAGAAACAGAGTGGCTGAAACAGAGGGCGAGAAACAGACGGGCAGAAACAGAGGGCGAGAAACAGAGGGGCTGAAACAGAGGGGCTGAAACAGAGAGGGCGAAACAGAGGGACTGAAACAGAGGGCGCGAAACAGAGGGGCTGAAACAGACGGCGAGAAACAGAGGGGCTGAAACAGAGGGCGAGAAACAGAGGGGCTGAAACAGAGGGCAAGAAACAGAGGGGCTGAAACTGAGTGGCTGAAACAGAAGGGCTGAAACAGAGGGGCTGAAACAGAGGGCGAGAAACAGAGGGCTGAATCAGAGGGGCTGAATCAGAGGAGCTGAAAGAGAGGGGCTGAAACAGAGGGCGAGAAACAGAGGGGCTGAAACAGAGGGCGAGAAACAGAGGGCGAGAAACAGAGATGCTGAAACAGAGGGGCTGAAACAGAGGGGCTGAAACAAAGCGGCTGATACAGAGGGTGAGAAACAGAGTCGCTGAAACATGGCGAGAAACAGAGGGGCTGAAACAGAGGGGCTGAAACAGAGGGGCTGAAACAGAGGGGCTGAAACAGAGGGCGAGAAACAGAGGGGCTGAAACAGAGGGCGAGAAACAGAGGGGCTGAAACAGAGGGGCTGAAACAGAGGGGCTGAATCAGAGGGGCTGATTCAGAGGGGCTGAAACAGAGGGGCTGAATCAGAGGGGCTGAAACAGAGGGCGAGAAACAGAGTGGCTGAAACAGAGGGCGAGAAACAGACGGGCAGAAACAGAGGGCGAGAAACAGAGGGGCTGAAACAGAGGGGCTGAAACAGAGAGGGCGAAACAGAGGGACTGAAACAGAGGGCGCGAAACAGAGGGGCTGAAACAGACGGCGAGAAACAGAGGGGCTGAAACAGAGGGCGAGAAACAGAGGGGCTGAAACAGAGGGCAAGAAACAGAGGGGCTGAAACTGAGTGGCTGAAACAGAAGGGCTGAAACAGAGGGGCTGAAACAGAGGGCGAGAAACAGAGGGCTGAAACAGAGGGGTTGAATCAGAGGAGCTGAAACAGAGGGGCTGAAACAGAGGGCGAGAAACAGAGGGCGAGAAACAGAGATGCTGAAACAGAGGGGCTGAAACAGAGGGGCTGAAACAAAGCGGCTGATACAGAGGGTGAGAAACAGAGGGGCTGAAACAGAGGGCGAGAAACAGAGTCGCTGAAACATGGCGAGAAACAGAGGGGCTGAAACAGAGGGGCTGAAACAGAGGGGCTGAAACAGAGGGGCTGAAACAGAGGGCGAGAAACAGAGGGGCTGAATCAGAGGGGCTGAATCAGAGGAGCTGAAACAGAGGGGCTGAAACAGAGGGCGAGAAACAGAGGGGCTGAAACAGAGGGCGAGTAACAGAGGGCGAGAAACAGAGAGGCTGAAACAGAGGGGCTGAAACAGAGGGGCTGAAACAAAGCGGCTGATACAGAGGGTGAGAAACAGAGGTCTGAAACAGAGGGCGAGAAACAGAGTCGCTGAAACATGGCGAGAAACAGAGGGGCTGAAACAGAGGGGCTGAAACAGAGGGGCTGAAACAGAGGGCAAGAAACAGAGGGGCTGAAACAGAGGGCGAGAAACAGAGGGGCTGAAACAGAGGGGCTGAAACAGTGGGGCTGAAACAGAGGGGCTGAAACAGAGGGCGAGAAATAGAGGGGCTGAAACAGAGCGCGAGAAACAGAGGGGCTGAAACAGAGGGCGCGAAACAGAGGGGCTGAAACAGAGGGGCTGAAACAGAGGGGCTGAAACAGAGGGCAAGAAACTGAGGGGCTGAAACAGAGGGCGAGAATCAGAGGGGCTGAAACAGAGTGCGAGAAACAGAGGGGCTGAATCAGAGGGGCTGAAACAGAGGGCGAGAAACAGAAAGACTGAAACAGAGGGCGAGAAACAGAGGGGCTGAAACAGAGGGGCTGAAACAGATGGTGAGAAACAGAGGGGATTAAACAGAGGGCGAGAAACAGAGGGGCTGAAACAGAGGGGCTGAAACAGAGGGGCTGAAGCAGAGGGGCTGATTCAGAGGGGCTGAAACAGAGGGGCTGAATCAGAGGGGCTGAAACAGAGGGCGAGAAACAGAGTGTCTGAAACAGAGGGCGAGAAACAGACGGGCAGAAACAGAGGGCGAGAAACAGAGGGGCTGAAACAGAGGGGCTGAAACAGAGAGCGCGAAACAGAGGGACTGAAACAGAGGGCGAGAAACAGAGGGGCTGAAACAGACGGCGAGAAACAGAGGGGCTGAAACAGAGGGCGAGAAACAGAGGGGCTGAAACAGAGGGCAAGAAACAGAGGGGCTGAAACTGAGTGGCTGAAACAGAAGGGCTGAAACAGAGGGGCTGAAACAGAGGGCGAGAAACAGAGGGGCTGAATCAGAGGGGCTGAATCAGAGGAGCTGAAACAGAGGGGCTGAAACAGAGGGCGAGAAACAGAGGGGCTGAAACAGAGGGCGAGAAACAGAGGGCGAGAAACAGAGAGGCTGAAACAGAGGGGCTGAAACAGAGGGGCTGAAACAAAGCGGCTGATACAGAGGGTGAGAAACAGAGGGGCTGAAACAGAGGGCGAGAAACAGAGTCGCTGAAACATGGCGAGAAACAGAGGGGCTGAAACAGAGGGGCTGAAACAGAGGGGCTGAAACAGAGGGGCTGAAACAGAGGGCGAGAAACAGAGGGGCTGAAACAGAGATGCGAGATTCAGAGGGGCTGAAACAGAGGGCGAGAAACAGAGGGGCTGAAACAGAGGGCGAGAAACAGTGTCGCTGAAACATGGCGAGAAACAGAGGGGCTGAAACAGAGGGGCTGAAACAGAGGGGCTGAAACAGAGGGGCTGAAACAGAGGGCGAGAAACAGAGGGGCTGAAACAGAGGGCGAGAAACAGAGGGGCTGAAACAGAGGGCGAGAAACAGAGGGGCTGAAACAGAGGGCGAGAAACAGAGGGGCTGAAACAGAGGGGCTGAAAGAGAGGGGCTGAATCAGAGGGGCTGAATCAGAGGGGCTGATTCAGAGGGGCTGAAACAGAGGGGCTGAATCAGAGAGCCTGAAACAGAGTGCGAGAAACAGAGGGGCTGAAACAGAGGGCGAAAAACAGAGGGGCTGAAACAGAGGGCGAGAAACAGAGGGGATGAAACAGAGGGGCTGAAACAGAGGGGTTGAAACAGAGCGGCTGAATCAGAGGGGCTGAAACAGAGGGGCTGAATCAGAGGGGCTGAAACAGAGGGCGAGAAACAGAGGGGCTGAAACAGAGGGCGAGAAACAGAGTGGCTGATACAGATGGGCTGAAACAGAGTGGCTGAAACAGATGGTGAGAAACAGAGGGGATTAAACAGAGGGCGAGAAACAGAGAGGCTGAAACAGAGGGGCTGAAACAGAGGGGCTGAATCAGAGGGGCTGATTCAGAGGGGCTGAAACAGAGGGGCTGAATCAGAGGGGCTGAAACAGAGGGCGAGAAACAGAGTGGCTGAAACAGAAGGAGAGAAACAGAGGGGCTGAAACAGAGGGGCTGAAACAGAGTGCGCGAAACAGAGGGACTAAAACAAAGGGTGAGAAACAGAGGGGCTGAAACAGACGGCGAGAAACAGAGGGGCTGAAACAGAGGGCGAGAAACAGAGGGGCTGAAACAGAGGGCGAGAAACAGAGGGGCTGAAACAGATGGGCTGAAACAGAGTGGCTGAAACAGAGGGCGAGAAACAGAGAGGTTGAAACAGAGGGCGAGAAACAGAGGGGCTGAAACAGAGGGCGAGAAACAGGGGGGCTGAAACAGAGGGCGAGAAACAGAGGGGCTGAAACAGAGGGGCTGATACAGACGGGTGAAACAGAGGGCAAAAAACAGAGGGGCTGAAACAGAGGGCGAGAAACAGAGGGTGAGAAACAGAGGGCGAGAAACAGAGGGGCTGAAACAGAGGGCAAAAAACAGAGAGGCTGAAACAGAGGGCGAGAAACAGAGGGTGAGAAACAGAGGGCGAGAAACAGATGGGATGAAACAGAGGGGCTGAAACAGAGGGGCTGAAATAGAGGGGCTGAAACAAAGGGGCTGAAACAAAGGGGCTGCAACAGAGGGGCTGAATCAGAGGGGCTAACACAGAGTGCGAGAAACAGAGGGGCTGAAACAGAGGGCGAGAAAAAGAGGAGCTGAAA
Organism: Chiloscyllium punctatum; assembly: GCF_047496795.1. NCBI lineage: Eukaryota > Metazoa > Chordata > Chondrichthyes > Orectolobiformes > Hemiscylliidae > Chiloscyllium > Chiloscyllium punctatum. The sequence continues at coordinate 154,902 of NW_027309830.1, forward strand.
CAGAGGGCGAGAAACAGAGGGGCTGAAACAGGGGGGCTGAAACAGAGGGGCTGAAACAGAGGGTGAGAAACAGAGAGGCTGAAACATAGGGCGAGAATCAGAGGGGCTGAAACAGAGTGCGAGAAACAGAGGGGCTGAATCAGAGGGGCTGAAACAGAGGGCGAGAAACAGAAAGACTGAAACAGAGGGCGAGAAACAGAGGGGATTAAACAGAGGGCGAGAAACAGAGGGGCTGAAACAGAGGGGCTGAATCAGAGGGGCTGATTCAGAGGGGCTGAAACAGAGGGGCTGAATCAGAGGGGCTGAAACAGAGGGCGAGAAACAGAGTGGCTGAAACAGAGGGCGAGAAACAGACGGGCAGAAACAGTGGGCGAGAAACAGAGGGGCTGAAACAGAGGGGCTGAAACAGAGAGCGCGAAACAGAGCGACTGAAACAGAGGGCGAGAAACAGAGGGGCTGAAACAGACGGCGAGAAACAGAGGGGCTGAAACAGAGGGGCTGAAACAGAGGGCAAGAAACAGAGGGGCTGAAACTGAGTGGCTGAAACAGAAGGGCTGAAACAGAGGGGCTGAAACAGAGGGCGAGAAACAGAGGGGCTGAATCAGAGGGGCTGAATCAGAGGAGCTGAAACAGAGGGGCTGAAACAGAGGGCGAGAAACAGAGGGGCTGAAACAGAGGGCGAGAAACAGAGGGCGAGAAACAGAGATGCTGAAACAGAGGGGCTGAAACAGAGGGGCTGAAACAAAACGGCTGATACAGAGGGTGAGAAACAGAGGGGCTGAAACAGAGGGCGAGAAACAGAGTCGCTGAAACATGGCGAGAAACAGAGGGGCTGAAACAGAGGGGCTGAAACAGAGGGGCTGAAACAGAGGGGCTGAAACAGAGGGCGAGAAACAGAGGGGCTGAAACAGAGATGCGAGATTCAGAGGGGCTGAAACAGAGGGCGAGAAACAGAGGGGCTGAAACAGAGGGCGAGAAACAGAGTCGCTGAAACATGGCGAGAAACAGAGGGGCTGAAACAGAGGGGCTGAAACAGAGGGGCTGAAACAGAGGGCGAGAAACAGAGGGGCTGAAACAGAGGGCGAGAAACAGAGGGGCTGAAACAGAGGGCGAGAAACAGAGGGGCTGAAACAGAGGGGCTGAAACAGAGGGGCTGAATCAGAGGGGCTGATTCAGAGGGGCTGAATCAGAGGGGCTGAATCAGAGAGCCTGAAACAGAGGGCGAGAAACAGAGGGGCTGAAACAGAGGGCGAAAAACAGAGGGCGAGAAACAGAGAGGCTGAAACAGAGAGGCTGAAACAGAGGGGCTGAAACAAAGCGGCTGATACAGAGGGTGAGAAACAGAGGGATTGAAACAGAGGGCGAGAAACAGACGGGCTGAAACAGAGGGGCTGAAACAGAGGGGCTGAATCGGAGGGCGACAAACAGAGGGGCTGAAACAGAGGGCAAGAAACAGAGGGACTGAAACTGAGTGGCTGAAACAGAAGGGCTGAAACAGAGGGGCTTAAAAAGAGAGGGCGAGAAACAGAGGGGCTGAATCAGAGGGGCTGAATCAGAGGAGCTGAAACAGAGGGGCTGAAACAGAGGGCGAGAAACAGAGGGGCTGAAACAGAGGGCGAGAAACAGAGGGCGAGAAACAGAGAGGCTGAAACAGAGAGGCTGAAACAGAGGGGCTGAAACAAAGCGGCTGATACAGAGGGTGAGAAACAGAGGTCTGAAACAGAGGGCGAGAAACAGAGTCGCTGAAACATGGCGAGAAACAGAGGGGCTGAAACAGAGGGGCTGAAACAGAGGGGCTGAAACGGAGGGGCTGAAACAGAGGGCAAGAAACAGAGGGGCTGAAACAGAGGGCGAGAAACAGAGGGGCTGAAACAGAGGGGCTGAAACAGTGGGGCTGAAACAGACGGGCTGAAACAGAGGGCGAGAAATAGAGGGGCTGAAACAGAGCGCGAGAAACAGAGGGGCTGAAACAGAGGGCGCGAAACAGAGGGGCTGAAACAGAGGGGCTGAAACAGAGGGGCTGAAACAGAGGGCAAGAAACTGAGGGGCTGAAACAGAGGGCGAGAATCAGAGGGGCTGAAACAGAGTGCGAGAAACAGAGGGGCTGAATCAGAGGGGCTGAAACAGAGGGCGAGAAACAGAAAGACTGAAACAGAGGGCGAGAAACAGAGGGGCTAAAACAGAGGGGCTGAAACAGATGGTGAGAAACAGAGGGGATTAAACAGAGGGCGAGAAACAGAGGGGCTGAAACAGAGGGGCTTAATCAGAGGGGCTGATTCAGAGGGGCTGAAACAGAGGGGCTGAATCAGAGGGGCTGAAACAGAGGGCGAGAAACAGTGTGGCTGAAACAGAGGGCGAGAAACAGACGGGCAGAAACAGTGGGCGAGAAACAGAGGGGCTGAAACAGAGGGGCTGAAACAGAGAGCGCGAAACAGAGGGACTGAAACAGAGGGCGAGAAACAGAGGGGCTGAAACAGACGGCGAGAAACAGAGGGGCTGAAACAGAGGGGCTGAAACAGAGGGCAAGAAACAGAGGGGCTGAAACTGAGTGGCTGAAACAGAAGGGCTGAAACAGAGGGGCTGAAACAGAGGGCGAGAAACAGAGGGGCTGAATCAGAGGGGCTGAATCAGAGGAGCTGAAACAGAGGGGCTGAAACAGAGGGCGAGAAACAGAGGGGCTGAAACAGAGGGCGAGAAACAGAGGGCGAGAAACAGAGATGCTGAAACAGAGGGGCTGAAACAGAGGGGCTGAAACAAAACGGCTGATACAGAGGGTGAGAAACAGAGGGGCTGAAACAGAGGGCGAGAAACAGAGTCGCTGAAACATGGCGAGAAACAGAGGGGCTGAAACAGAGGGGCTGAAACAGAGGGGCTGAAACAGAGGGGCTGAAACAGAGGGCGAGAAACAGAGGGGCTGAAACAGAGATGCGAGATTCAGAGGGGCTGAAACAGAGGGCGAGAAACAGAGGGGCTGAAACAGAGGGCGAGAAACAGAGTCGCTGAAACATGGCGAGAAACAGAGGGCGAGAAACAGAGGGGCTGAATCAGAGGGGCTGAATCAGAGGAGCTGAAACAGAGGGGCTGAAACAGAGGGCGAGAAACAGAGGGGCTGAAACAGAGGGCGAGAAACAGAGGGCGAGAAACAGAGATGCTGAAACAGAGGGGCTGAAACAGAGGGGCTGAAACAAAACGGCTGATACAGAGGGTGAGAAACAGAGGGGCTGAAACAGAGGGCGAGAAACAGAGTCGCTGAAACATGGCGAGAAACAGAGGGGCTGAAACAGAGGGGCTGAAACAGAGGGGCTGAAACAGAGGGGCTGAAACAGAGGGCGAGAAACAGAGGGGCTGAAACAGAGATGCGAGATTCAGAGGGGCTGAAACAGAGGGCGAGAAACAGAGGGGCTGAAACAGAGGGCGAGAAACAGAGTCGCTGAAACATGGCGAGAAACAGAGGGGCTGAAACAGAGGGGCTGAAACAGAGGGGCTGAAACAGAGGGCGAGAAACAGAGGGGCTGAAACAGAGGGCGAGAAACAGAGGGGCTGAAACAGAGGGCGAGAAACAGAGGGGCTGAAACAGAGGGGCTGAAACAGAGGGGCTGAATCAGAGGGGCTGATTCAGAGGGGCTGAATCAGAGGGGCTGAATCAGAGAGCCTGAAACAGAGGGCGAGAAACAGAGGGGCTGAAACAGAGGGCGAAAAACAGAGGGCGAGAAACAGAGAGGCTGAAACAGAGAGGCTGAAACAGAGGGGCTGAAACAAAGCGGCTGATACAGAGGGTGAGAAACAGAGGGATTGAAACAGAGGGCGAGAAACAGACGGGCTGAAACAGAGGGGCTGAAACAGAGGGGCTGAATCGGAGGGCGACAAACAGAGGGGCTGAAACAGAGGGCAAGAAACAGAGGGACTGAAACTGAGTGGCTGAAACAGAAGGGCTGAAACAGAGGGGCTTAAAAAGAGAGGGCGAGAAACAGAGGGGCTGAATCAGAGGGGCTGAATCAGAGGAGCTGAAACAGAGGGGCTGAAACAGAGGGCGAGAAACAGAGGGGCTGAAACAGAGGGCGAGAAACAGAGGGCGAGAAACAGAGAGGCTGAAACAGAGAGGCTGAAACAGAGGGGCTGAAACAAAGCGGCTGATACAGAGGGTGAGAAACAGAGGTCTGAAACAGAGGGCGAGAAACAGAGTCGCTGAAACATGGCGAGAAACAGAGGGGCTGAAACAGAGGGGCTGAAACAGAGGGGCTGAAACGGAGGGGCTGAAACAGAGGGCAAGAAACAGAGGGGCTGAAACAGAGGGCGAGAAACAGAGGGGCTGAAACAGAGGGGCTGAAACAGTGGGGCTGAAACAGACGGGCTGAAACAGAGGGCGAGAAATAGAGGGGCTGAAACAGAGCGCGAGAAACAGAGGGGCTGAAACAGAGGGCGCGAAACAGAGGGGCTGAAACAGAGGGGCTGAAACAGAGGGGCTGAAACAGAGGGCAAGAAACAGAGGGGCTGAAACAGAGGGCGAGAAACAGAGGGGCTGAAACAGAGGGGCTGAAACAGAGGGGCTGAAACAGTGGGGCTGAAACAGACGGGCTGAAACAGAGGGCGAGAAATAGAGGGGCTGAAACAGAGTGCGAGAAACAGAGGGGCTGAATCAGAGGGGCTGAAACAGAGGGCGAGAAACAGAAAGACTGAAACAGAGGGCGAGAAACAGAGGGGCTAAAACAGAGGGGCTGAAACAGATGGTGAGAAACAGAGGGGATTAAACAGAGGGCGAGAAACAGAGGGGCTGAAACAGAGGGGCTTAATCAGAGGGGCTGATTCAGAGGGGCTGAAACAGAGGGGCTGAATCAGAGGGGCTGAAACAGAGGGCGAGAAACAGTGTGGCTGAAACAGAGGGCGAGAAACAGACGGGCAGAAACAGTGGGCGAGAAACAGAGGGGCTGAAACAGAGGGGCTGAAACAGAGAGCGCGAAACAGAGGGACTGAAACAGAGGGCGAGAAACAGAGGGGCTGAAACAGACGGCGAGAAACAGAGGGGCTGAAACAGAGGGGCTGAAACAGAGGGCAAGAAACAGAGGGGCTGAAACTGAGTGGCTGAAACAGAAGGGCTGAAACAGAGGGGCTGAAACAGAGGGCGAGAAACAGAGGGGCTGAATCAGAGGGGCTGAATCAGAGGAGCTGAAACAGAGGGGCTGAAACAGAGGGCGAGAAACAGAGGGGCTGAAACAGAGGGCGAGAAACAGAGGGCGAGAAACAGAGATGCTGAAACAGAGGGGCTGAAACAGAGGGGCTGAAACAAAACGGCTGATACAGAGGGTGAGAAACACAGGGGCTGAAACAGAGGGCGAGAAACAGAGTCGCTGAAACATGGCGAGAAACAGAGGGGCTGAAACAGAGGGGCTGAAACAGAGGGGCTGAAACAGAGGGGCTGAAACAGAGGGCGAGAAACAGAGGGGCTGAAACAGAGATGCGAGATTCAGAGGGGCTGAAACAGAGGGCGAGAAACAGAGGGGCTGAAACAGAGGGCGAGAAACAGAGTCGCTGAAACATGGCGAGAAACAGAGGGGCTGAAACAGAGGGGCTGAAACAGAGGGGCTGAAACAGAGGGGCTGAAACAGAGGGCGAGAAACAGAGGGGCTGAATCAGACAGCCTGAAACAGAGGGCGAGAAACAGAGGGGCTGAAACAGAGGGCGAAAAACAGAGGGCGAGAAACAGAGAGGCTGAAACAGAGAGGCTGAAACAGAGGGGCTGAAACAAAGCGGCTGATACAGAGGGTGAGAAACAGAGGGATTGAAACAGAGGGCGAGAAACAGACGGGCTGAAACAGAGGGGCTGAAACAGAGGGGCTGAATCGGAGGGCGACAAACAGAGGGGCTGAAACAGAGGGCAAGAAACAGAGGGACTGAAACTGAATGGCTGAAACAGAAGGGCTGAAACAGAGGGGCTTAAAAAGAGAGGGCGAGAAACAGAGGGGCTGAATCAGAGGGGCTGAATCAGAGGAGCTGAAACAGAGGGGCTGAAACAGAGGGCGAGAAACAGAGGGGCTGAAACAGAGGGCGAGAAACAGAGGGCGAGAAACAGAGAGGCTGAAACAGAGAGGCTGAAACAGAGGGGCTGAAACAAAGCGGCTGATACAGAGGGTGAGAAACAGAGGTCTGAAACAGAGGGCGAGAAACAGAGTCGCTGAAACATGGCGAGAAACAGAGGGGCTGAAACAGAGGGGCTGAAACAGAGGGGCTGAAACGGAGGGGCTGAAACAGAGGGCAAGAAACAGAGGGGCTGAAACAGAGGGCGAGAAACAGAGGGGCTGAAACAGAGGGGCTGAAACAGTGGGGCTGAAACAGACGGGCTGAAACAGAGGGCGAGAAATAGAGGGGCTGAAACAGAGCGCGAGAAACAGAGGGGCTGAAACAGAGGGCGCGAAACAGAGGGGCTGAAACAGAGGGGCTGAAACAGAGGGGCTGAAACAGAGGGCAAGAAACTGAGGGGCTGAAACAGAGGGCGAGAATCAGAGGGGCTGAAACAGAGTGCGAGAAACAGAGGGGCTGAATCAGAGGGGCTGAAACAGAGGGCGAGAAACAGAAAGACTGAAACAGAGGGCGAGAAACAGAGGGGCTAAAACAGAGGGGCTGAAACAGATGGTGAGAAACAGAGGGGATTAAACAGAGGGCGAGAAACAGAGGGGCTGAAACAGAGGGGCTTAATCAGAGGGGCTGATTCAGAGGGGCTGAAACAGAGGGGCTGAATCAGAGGGGCTGAAACAGAGGGCGAGAAACAGTGTGGCTGAAACAGAGGGCGAGAAACAGACGGGCAGAAACAGTGGGCGAGAAACAGAGGGGCTGAAACAGAGGGGCTGAAACAGAGAGCGCGAAACAGAGGGACTGAAACAGAGGGCGAGAAACAGAGGGGCTGAAACAGACGGCGAGAAACAGAGGGGCTGAAACAGAGGGGCTGAAACAGAGGGCAAGAAACAGAGGGGCTGAAACTGAGTGGCTGAAACAGAAGGGCTGAAACAGAGGGGCTGAAACAGAGGGCGAGAAACAGAGGGGCTGAATCAGAGGGGCTGAATCAGAGGAGCTGAAACAGAGGGGCTGAAACAGAGGGCGAGAAACAGAGGGCGAGAAACAGAGATGCTGAAACAGAGGGGCTGAAACAGAGGGGCTGAAACAAAACGGCTGATACAGAGGGTGAGAAACAGAGGGGCTGAAACAGAGGGCGAGAAACAGAGTCGCTGAAACATGGCGAGAAACAGAGGGGCTGAAACAGAGGGGCTGAAACAGAGGGGCTGAAACAGAGGGGCTGAAACAGAGGGCGAGAAACAGAGTCGCTGAAACATGGCGAGAAACAGAGGGGCTGAAACAGAGGGGCTGAAACAGAGGGGCTGAATCAGAGAGCCTGAAACAGAGGGCGAGAAACAGAGGGGCTGAAACAGAGGGCGAAAAACAGATGGGCTGAAACAGAGGGCGAGAAACAGAGGGGATGAAACAGAGGGGCTGAAACAGAGGGGCTGAAACAGAGCGGCTGAATCAGAGGGGCTGAAACAGATGGGCTGAATCAGAGGGGCTGAAACAGAGGGCGAGAAACAGTGGGGCTGAAACAGAGGGCGAGAAACAGAGGGATTGATACAGAGGGCGAGAAACAGTGGGACTGAAAGAGAGGGGCTGAAACAGAGTGGCTGAAACAGAGGGCGAGAAACAGAGAGGTTGAAACAGAGGGCGCGAAGCAGAGGGGCTGAAACAGAGGGCGAGAAACAGAGGGGCTGAAACAGAGGGCGAGAAACAGAGGGGCTGAAACAGAGGGGCTGAAACAGACGGGCTGAAACAGAGGGCAAAAAACAGAGAGGCTGTAACAGAGGGCGAGAAACAGAAGGTGAGAAACAGAGGGCGATAAACAGAGTGGCTGAAACAGAGGGCAAAAAACAGAGGGGCTGAAACAGAGGGCGAGAAACAGAGGGTGAGAAACAGAGGGCGAGAAACAGATGGGATGAAACAGAGGGGCTGAAACAGAGGGGCTGAAATAGAGGGGCTGAAACAAAGGGGCTGAAACAGAGGGGCTGCAATAGAGGGGCTGAATCAGAGGGGCTGACACAGAGTGCGAGAAACGGAGGGGCTGAAAAAGAGGGCGAGAAAAAGAGGGGCTGAAACAGAGGGCGAGAAACAGAGGGGCTGAAACAGAGGGCGAGAAACAGAGTCGCTGAAACATGGCGAGAAACAGAGGGGCTGAAACAGAGGGGCTGAAACAGAGGGGCTGAAACAGAGGGCGAGAAACAGAGGGGCTGAAACAGAGGGCGAGAAACAGAGGGGCTGAAACAGAGGGCGAGAAACAGAGGGGCTGAAACAGAGGGCGAGAAACAGAGGGGCTGAAACAGAGGGGCTGAAACAGAGGGGCTGAATCAGAGGGGCTGATTCAGAGGGGCTGAAACAGAGGGGCTGAATCAGAGAGCCTGAAACAGAGGGCGAGAAACAGAGGGGCTGAAACAGAGGGCGAAAAACAGAGGGGCTGAAACAGAGGGCGAGAAACAGAGGGGATGAAACAGAGGGGCTGAAACAGAGGTGCTGAAACAGAGCGGCTGAATCAGAGGGGCTGAAACAGAGGGGCTGAATCAGAGGGGCTGAAACAGAGGGGGAGAAACAGTGGGGCTGAAACAGAGGGCGAGAAACAGAGGGATTGAAACAGAGGGCGAGAAACAGAGGGGCTGAAACAGAGGGGCTGAAACAGAGTGGCTGAAACAGAGGGCGAGAAACAGAGAGGTTGAAACAGAGGGCGCGAAGCAGAGGGGCTGAAACAGAGGGCGAGAAACAGAGGGGCTGAAACAGAGGGCGAGAAACAGAGGGGCAGAAACAGAGGGGCTGAAACAGAGGGCGAGAAACAGAGGGTGAGAAACAGAGGGCGAGAAACAGAGGGGCTGAAACAGGGGGCAAAAAACAGAGGGGCTGAAACAGAGGGCGAGAAACAGAGGGTGAGAAACAGAGGGCGAGAAACAGAGGGGCTGAAACAGAGGGCAAAAAACAGAGGGGCTGAAACAGAGGGCGAGAAACAGAGGGTGAGAAACAGAGGGCGAGAAACAGATGGGATGAAACAGAGGGGCTGAAACAGAGGGGCTGAAATAGAGGGGCTGAAACAAAGGGGCTGAAACAGAGGGGCTGCAACAGAGGGGCTGAATCAGAGGGGCTGACACAGAGTGCGAGAAACAGAGGGGCTGAAACAGAGGGCGAGAAAAAGAGGGGCTGAAACAGAGGGCGAGAAACAAAGGGGCTGAAACAGGGGGGCTGAAACAGAGGGGCTGAAACAGAGGGCGAGAAACAGAGAGGCTGAAACATAGGGCGAGAAACGGAGGGGCTGAAACAGAGGGCAAGAAACAGAGGGGCTGAATCAGAGATGCGAGATTCAGAGGGGCTGAAACAGAGGGCGAGAAACAGAGGGGCTGAAACAGAGGGGCTGAAACAGAGGGGCTGAAACAGAGGGCAAGAAACTGAGGGGCTGAAACAGAGGGCGAGAATCAGAGGGGTTAAACAGAGTGCGAGATACAGAGGGGCTGAATCAGAGGGGCTGAAACAGAGGGCGAGAAACAGAAAGACTGAAACAGAGGGCGAGAAACAGAGGGGCTGAAACAGAGGGGCTGAAACAGATGGTGAGAAACAGAGGGGATTAAACAGAGGGCGAGAAACAGAGGGGCTGAAACAGAGGGGCTGAAACAGAGGGGCTGAATCAGAGGGGCTGAAACAGAGGGCGAGAAACAGAGGGGCTGAATCAGAGGGGCTGAATCAGAGGAGCTGAAACAGAGGGGCTGAAACAGAGGGCGAGAAACAGAGGGGCTGAAACAGAGGGCGAGAAACAGAGGGCGAGAAACAGAGATGCTGAAACAGAGGGGCTGAAACAGAGGGGCTGAAACAAAGCGGCTGATACAGAGGGTGAGAAACAGAGGGGCTGAAACAGAGGGCGAGAAACAGAGTCGCTGAAACATGGCGAGAAACAGAGGGGCTGAAACAGAGGGGCTGAAACAGAGGGGCTGAAACAGAGGGGCTGAAACAGAGGGCGAGAAACAGAGGGGCTGAAACAGAGATGCGAGATTCAGAGGGGCTGAAACAGAGGGCGAGAAACAGAGGGGCTGAAACAGAGGGCGAGAAACAGAGGGGCTGAAACAGAGGGGCTGAAACAGAGGGGCTGAATCAGAGGGGCTGATTCAGAGGGGCTGAAACAGAGGGGCTGAATCAGAGAGCCTGAAACAGAGGGCGAGAAACAGAGGGGCTGAAACAGAGGGCGAAAAACAGAGGGGCTGAAACAGAGGGCGAGAAACAGAGGGGATGAAACAGAGGGGCTGAAACAGAGGGGCTGAAACAGAGCGGCTGAATCAGAGGGGCTGAAACAGAGGGGCTGAATCAGAGGGGCTGAAACAGAGGGCGAGAAACAGTGGGGCTGAAACAGAGGGTGAGAAACAGAGGGATTGAAACAGAGGGCGAGAAACAGAGGGGCTGAAACAGAGGGGCTGAAACAGAGTGGCTGAAACAGAGGGCGAGAAACAGAGAGGTTGAAACAGAGGGCGCGAAACAGAGGGGCTGAAACAGAGGGCGAGAAACAGAGGGGCTGAAACAGAGGGCGATAAACAGAGGGGCTGAAACAGAGGGGCTGAAACAGACGGGCTGAAACAGAGGGCAAAAAACAGAGAGGCTGTAACAGAGGGCGAGAAACAGAAGGTGAGAAACAGAGGGCGAGAAACAGAGGGGCTGAAACAGAGGGCAAAAAACAGAGGGGCTGAAACAGAGGGCGAGAAACAGAGGGTGAGAAACAGAGGGCGAGAAACAGATGGGATGAAACAGAGGGGCTGAAACAGAGGGGCTGAAATAGAGGGGCTGAAACAAAGGGGCTGAAACAGAGGGGCTGCAACAGAGGGGCTTAATCAGAGGGGCTGACACAGAGTGCGAGAAACGGAGGGGCTGAAAAAGAGGGCGAGAAAAAGAGGGGCTGAAACAGAGGGCGAGAAACAGAGGGGCTGAAACAGAGGGCGAGAAACAGAGTCGCTGAAACATGGCGAGAAACAGAGGGGCTGAAACAGAGGGGCTGAAACAGAGGGGCTGAAACAGAGGGGCTGAAACAGAGGGCGAGAAACAGAGGGGCTGAAACAGAGGGCGAGAAACAGAGGGGCTGAAACAGAGGGCGAGAAACAGAGGGGCTGAAACAGAGGGCGAGAAACAGAGGGGCTGAAACAGAGGGGCTGAAACAGAGGGGCTGAATCAGAGGGGCTGATTCAGAGGGGCTGAAACAGAGGGGCTGAATCAGAGAGCCTGAAACAGAGGGCGAGAAACAGAGGGGCTGAAACAGAGGGCGAAAAACAGAGGGGCTGAAACAGAGGGCGAGAAACAGAGGGGATGAAACAGAGGGGCTGAAACAGAGGTGCTGAAACAGAGCGGCTGAATCAGAGGGGCTGAAACAGAGGGGCTGAATCAGAGGGGCTGAAACAGAGGGGAAGAAACAGTGGGGCTGAAACAGAGGGCGAGAAACAGAGGGATTGAAACAGAGGGCGAGAAACAGAGGGGCTGAAACAGAGGGGCTGAAACAGAGTGGCTGAAACAGAGGGCGAGAAACAGAGAGGTTGAAACAGAGGGCGCGAAGCAGAGGGGCTGAAACAGAGGGCGAGAAACAGAGGGGCTGAAACAGAGGGCGAGAAACAGAGGGGCTGAAACAGAGGGGCTGAAACAGACGGGCTGAAACAGAGGGCAAAAAACAGAGAGGCTGTAACAGAGGGCGAGAAACAGAGGGTGAGAAACAGAGGGCGAGAAACAGAGGGGCTGAAACAGAGGGCAAAAAACAGAGGGGCTGAAACAGAGGGCGAGAAACAGAGGGTGAGAAACAGAGGGCGAGAAACAGATGGGATGAAACAGAGGGGCTGAAACAGAGGGGCTGAAATAGAGGGGCTGAAACAAAGGGGCTGAAACAGAGGGGCTGCAACAGAGGGGCTGAATCAGAGGGGCTGACACAGAGTGCGAGAAACAGAGGGGCTGAAACAGAGGGCGAGAAAAAGAGGGGCTGAAACAGAGGGCGAGAAACAAAGGGGCTGAAACAGGGGGGCTGAAACAGAGGGGCTGAAACAGAGGGCGAGAAACAGAGAGGCTGAAACATAGGGCGAGAAACGGAGGGGCTGAAACAGAGGGCAAGAAACAGAGGGGCTGAATCAGAGATGCGAGATTCAGAGGGGCTGAAACAGAGGGCGAGAAACAGAGGGGCTGAAACGGAGGGCGAGAAACAGAGGGCGAGAAACAGAGGGACTGAAACAGAGGGGCTGAAACAGAGGGGCTGAAACAGAGGGCGAGAAACAGAGTGGCTGAAACAGAGGGCGAGAAACAGAGGGGCTGAAACAGAGGGGCTGAAACAGTGGGGCTGAAACAGAGGGGCTGAAACAGAGGGCGAGAAATAGAGGGGCTGAAACAGAGGGCGAGAAACAGAGGGGCTGAAACAGAGCGCGAGAAACAGAGGGGCTGAATCAGAGGGCGCGAAACAGAGGGGCTGAAACAGAGGGGTTGAAACAGAGGGGCTGAAACAGAGGGCAAGAAACTGAGGGGCTGAAACAGAGGGCGAGAATCAGAGGGGTTAAACAGAGTGCGAGATACAGAGGGGCTGAATCAGAGGGGCTGAAACAGAGGGCGAGAAACAGAAAGACTGAAACAGAGGGCGAGAAACAGAGGGGCTGAAACAGAGGGGCTGAAACAGATGGTGAGAAACAGAGGGGATTAAACAGAGGGCGAGAAACAGAGGGGCTGAAACAGAGGGGCTGAAACAGAGGGGCTGAATCAGAGGGGCTTAAACAGAGGGCGAGAAACAGAGGGGCTGAATCAGAGGGGCTGAATCAGAGGAGCTGAAACAGAGGGGCTGAAACAGAGGGCGAGAAACAGAGGGGCTGAAACAGAGGGCGAGAAACAGACGGCGAGAAACAGAGATGCTGAAACAGAGGGGCTGAAACAGAGGGGCTGAAACAAAGCGGCTGATACAGAGGGTGAGAAACAGAGGGGCTGAAACAGAGGGCGAGAAACAGAGTCGCTGAAACATGGCGAGAAACAGAGGGGCTGAAACAGAGGGGCTGAAACAGAGGGGCTGAAACAGAGGGCGAGAAACAGAGGGGATGAAACAGAGATGCGAGATTCAGAGGGGCTGAAACAGAGGGCGAGAAACAGAGGGGCTGAAACAGAGGGCGAGAAACAGAGGGGCTGAAACAGAGGGGCTGAAACAGAGGGGCTGAATCAGAGGGGCTGATTCAGAGGGGCTGAAACAGAGGGGCTGAATCAGAGAGCCTGAAACAGAGGGCGAGAAACAGAGGGGCTGAAACAGAGGGCGAAAAACAGAGGGGCTGAAACAGAAGGCGAGAAACAGAGGGGATGAAACAGAGGGGCTGAAACAGAGGAGCTGAAACAGAGCGGCTGAATCAGAGGGGCTGAAACAGAGGGGCTGAATCAGAGGGGCTGAAACAGAGGGCGAGAAACAGTGGGGCTGAAACAGAGGGCGAGAAACAGAGGGATTGAAACAGAGGGCGAGAAACAGAGGGGCTGAAACAGAGGGGCTGAAACAGAGTGGCTGAAACAGAGGGCGAGAAACAGAGAGGTTGAAACAGAGGGCGCGAAACAGAGGGGCTGAAACAGAGGGCGAGAAACAGAGGGGCTGAAACAGAGGGCGAGAAACAGAGGGGCTGAAACAGAGGGGCTGAAACAGACGGGCTGAAACAGAGGGCAAAAAACAGAGAGGCTGTAACAGAGGGCGAGAAACAGAAGGTGAGAAACAGAGGGCGAGAAACAGAGGGGCTGAAACAGAGGGCAAAAAACAGAGGGGCTGAAACAGAGGGCGAGAAACAGAGGGTGAGAAACAGAGGGCGAGAAACAGATGGGATGAAACAGAGGGGCTGAAACAGAGGGGCTGAAATAGAGGGGCTGAAACAAAGGGGCTGAAACAGAGGGGCTGCAACAGAGGGGCTGAATCAGAGGGGCTGACACAGAGTGCGAGAAACGGAGGGGCTGAAAAAGAGGGCGAGAAAAAGAGGAGCTGAAAGAGAGGGCGAGATACAGAGGGGCTGAAACAGAGGGCGAGAAACAGAGTCGCTGAAACATGGCGAGAAACAGAGGGGCTGAAACAGAGGGGCTGAAACAGAGGGGCTGAAACAGAGGGGCTGAAACAGAGGGCGAGAAACAGAGGGGCTGAAACAGAGGGCGAGAAACAGAGGGGCTGAAACAGAGGGCGAGAAACAGAGGGGCTGAAACAGAGGGGCTGAAACAGAGGGGCTGAATCAGAGGGGCTGATTCAGAGGGGCTGAAACAGAGGGGCTGAATCAGAGAGCCTGAAACATAGGGCGAGAAACAGAGGGGCTGAAACAGAGAGCGAAAAACAGAGGGGCTGAAACAGAGGGCGAGAAACAGAGGGGATGAAACAGAGGGGCTGAAACAGAGGTGCTGAAACAGAGCGGCTGAATCAGAGGGGCTGAAACAGAGGGGCTGAATCAGAGGGGCTGAAACAGAGGGGGAGAAACAGTGGGGCTGAAACAGAGGGCGAGAAACAGAGGGATTGAAACAGAGGGCGAGAAACAGAGGGGCTGAAACAGAGGGGCTGAAACAGAGTGGCTGAAACAGAGGGCGAGAAACAGAGAGGTTGAAACAGAGGGCGCGAAGCAGAGGGGCTGAAACAGAGGGCGAGAAACAGAGGGGCTGAAACAGAGGGCGAGAAACAGAGGGGCTGAAACAGAGGGGCTGAAACAGACGGGCTGAAACAGAGGGCAAAAAACAGAGAGGCTGTAACAGAGGGCGAGAAACAGAGGGTGAGAAACAGAGGGCGAGAAACAGAGGGGCTGAAACAGAGGGCAAAAAACAGAGGGGCTGAAACAGAGGGCGAGAAATAGAGGGTGAGAAACAGAGGGCGAGAAACAGATGGGATGAAACAGAGGGGCTGAAACAGAGGGGCTGAAATAGAGGGGCTGAAACAAAGGGGCTGAAACAGAGGGGCTGCAACAGAGGGGCTGAATCAGAGGGGCTGACACAGAGTGCGAGAAACAGAGGGGCTGAAACAGAGGGCGAGAAAAAGAGGGGCTGAAACAGAGGGCGAGAAACAAAGGGGCTGAAACAGGGGGGCTGAAACAGAGGGGCTGAAACAGAGGGCGAGAAACAGAGAGGCTGAAACATAGGGCGAGAAACGGAGGGGCTGAAACAGAGGGCAAGAAACAGAGGGGCTGAATCAGAGATGCGAGATTCAGAGGGGCTGAAACAGAGGGCGAGAAACAGAGGGGCTGAAACGGAGGGCGAGAAACAGAGGGCGAGAAACAGAGGGACTGAAACAGAGGGGCTGAAACAGAGGGGCTGAAACAGAGGGCGAGAAACAGAGTGGCTGAAACAGAGGGCGAGAAACAGAGGGGCTGAAACAGAGGGGCTGAAACAGTGGGGCTGAAACAGAGGGGCTGAAACAGAGGGCGAGAAATAGAGGGGCTGAAACAGAGGGCGAGAAACAGAGGGGCTGAAACAGAGCGCGAGAAACAGAGGGGCTGAATCAGAGGGCGCGAAACAGAGGGGCTGAAACAGAGGGGCTGAAACAGAGGGGCTGAAACAGAGGGCAAGAAACTGAGGGGCTGAAACAGAGGGCGAGAATCAGAGGGGTTAAACAGAGTGCGAGATACAGAGGGGCTGAATCAGAGGGGCTGAAACAGAGGGCGAGAAACAGAAAGACTGAAACAGAGGGCGAGAAACAGAGGGGCTGAAACAGAGGGGCTGAAACAGATGGTGAGAAACAGAGGGGATTAAACAGAGGGCGAGAAACAGAGGGGCTGAAACAGAGGGGCTGAATCAGAGGGGCTTAAACAGAGGGCGAGAAACAGAGGGGCTGAATCAGAGGGGCTGAATCAGAGGAGCTGAAACAGAGGGGCTGAAACAGAGGGCGAGAAACAGAGGGGCTGAAACAGAGGGCGAGAAACAGAGGGCGAGAAACAGAGATGCTGAAACAGAGGGGCTGAAACAGAGGGGCTGAAACAAAGCGGCTGATACAGAGGGTGAGAAACAGAGGGGCTGAAACAGAGATCGAGAAACAGAGTCGCTGAAACATGGCGAGAAACAGAGGGGCTGAAACAGAGGGGCTGAAACAGAGGGGCTGAAACAGAGGGGCTGAAACAGAGGGCGAGAAACAGAGGGGCTGAAACAGAGATGCGAGATTCAGAGGGGCTGAAACAGAGGGCGAGAAACAGAGGGGCTGAAACAGAGGGCGAGAAACAGAGGGGCTGAAACAGAGGGGCTGAAACAGAGGGCCTGAATCAGAGGGGCTGATTCAGAGGGGCTGAAACAGAGGGGCTGAATCAGAGAGCCTGAAACAGAGGGCGAGAAACAGAGGGGCTGAAACAGAGGGCGAAAAACAGAGGGGCTGAAACAGAGGGCGAGAAACAGAGGGGATGAAACAGAGGGGCTGAAACAGAGGGGCTGAAACAGAGCGGCTGAATCAGAGGGGCTGAAACAGAGGGGCTGAATCAGAGGGGCTGAAACAGAGGGCGAGAAACAGTGGGGCTGAAACAGAGGGCGAGAATCAGAGGGATTGAAACAGAGGGCGAGAAACAGAGGGGCTGAAACAGAGGGGCTGAAACAGAGTGGCTGAAACAGAGGGCGAGAAACAGAGAGGTTGAAACAGAGGGGCTGAAACAGAGGGCGAGAAACAGAGGGGCTGAAACAGAGGGCGAGAAACAGAGGGGCTGAAACAGAGGGGCTGAAACAGACGGGCTGAAACAGAGGGCAAAAAACAGAGAGGCTGTAACAGAGGGCGAGAAACAGAAGGTGAGAAACAGAGGGCGAGAAACAGAGGGGCTGAAACAGAGGGCAAAAAACAGAGGGGCTGAAACAGAGGGCGAGAAACAGAGGGTGAGAAACAGAGGGCGAGAAACAGATGGGATGAAACAGAGGGGCTGAAACAGAGGGGCTGAAATAGAGGGGCTGAAACAAAGGGGCTGAAACAGAGGGGCTGCAACAGAGGGGCTGAATCAGAGGGGCTGACACAGAGTGCGAGAAACGGAGGGGCTGAAAAAGAGGGCGAGAAAAAGAGGGGCTGAAACAGAGGGCGAGAAACAGAGGGGCTGAAACAGAGGGCGAGAAACAGAGTCGCTGAAACATGGCGAGAAACAGAGGGGCTGAAACAGAGGGGCTGAAACAGAGGGGCTGAAACAGAGGGGCTGAAACAGAGGGCGAGAAACAGAGGGGCTGAAACAGAGGGCGAGAAACAGAGGGGCTGAATCAGAGGGGCTGATTCAGAGGGGCTGAAACAGAGGGGCTGAATCAGAGAGCCTGAAACAGAGGGCGAGAAACAGAGGGGCTGAAACAGAGGGTGAAAAACAGAGGGGCTGAAACAGAGGGCGAGAAACAGAGGGGATGAAACAGAGGGGCTGAAACAGAGGTGCTGAAACAGAGCGGCTGAATCAGAGGGGCTGAAACAGAGGGGCTGAATCAGAGGGGCTGAAACAGAGGGGGAGAAACAGTGGGGCTGAAACAGAGGGCGAGAAACAGAGGGATTGAAACAGAGGGCGAGAAACAGAGGGGCTGAAACAGAGGGGCTGAAACAGAGTGGCTGAAACAGAGGGCGAGAAACAGAGAGGTTGAAACAGAGGGCGCGAAGCAGAGGGGCTGAAACAGAGGGCGAGAAACAGAGGGGCTGAAACAGAGGGCGAGAAACAGAGGGGCTGAAACAGAGGGGCTGAAAGAGACGGGCTGAAACAGAGGGCAAAAAACAGAGAGGCTGTAACAGAGGGCGAGAAACAGAGGGTGAGAAACAGAGGGCGAGAAACAGAGGGGCTGAAACAGAGGGCAAAAAACAGAGGGGCTGAAACAGAGGGCGAGAAACAGAGGGTGAGAAACAGAGGGCGAGAAACAGATGGGATGAAACAGAGGGGCTGAAACAGAGGGGCTGAAATAGAGGGGCTGAAACAAAGGGGCTGAAACAGAGGGGCTGCAACAGAGGGGCTGAATCAGAGGGGCTGACACAGAGTGCGAGAAACAGAGGGGCTGAAACAGAGGGCGAGAAAAAGAGGGGCTGAAACAGAGGGCGAGAAACAAAGGGGCTGAAACAGGGGGGCTGAAACAGAGGGGCTGAAACAGAGGGCGAGAAACGGAGGGGCTGAAACAGAGGGCAAGAAACAGAGGGGCTGAATCAGAGATGCGAGATTCAGAGGGGCTGAAACAGAGGGCGAGAAACAGAGGGGCTGAAACGGAGGGCGAGAAACAGAGGGCGAGAAACAGAGGGACTGAAACAGAGGGGCTGAAACAGAGGGGCTGAAACAGAGGGCGAGAAACAGAGTGGCTGAAACAGAGGGCGAGAAACAGAGGGGCTGAAACAGAGGGGCTGAAACAGTGGGGCTGAAACAGAGGGGCTGAAACAGAGGGCGAGAAACAGAGGGGCTGAAACAGAGGGCGAGAAACAGAGGGGCTGAAACAGAGGGGCTGAAACAGACGGGCTGAAACAGAGGGCAAAAAACAGAGAGGCTGTAACAGATGTCGAGAAACAGAAGGTGAGAAACAGAGGGCGAGAAACAGAGGGGCTGAAACAGAGGGCAAAAAACAGAGGGGCTGAAACAGAGGGCGAGAAACAGAGGGTGAGAAACAGAGGGCGAGAAACAGATGGGATGAAACAGAGGGGCTGAAACAGAGGGGCTGAAATAGAGGGGCTGAAACAAAGGGGCTGAAACAGAGGGGCTGCAACAGAGGGGCTGAATCAGAGGGGCTGACACAGAGTGCGAGAAACGGAGGGGCTGAAAAAGAGGGCGAGAAAAAGAGGGGCTGAAACAGAGGGCGAGAAACAGAGGGGCTGAAACAGAGGGCGAGAAACAGAGTCGCTGAAACATGGCGAGAAACAGAGGGGCTGAAACAGAGGGGCTGAAACAGAGGGGCTGAAACAGAGGGGCTGAAACAGAGGGCGAGAAACAGAGGGGCTGAAACAGAGGGCGAGAAACAGAGGGGCTGAAACAGAGGGCGAGAAACAGAGGGGCTGAAACAGAGGGGCTGAAACAGAGGGGCTGAATCAGAGGGGCTGATTCAGAGGGGCTGAAACAGAGGGGCTGAATCAGAGAGCCTGAAACAGAGGGCGAGAAACAGAGGGGCTGAAACAGAGGGCGAAAAACAGAGGGGCTGAAACAGAGGGCGAGAAACAGAGGGGATGAAACAGAGGGGCTGAAACAGAGGTGCTGAAACAGAGTGGCTGAATCAGAGGGGCTGAAACAGAGGGGCTGAATCAGAGGGGCTGAAACAGAGGGGGAGAAACAGTGGGGCTGAAACAGAGGGCGAGAAACAGAGGGATTGAAACAGAGGGCGAGAAACAGAGGGGCTGAAACAGAGGGGCTGAAACAGAGTGGCTGAAACAGAGGGCGAGAAACAGAGAGGTTGAAACAGAGGGCGCGAAGCAGAGGGGCTGAAACAGAGGGCGAGAAACAGAGGGGCTGAAACAGAGGGCGAGAAACAGAGGGGCTGAAACAGAGGGGCTGAAACAGACGGGCTGAAACAGAGGGCAAAAAACAGAGAGGCTGTAACAGAGGGCGAGAAACAGAGGGTGAGAAACAGAGGGCGAGAAACAGAGGGGCTGAAACAGAGGGCAAAAAACAGAGGGGCTGAAACAGAGGGCGAGAAACAGAGGGGCTGAAACAGAGGGGCTGAAACAGAGTGGCTGAAACAGAGGGCGAGAAACAGGGAGTTTGAAACAGAGGGCGAGAAACAGAGGGGCTGAAACAGAGGGCGAGAAACAGAGGGGCTGAAACAGAGGGCGAGAAACAGAGGGGCTGAAACAGAGGGGCTGAAACAGACGGGCTGAAACAGAGGGCAAAAAACAGAGGGGCTGAAACAGAGGGCGAGAAACTGGGGGTGAGAAACAGAGGGCGAGAAACAGAGGGGCTGAAACAGAGGGCAAAAAACAGAGGGGCTGAAACAGAGGGCGAGAAACAGAGGGAGAGAAACAGAGGGCGAGAAACAGATGGGATGAAACAGAGGGGCTGAAACAGAGGGGCTGAAATAGAGGGGCTGAAACAAAGGGGCTGAAACAGAGGGGCTGCAACAGAGGGGCTGAATCAGAGGGGCTGAAACAGAGGGCGAGAAAAAGAGGGGCTGAAACAGAGGGCGAGAAACAAAGGGGCTGAAACAGGGGGGCTGAAACAGAGGGGCTGAAACAGAGGGCGAGAAACAGAGAGGCTGAAACATAGGGCGAGAAACGGATGGGCTGAAACAGAGGGCAAGAAACAGAGGGGCTGAATCAGAGATGCGAGATTCAGAGGGGCTGAAACAGAGGGCGAGAAACAGAGGGGCTGAAACGGAGGGCGAGAAACAGAGGGCGAGAAACAGAGGGACTGAAACAGAGGGGCTGAAACAGAGGGGCTGAAACAGAGGGCTAGAAACAGAGTGGCTGAAACAGAGGGCGAGAAACAGAGGGGCTGAAACAGAGGGGCTGAATCAGTGGGGCTGAAACAGAGGGGCTGAAACAGAGGGCGAGAAATAGAGGGGCTGAAACAGAGGGCGAGAAACAGAGGGGCTGAAACAGAGCGCGAGAAACAGAGGGGCTGAATCAGAGGGCGCGAAACAGAGGGGCTGAAACAGAGGGGCTGAAACAGAGGGGCTGAAACAGAGGGCAAGAAACTGAGGGGCTGAAACAGAGGGCGAGAATCAGAGGGGTTAAACAGAGTGCGAGATACAGAGGGGCTGAATCAGAGGGGCTGAAACAGAGGGCCAGAAACAGAAAGACTGAAACAGAGGGCGAGAAACAGAGGGGCTGAAACAGAGGGGCTGAAACAGATGGTGAGAAACAGAGGGGATTAAACAGAGGGCGAGAAACAGAGGGGCTGAAACAGAGGGGCTGAATCAGAGGGGCTTAAACAGAGGGCGAGAAACAGAGGGGCTGAATCAGAGGGGCTGAATCAGAGGAGCTGAAACAGAGGGGCTGAAACAGAGGGCGAGAAACAGAGGGGCTGAAACAGAGGGCGAGAAACAGAGGGCGAGAAACAGAGATGCTGAAACAGAGGGGCTGAAACAGAGGGGCTGAAACAAAGCGGCTGATACAGAGGGTGAGAAACAGAGGGGCTGAAACAGAGGGCGAGAAACAGAGTCGCTGAAACATGGCGAGAAACAGAGGGGCTGAAACAGAGGGGCTGAAACAGAGGGGCTGAAACAGAGGGCGAGAAACAGAGGGGCTGAAACAGAGATGCGAGATTCAGAGGGGCTGAAACAGAGGGCGAGAAACAGAGGGGCTGAAACAGAGGGCGAGAAACAGAGGGGCTGAAACAGAGGGGCTGAAACAGAGGGGCTGAATCAGAGGGGCTGATTCAGAGGGGCTGAAACAGAGGGGCTGAATCAGAGAGCCTGAAACAGAGGGCGAGAAACAGAGGGGCTGAAACAGAGGGTGAAAAACAGAGGGGCTGAAACAGAGGGCGAGAAACAGAGGGGATGAAACAGAGGGGCTGAAACAGAGGTGCTGAAACAGAGCGGCTGAATCAGAGGGGCTGAAACAGAGGGGCTGAATCAGAGGGGCTGAAACAGAGGGGGAGAAACAGTGGGGCTGAAACAGAGGGCGAGAAACAGAGGGATTGAAACAGAGGGCGAGAAACAGAGGGGCTGAAACAGAGGGGCTGAAACAGAGTGGCTGAAACAGAGGGCGAGAAACAGAGAGGTTGAAACAGAGGGCGCGAAGCAGAGGGGCTGAAACAGAGGGCGAGAAACAGAGGGGCTGAAACAGAGGGCGAGAAACAGAGGGGCTGAAACATAGGGGCTGAAACAGACGGGCTGAAACAGAGGGCAAAAAACAGAGAGGCTGTAACAGAGGGCGAGAAACAGAGGGTGAGAAACAGAGGGCGAGAAACAGAGGGGCTGAAACAGATGGCAAAAAACAGAGGGGCTGAAACAGAGGGCGAGAAACAGAGGGTGAGAAACAGAGGGCGAGAAACAGATGGGATGAAACAGAGGGGCTGAAACAGAGGGGCTGAAATAGAGGGGCTGAAACAAAGGGGCTGAAACAGAGGGGCTGCAACAGAGGGGCTGAATCAGAGGGGCTGACACAGAGTGCGAGAAACAGAGGGGCTGAAACAGAGGGCGAGAAAAAGAGGGGCTGAAACAGAGGGCGAGAAACAAAGGGGCTGAAACAGGGGGGCTGAAACAGAGGGGCTGAAACAGAGGGCGAGAAACAGAGAGGCTGAAACATAGGGCGAGAAACGGAGGGGCTGAAACAGAGGGCAAGAAACAGAGGGGCTGAATCAGAGATGCGAGATTCAGAGGGGCTGAAACAGAGGGCGAGAAACAGAGGGGCTGAAACGGAGGGCGAGAAACAGAGGGCGAGAAACAGAGGGACTGAAACAGAGGGGCTGAAACAGAGGGGCTGAAACAGAGGGCGAGAAACAGAGTGGCTGAAACAGAGGGCGAGAAACAGAGGGGCTGAAACAGAGGGGCTGAAACAGTGGGGCTGAAACAGAGGGGCTGAAACAGAGGGCGAGAAACAGAGGGGCTGAAACAGAGGGCGAGAAACAGAGGGGCTGAAACAGAGGGGCTGAAACAGACGGGCTGAAACAGAGGGCAAAAAACAGAGAGGCTGTAACAGATGTCGAGAAACAGAAGGTGAGAAACAGAGGGCGAGAAACAGAGGGGCTGAAACAGAGGGCAAAAAACAGAGGGGCTGAAACAGAGGGCGAGAAACAGAGGGTGAGAAACAGAGGGCGAGAAACAGATGGGATGAAACAGAGGGGCTGAAACAGAGGGGCTGAAATAGAGGGGCTGAAACAAAGGGGCTGAAACAGAGGGGCTGCAACAGAGGGGCTGAATCAGAGGGGCTGACACAGAGTGCGAGAAACGGAGGGGCTGAAAAAGAGGGCGAGAAAAAGAGGGGCTGAAACAGAGGGCGAGAAACAGAGGGGCTGAAACGGAGGGCGAGAAACAGAGTCGCTGAAACATGGCGAGAAACAGAGGGGCTGAAACAGAGGGGCTGAAACAGAGGGGCTGAAACAGAGGGGCTGAAACAGAGGGCGAGAAACAGAGGGGCTGAAACAGAGGGCGAGAAACAGAGGGGCTGAAACAGAGGGGCTGAAACAGAGGGGCTGAATCAGAGGGGCTGATTCAGAGGGGCTGAAACAGAGGGGCTGAATCAGAGAGCCTGAAACAGAGGGCGAGAAACAGAGGGGCTGAAACAGAGGGCGAAAAACAGAGGGGCTGAAACAGAGGGCGAGAAACAGAGGGGATGAAACAGAGGGGCTGAAACAGAGGTGCTGAAACAGAGCGGCTGAATCAGAGGGGCTGAAACAGAGGGGCTGAATCAGAGGGGCTGAAACAGAGGGGGAGAAACAGTGGGGCTGAAACAGAGGGCGAGAAACAGAGGGATTGAAACAGAGGGCGAGAAACAGAGGGGCTGAAACAGAGGGGCTGAAACAGAGTGGCTGAAACAGAGGGCGAGAAACAGAGAGGTTGAAACAGAGGGCGCGAAGCAGAGGGGCTGAAACAGAGGGCGAGAAACAGAGGGGCTGAAACAGAGGGCGAGAAACAGAGGGGCTGAAACAGAGGGGCTGAAACAGACGGGCTGAAACAGAGGGCAAAAAACAGAGAGGCTGTAACAGAGGGCGAGAAACAGAGGGTGAGAAACAGAGGGCGAGAAACAGAGGGGCTGAAACAGAGGGCAAAAAACAGAGGGGCTGAAACAGAGGGCGAGAAACAGAGGGTGAGAAACAGAGGGCGAGAAACAGATGGGATGAAACAGAGGGGCTGAAACAGAGGGGCTGAAATAGAGGGGCTGAAACAAAGGGGCTGAAACAGAGGGGCTGCAACAGAGGGGCTGAATCAGAGGGGCTGACACAGAGTGCGAGAAACAGAGGGGCTGAAACAGAGGGCGAGAAAAAGAGGGGCTGAAACAGAGGGCGAGAAAGAAAGGGGCTGAAACAGGGGGGCTGAAACAGAGGGGCTGAAACAGAGGGCGAGAAACAGAGAGGCTGAAACATAGGGCGAGAAACGGAGGGGCTGAAACAGAGGGCAAGAAACAGAGGGGCTGAATCAGAGATGCGAGATTCAGAGGGGCTGAAACAGAGGGCGAGAAACAGAGGGGCTGAAACGGAGGGCGAGAAACAGAGGGCGAGAAACAGAGGGACTGAAACAGAGGGGCTGAAACAGAGGGGCTGAAACAGAGGGCGAGAAACAGAGTGGCTGAAACAGAGGGCGAGAAACAGAGGGGCTGAAACAGAGGGGCTGAAACAGTGGGGCTGAAACAGAGGGGCTGAAACAGAGGGCGAGAAATAGAGGGGCTGAAACAGAGGGCGAGAAACAGAGGGGCTGAAACAGAGCGCGAGAAACAGAGGGGCTGAATCAGAGGGCGCGAAACAGAGGGGCTGAAACAGAGGGGCTGAAACAGAGGGGCTGAAACAGAGGGCAAGAAACTGAGGGGCTGAAACAGAGGGCGAGAATCAGAGGGGTTAAACAGAGTGCGAGATACAGAGGGGCTGAATCAGAGGGGCTGAAACAGAGGGCGAGAAACAGAAAGACTGAAACAGAGGGCGAGAAACAGAGGGGCTGAAACAGAGGGGCTGAAACAGATGGTGAGAAACAGAGGGGATTAAACAGAGGGCGAGAAACAGAGGGGCTGAAACAGAGGGGCTGAAACAGAGGGGCTGAATCAGAGGGGCTGAAACAGAGGGCGAGAAACAGAGTGGATGCAACAGAGGGCGAGAAACAGATGGGCAGAAACAGAGGGCGAGAAACAGAGGGGCTGAAACAGAGGGGCTGAAACAGAGAGCGCGAAACAGAGGGACTGAAACAGAGGGCGAGAAACAGAGGGGCTGAAACAGACGGCGAGAAACAGAGGGGCTGAAACAGAGGGCGACAAACAGAGGGACTGAAACAGAGGGTGAGAAACAGAGGGGCTGAAACAGAGGGCGAGAAACAGAGGGGCTGAAACAGAGGGGCTGAAACAGAGGGGCTGAAACAGAGGGCAAGAAACAGAGGGACTGAAACTGAGTGGCTGAAACAGAAGGGCTGAAACAGAGGGGCTGAAACAGAGGGCGAGAAACAGAGGGGCTGAATCAGTGGGGCTGAATCAGAGGAGCTGAAACAGAGGGGCTGAAACAGAGGGCGAGAAACAGAGGGGCTGAAACAGAGGGCGAGAAACAGAGGGCGAGAAACAGAGAGGCTGAAACAGAGGGGCTGAAACAGCGGGGCTGAAACAAAGCGGCTGATACAGAGGGTGAGAAACAGAGGGGCTGAAACAGAGGGTGAGAAACAGAGGGGCTGAAACAGAGGGCGAGAAACAGAGGGGCTGAAACAGAGGGGCTGAAACAGAGGGGTTGAAACAGAGGGCAAGAAACAGAGGGGCTGAAACAGAGGGGCTGAAACAGAGGGGCTGAAACAGAGGGCAAGAAACAGAGGGGCTGAAACAGAGGGCGAGAAACAGAGGGGCTGAAACAGAGGGCGAGAAACAGAGGGGCTGAAACAGAGGGCGAGAAACAGAGGGGCTGAAACAGAGGGCGACAAACAGAGGGACTGAAACAGAGGGTGAGAAACAGAGGGGCTGAAACAGAGGGCGAGAAACAGAGGGGCTGAAACAGAGGGGCTGAAACAGAGGGGTTGAAACAGAGGGCAAGAAACAGAGGGACTGAAACTGAGTGGCTGAAACAGAAGGGCTGAAACAGAGGGGCTGAAACAGAGGGCGAGAAACAGAGGGGATGAATCAGAGGGGCTGAATCAGAGGAGCTGAAACAGAGGGGCTGAAACAGAGGGCGAGAAACAGAGGGGCTGAAACAGAGGGCGAGAAACAGAGGGCGAGAAACAGAGAGGCTGAAACAGAGGGGCTGAAACAGCGGGGCTGAAACAAAGCGGCTGATACAGAGGGTGAGAAACAGAGGGGCTGAAACAGAGGGCGAGAAACAGAGTCGCTGAAACATGGCGAGAAACAGAGGGGCTGAAACAGAGGGGCTGAAACAGAGGGGCTGAAACAGAGGGGCTGAAACAGAGGGCAAGAAACAGAGGGGCTGAAACAGTGGGCGAGAAACAGAGGGGCTGAAACAGAGGGCGAGAAACAGAGGGGCTGAAACAGAGGGCGAGAAACAGAGGGGCTGAAACAGAGGGGCTGAAACAGAGGGGCTGAAACAGAGGGCGAGAAACAGAGAGACTGAAACAGAGGGCGAGAAACAGAGGGGCTGAAACAGAGGGGCTGAAACAGAGGGGCTGAATCAGAGGGGCTGATTCAGAGGGGCTGAAACAGAGGGGCTGAATCAGAGGGGCTGAAACAGAGGGCGAGAAACAGAGTGGCTGAAACAGAGGGCGAGAAACAGACGGGCAGAAACAGAGGGCGAGAAACAGAGGGGCTGAAACAGAGGGGCTGAAACAGAGAGCGCGAAACAGAGGGACTGAAACAGAGGGCGAGAAATAGAGGGGCTGAAACAGACGGCGAGAAACAGAGGGGCTGAAACAGAGGTCGAGAAACAGAGGGGATGAAACAGAGGGCAAGAAACAGAGGGGCTGAAACTGAGTGGCTGAAACAGAAGGGCTGAAACAGAGGGGCTGAAACAGAGGGCGAGAAACAGAGAGGGCTGAATCAGAGGGGCTGAATCAGAGGAGCTGAAACAGAGGGGCTGAAACAGAGGGCGAGAAACAGAGGGGCTGAAACAGAGGGCGAGAAACAGAGGGCGAGAAACAGAGAGGCTGAAACAGACGGTCTGAAACAGAGGGGCTGAAACAAAGCGGCTGATACAGAGGGTGAGAAACAGAGGGGCTGAAACAGAGGGCGAGAAACAGAGTCGTTGAAACATGACGAGAAACAGAGGGGCTGAAACAGAGGGGCTGAAACAGAGGGGCTGAAACAGAGGGCAAGAAACAGAGGGGCTGAAAAAGAGGGCGAGAAACAGAGGGGCTGAAACAGAGGGCGAGAAACGGAGGGGCTGAAACAGAGGGGCTGAAACAGAGGGGCTGAAACAGAGGGCGAGAAACAGAGAGGCTGAAACAGAGGGCGAGAAACAGAGTGGCTGAAACAGAGGGCAAGAAACAGAGGGGCTGAAACAGAGGGCGAGAAACAGAGAGGCTGAAACAGAGGGCGAGAAACAGAGGGGCTGAAACAGAGGGCGAGAAACAGAGGGGCAGAAACAGAGGGCGAGAATCGGAGGGGCAGAAACAGAGGGGCTGAAACAGAGGGGCTGAAACAGAGGGCGAGAAACAGAGGGGCTAAAACAGAGGGCGAGAAACAGAGTCGCTGAAACAGAGGGGCTGAAACAGAGGGGCTGAAACAGAGGGGCTGAAACAGAGGACAAGAAACAGAGGGGCTGAAACAGAGGGCGAGAAACAGAGGGGCTAAAACAGAGGGCGAGAAACGGAGGGGCTGAAACAGAGGGGCTGAAACAGAGGGCGAGAAACAGAGAGGCTGAAACAGCAGGCGAGAAACAGAGTGGCTGAAACAGAGGGCAAGAATCAGAGGGGCTGAAACAGAGGGCGAGAAACAGAGAGGCTGAAACAGATGGCGAGAAACAGAGGGGCTGAAACAGAGGGCGAGAAACAGAGGGGCAGAAACAGAGAGCGAGAATCGGAGGGGCTGAAACAGAGGGGCTGAAACAGAGGGGCTGAAACAGAGGGCGAGAAACAGAGGGACTGAAACAGAGGGCGAGAAACAGAGGGGCTGAAACAGCGGGCGAGAAACAGAGGGCGAGAAACAGATGGGCTGAAACAGAGGGCGAGAAACAGAGGGGCTGAAACAGAGGGGCTGAAACAGAGGGGCTGAAACAGAGGGCGAGAAACAGAGGGGCTGAAACAGAGGGGCTGAAACAGAGGAGCTGAAACAGAGGGGATGAAACAGAGGGCGAGAAACAGAGGGGCTGAAACAGAGGGGCTGAAACAGATGAGCTGAAACAGAGGGCGAGAAACAGAGAGGCTGAAACAGAGGGCGAGAAACAGACGGGCTGAAACAGAGGGCGAGAAATAGAGGGGCTGAAACAGAGGGGCTGAAACAGTGGGGCTGAAACAGAGGGCGAGAAACAGAGGGGCTGAAACAGAGGGGCTGAAACAGAGGAGCTGAAACAGAGGGCGAGAAACAGAGAGGCTGAAACAGAGGGCGAGAAACAGAGTGGCTGAAACAGAGGGCAAGAAACAGAGGGGCTGAAACAGAGGGCGAGAAACAGAGGGGCTGAAACAGAGGGGCTGAAACAGAGGGGCTGAAACAGAGGCGCTGAAACAGAGGGGCTGAACCAGAAGGGCTGAAACAGAGGGCGAGAAACAGAGGGGCTGAAACAGAGGGCCAGAAACAGAGGGCGAGAAACAGAGGGACTGAAACTGAGGTGCTGAAACAGAGGGGCTGAAACAGAGGGCGAGAAACAGAGCGGCTGAAACAGAGGGCGAGAAACAGAGGGGCTGAAACAAAGGGGCTGAAACAGTGGGGCTGAAACAGAGGGGCTGAAACAGAGGGCGAGAAATAGAGGGGCTGAAACAGAGGGCGAGAAACAGAGGGGCTGAAACAGAGGGCGAGAAACAGAGGGGCTGAAACAGAGGGGCTGAAACAGAGGGGCTGGAACAGAGGGCGAGAAACAGGGGCTGAAACATAGGGCGAGAAACAGAGGGGCTGAAACAGAGGGCGAGAAACAGAGGGGCTGAATCAGAGGGGCTGAAACAGAGGGCGATAAACAGCGGGGCTGAAACAGAGGGCGAGAAACAGAGGGGCTGAAACAGAGGGCGAGAGACAGAGGGGCAGAAAAAGAGGGCGAGAAACAGAGGGGCTGAATCAGAGGGGCTGAAACAGAGGGGCTGAATCAGACGGGCAGAAACAGAGGGCGAGAAACAGAGGGGATGAAACAGAGGGCGAGAGACAGAGGGGCAGAAAAAGAGGTCGAGAAACAGAGGGGCTGAAACAGAGGGGCTGAAACAGAGAGTGTGAATCAGAGGGGCTGAAACAGAGGGCGAGAAACAGAGGGGCTGAAACAGAGAGGCTGAATCGAGGGGCTGAAACAGAGGGGCTGAAACAGAGGGGCTGAAACAGAGGGCGAGAAACAGAGGGGCTGAATCAGAGGGGCTGAATCAGAGGGGCCGAAACAGAGATGGCTGAAACAGTGGGCAAGAAACTAAGGGACTGAAACAGCGGGCGAGAAACAGAGTGCGAGAAACAGAGGGGCTGAAACAGAGGGGCTGAAACAGACGGGCTGAAACAGAGAGCCTGAAACAGAGGGGCTGAAACAGAGGGTGAGAAACAGATGGGCTGAAACAGAGGGCAAGAAACAGAGGGGCTGAAACAGAGGGCGAAAACAGAGGGGCTGAAACAGAGGGCGAGAAACGGAGGGGCTGAAACAGAGGGGCTGAAACAGAGGGGCTGAAACAGAGGGCGAGAAACAGAGAGGCTGAAACAGAGGGCGAGAAACAGAGTGGCTGAAACAGAGGGCAAGAAACAGAGGGGCTGAAACAGAGGGCGAGAAACAGAGGGGCTGAAACAGAGGTCGAGAAACAGAGGGCGAGAATCGGAGGGGCTGAAACAGAGGGGCTGAAACAGAGGGGCTGAAACAGAGGGCGAGAAACAGAGGGGCTGAAACAGAGGGCGAGAAACAGAGGGGCTGAAACAGAGGGCGAGAAACAGAGGGCGAGAAACAGAGGTGCTGAAACAGAGGGCGAGAAACAGAGGGGCTGAAACAGAGGGGCTGAAACAGAGGGGCTGAAACAGAGGGCGAGAAACAGAGGGGCTGAAACAGAGGGGCTGAAACAGAGGAGCTGAAACAGAGGGGATGAAACAGAGGGCGAGAAACAGAGGGGCTGAAGCAGAGGGGCTGAAACAGAGGTGCTGAAACAGAGGGCGAGAAACAGAGAGGCTGAAACAGAGGGCGAGAAACAGACGGGCTGAAACAGAGGGCGAGAAACAGAGGGGCTGAAACAGAGGGGCTGAAACAGTGGGGCTGGAACAGAGGGCGAGAAACAGAGGGGCTGAAACAGAGGGGCTGAAACAGAGGAGCTGAAACAGAGGGCGAGAAACAGAGAGGCTGAAACAGAGGGCGAGAAACAGAGTGGCTGAAACAGAGGGCAAGAAACAGAGGGGCTGAAACAGAGGGTCTGAAACAGAGGGGCTGAAACAGAGGGTCTGAAACAGAGGGGCTGAAACAGAGGCGCTGAAACAGAGGGGCTGAACCAGAAGGGCTGAAACAGAGGGCGAGAAACAGAGGGGCTGAAACAGAGGGCCAGAAACAGAGGGCGAGAAACAGAGGGACTGAAACTGAGGGGCTGAAACAGAGGGCGAGAAACAGAGCGGCTGGAACAGAGGGCGAGAAGCAGAGGGGCTGAAACAAAGGGGCTGAAACAGTTGGGCTGAAACAGAGGGGCTGAAACAGAGGGCGAGAAATAGAGGGGCTGAAACAGAGGGCGAGAAACAGAGGGGCTGAAACAGAGGGCGAGAAACAGAGGGGCTGAAACAGAGGGGCTGAAACAGAGGGGCTGGAACAGAGGGCGAGAAACAGGGGCTGAAACAGAGGGCGAGAAACAGAGGGGCTGAAACAGAGGGGCTGAATCGGAGGGGCTGAAACAGAGGGGCTGAAACAGAGGGGCTGAAACAGAGGGCGAGAAACAGAGGGGCTGAATCAGAGGGGCTGAATCAGAGGGGCCGAAACAGAGGGGCTGAAACAGTGGGCAAGAAACTAAGGAACTGAAACAGCGGGCGAGAAACAGAGTGCGAGAAACAGAGGGGCTGAAACAGAGGGGCTGAAACAGACGGGCTGAAACAGAGAGCCTGAAACAGAGGGGCTGAAACAGAGGGTGAGAAACAGATGGGCTGAAACAGAGGGCAAGAAACAGAGGGGCTGAAACAGAGGGCGAGAAACAGAGGGGCTGAAACAGAGGGCGAGAAACGGAGGGGCTGAAACAGAGGGGCTGAAACAGAGGGGCTGAAACAGAGGGCGAGAAACAGAGAGGCTGAAACAGAGGGCGAGAAACAGAGTGGCTGAAACAGAGGGCAAGAAACAGAGGGGCTGAAACAGAGGGCGAGAAACAGAGGGGCTGAAACAGAGGGCGAGAAACAGAGGGGCAGAAACAGAGGGCGAGAATCGGAGGGGCTGAAACAGAGGGGCTGAAACAGAGGGGCTGAAACAGAGGGCGAGAAACAGAGGGGCTGAAACAGAGGGCGAGAAACAGAGGGGCTGAAACAGAGGGCGAGAAACAGAGGAGGAGAAACAGAGGGCGAGAAACAGAGGGGCTGAAACAGAGGGCGAGAAACAGAGGGGCTGAAACAGAGGGCGAGAAACAGAGGGGCTGAAACAGAGGGGCTGAAACAGAGGAGCTGAAACAGAGGGCGAGAAACAGAGAGGCTGAAACAGAGGGCGAGAAACAGACGGGCTGAAACAGAGGGCGAGAAACAGAGGGGCTGAAACAGAGGGGCTGAAACAGAGGGCGAGAAACGGAGGGGCTGAAACAGAGGGGCTGAAACAGAGGGGCTGAAACAGAGGGCGAGAAACAGAGAGGCTGAAACAGAGGGCGAGAAACAGAGTGGCTGAAACAGAGGGCAAGAAACAGAGGGGCTGAAACAGAGGGCGAGAAACAGAGGGGCTGAAACAGAGGGCGAGAAACAGAGGGGCAGAAACAGAGGGCGAGAATCGGAGGGGCTGAAACAGAGGGGCTGAAACAGAGGGGCTGAAACAGAGGGCGAGAAACAGAGGGGCTGAAACAGAGGGCGAGAAACAGAGGGGCTGAAACAGAGGGCGAGAAACAGAGGGCGAGAAACAGAGGTGCTGAAACAGAGGGCGAGAAACAGAGGGGCTGAAACAGAGGGGCTGAAACAGAGGGGCTGAAACAGAGGGCGAGAAACAGAGGGGCTGAAACAGTGGGGCTGAAACAGAGGAGCTGAAACAGAGGGGATGAAACAGAGGGCGAGAAACAGTGGGGCTGAAACAGAGGGGCTGAAACAGAGGAGCTGAAACAGAGGGCGAGAAACAGAGAGGCTGAAACAGAGGGCGAGAAACAGACGGGCTGAAACAGAGGGCGAGAAACAGAGGGGCTGAAACAGAGGGGCTGAAACAGTGGGGCTGGAACAGAGGGCGAGAAACAGAGGGGCTGAAACAGAGGGGCTGAAACAGAGGAGCTGAAACAGAGGGCGAGAAACAGAGAGGCTGAAACAGAGGGCGAGAAACAGAGTGGCTGAAACAGAGGGCAAGAAACAGAGGGGCTGAAACAGAGGGCGAGAAAAAGAGGGGCTGAAACAGAGGGTCTGAAACAGAGGGGCTGAAACAGAGGCGCTGAAACAGAGGGGCTGAACCAGAAGGGCTGAAACAGAGGGCGAGAAACAGAGGGGCTGAAACAGAGGGCCAGAAACAGAGGGCGAGAAACAGAGGGACTGAAACTGAGGGGCTGAAACAGAAGGCGAGAAACAGAGCGGCTGAAACAGAGGGCGAGAAGCAGAGGGGCTGAAACAAAGGGGCTGAAACAGTGGGGCTGAAACAGAGGGGCTGAAACAGAGGGCGAGAAATAGAGGGGCTGAAACAGAGGGCGAGAAACAGAGGGGCTGAAACAGAGGGCGAGAAACAGAGGGGCTGAAACAGAGGGGCTGAAACAGAGGGGCTGGAACAGAGGGCGAGAAACAGGGGCTGAAACAGAGGTCGAGAAACAGAGGGGCTGAAACAGAGGGGCTGAATCGGAGGGGCTGAAACAGAGGGGCTGAAACAGAGGGGCTGAAACAGAGGGCGAGAAACAGAGGGGCTGAATCAGAGGGGCTGAATCAGAGGGGCCGAAACAGAGGGGCTGAAACAGTGGGCAAGAAACTAAGGAACTGAAACAGCGGGCGAGAAACAGAGTGCGAGAAACAGAGGGGCTGAAACAGAGGGGCTGAAACAGACGGGCTGAAACAGAGAGCCTGAAACAGAGGGGCTGAAACAGAGGGTGAGAAACAGATGGGCTGAAACAGAGGGCAAGAAACAGAGGGGCTGAAACAGAGGGCGAGAAACAGAGGGGCTGAAACAGAGGGCGAGAAACGGAGGGGCTGAAACAGAGGGGCTGAAACAGAGGGGCTGAAACAGAGGGCGAGAAACAGAGAGGCTGAAACAGAGGGCGAGAAACAGAGTGGCTGAAACAGAGGGCAAGAAACAGAGGGGCTGAAACAGAGGGCGAGAAACAGAGGGGCTGAAACAGAGGGCGAGAAACAGAGGGGCAGAAACAGAGGGCGAGAATCGGAGGGGCTGAAACAGAGGGGCTGAAACAGAGGGGCTGAAACAGAGGGCGAGAAACAGAGGGGCTGAAACAGAGGGCGAGAAACAGAGGGGCTGAAACAGAGGGCGAGAAACAGAGGAGGTGAAACAGAGGGCGAGAAACAGAGGGGCTGAAACAGAGGGCGAGAAACAGAGGGGCTGAAACAGAGGGCGAGAAACAGAGGGGCTGAAACAGAGGGGCTGAAACAGAGGAGCTGAAACAGAGGGCGAGAAACAGAGAGGCTGAAACAGAGGGCGAGAAACAGACGGGCTGAAACAGAGGGCGAGAAACAGAGGGGCTGAAACAGAGGGGCTGAAACAGTGGGGCTGAAACAGAGGGCGAGAAACAGAGGGGCTGAAACAGAGGGGATGAAACAGAGGAGCTGAAACAGAGGGCGAGAAACAGAGAGGCTGAAACAAAGGGCGAGAAACAGAGTGGCTGAAACAGAGGGCAAGAAACAGAGGGGCTGAAACAGAGGGGCTGAAACAGAGGGGCTGAAACAGAGGCGCTGAAACAGAGGGGCTGAACCAGAAGGGCAGAAACCGAGGGCGAGAAACAGAGGGACTGAAACTGAGGTGGTGAAACAGAGGGCGAGAAACAGAGCGGCTGAAACAGAGGGCGAGAAACAGAGGGGCTGAAACAAAGGGGCTGAAACAGTGGGTCTGAAACAGAGGGGCTGAAACAGAGGGCGAGAAATAGAGGGGCTGAAACAGAGGGCGAGAAACAGAGGGGCTGAAACAGAGGTGGAGAAACAGAGAGGCTGAAACAGAGGGGCTGAAACAGAGGGGCTGGAACAGAGGGCGAGAAACAGGGGCTGAAACAGAGGGCGAGGAACAGAGGGGCTGAAACAGAGGGCGAGAAACAGAGGGGCTGAAACAGAGGGCGAGATACAGAGGGTGAGAAACAGAGGAGCTGAAACAGAGGGCGAGAAACAGAGGGGCTGAAACAGAGGGGCTGAAACAGAGGGGCTGAATCAGAGGGGCTGAAACAGAGGGGCTGAATCAGACGGGCTGAAACAGAGGGCGAGAAACAGAGGGGATGAAACAGAGGGCGAGAGACAGAGGGGCAGAAAAAGAGGGCGAGAAACAGAGGGGCTGAAACAGAGGGGCTGAAACAGAGAGTGTGAATCAGAGGGGCTGAAACAGAGGGCGAGAAACAGAGGGGCTGAAACAGAGGGGCCGAATCGGATTGGCTGAAACAGAGGGGCTGAAACAGAGGGGCTGAAACAGAGGGCGAGAAACAGAGGGGCTGAATCAGAGGGGCTGAATCAGAGGGGCCGAAACAGAGGGGCTGAAACAGTGGGCAAGAAACTAAGGGACTGAAACAGCGGGCGAGAAACAGAGTGCGAGAAACAGAGGGGCTGAAACAGAGAGCCTGAAACAGAGGGGCTGAAACAGAGGGCGAGAAACAGAGGGGCAGAAACAGAGGGCGACAATCGGAGGGGCTGAAACAGAGGGGCTGAAACAGAGGGGCTGAAACAGAGGGCGAGAAACAGAGGGGCTGAAACAGAGGGCGAGAAACAGAGGGGCTGAAACAGAGGGCGAGAAACAGAGGGCGAGAAACAGAGGTGCTGAAACAGAGGGCGAGAAACAGAGGGGCTGAAACAGAGGGGCTGAAACAGAGGGGCTGAAACAGAGGGCGAGAAACAGAGGGGCTGAAACAGCGGGGCTGAAACAGAGGAGCTGAAACAGAGGGGATGAAACAGAGGGCGAGAAACAGTGGGGCTGAAACAGAGGGGCTGAAACAGAGGAGCTGAAACAGAGGGCGAGAAACAGAGAGGCTGAAACAGAGGGCGAGAAACAGACGGGCTGAAACAGAGGGCGAGAAACAGAGGGGCTGAAACAGAGGGGCTGAAACAGTGGGGCTGGAACAGAGGGCGAGAAACAGAGGGGCTGAAACAGAGGGGCTGAAACAGAGGAGCTGAAACAGAGGGCGAGAAACAGAGAGGCTGAAACAGAAGGCGAGAAACAGAGTGGCTGAAACAGAGGGCAAGAAACAGAGGGGCTGAAACAGAGGGCGAGAAACAGAGGGGCTGAAACAGAGGGTCTGAAACAGAGGGGCTGAAACAGAGGCGCTGAAACAGAGGGGCTGAACCAGAAGGGCTGAAACAGAGGGCGAGAAACAGAGGGGCTGAAACAGAGGGCCAGAAACAGAGGGCGAGAAACAGAGGGACTGAAACTGAGGGGCTGAAACAGAGGGCGAGAAACAGAGCGGCTGAAACAGAGGGCGAGAAGCAGAGGGGCTGAAACAAAGGGGCTGAAACAGTGGGGCTGAAACAGAGGGGCTGAAACAGAGGGCGAGAAATAGAGGGGCTGAAACAGAGGGCGAGAAACAGAGGGGCTGAAACAGAGGGCGAGAAACAGAGGGGCTGAAACAGAGGGGCTGAAACAGAGGGGCTGGAACAGAGGGCGAGAAACAGGGGCTGAAACAGAGGTCGAGAAACAGAGGGGCTGAAACAGAGGGGCTGAATCAGAGGGGCCGAAACAGAGGGGCTGAAACAGTGGGCAAGAAACTAAGGAACTGAAACAGCGGGCGAGAAACAGAGGGGCTGAAACAGAGGGGCTGAAACAGAGGGCGAGAAACAGAGGGGCTGAATCAGAGGGGCTGAATCAGAGGGGCCGAAACAGAGGGGCTGAAACAGTGGGCAAGAAACTAAGGAACTGAAACAGCGGGCGAGAAACAGAGTGCGAGAAACAGAGGGGCTGAAACAGAGGGGCTGAAACAGACGGGCTGAAACAGAGAGCCTGAAACAGAGGGGCTGAAACAGAGGGTGAGAAACAGATGGGCTGAAACAGAGGGCAAGAAACAGAGGGGCTGAAACAGAGGGCGAGAAACAGAGGGGCTGAAACAGAGGGCGAGAAACGGAGGGGCTGAAACAGAGGGGCTGAAACAGAGGGGCTGAAACAGAGGGCGAGAAACAGAGAGGCTGAAACAGAGGGCGAGAAACAGAGTGGCTGAAACAGAGGGCAAGAAACAGAGGGGCTGAAACAGAGGGCGAGAAACAGAGGGGCTGAAACAGAGGGCGAGAAACAGAGGGGCAGAAACAGAGGGCGAGAATCGGAGGGGCTGAAACAGAGGGGCTGAAACAGAGGGGCTGAAACAGAGGGCGAGAAACAGAGGGGCTGAAACAGAGGGCGAGAAACAGAGGGGCTGAAACAGAGGGCGAGAAACAGAGGAGGTGAAACAGAGGGCGAGAAACAGAGGGGCTGAAACAGAGGGCGAGAAACAGAGGGGCTGAAACAGAGGAGCTGAAACAGAGGGGCTGAAACAGAGGGGCTGAAACAGAGGAGCTGAAACAGAGGGCGAGAAACAGAGAGGCTGAAACAGAGGGCGAGAAACAGACGGGCTGAAACAGAGGGCGAGAAACAGAGGGGCTGAAACAGAGGGGCTGAAACAGTGGGGCTGAAACAGAGGGCGAGAAACAGAGGGGCTGAAACAGAGGGGCTGAAACAGAGGAGCTGAAACAGAGGGCGAGAAACAGAGAGGCTGAAACAGAGGGCGAGAAACAGAGTGGCTGAAACAGAGGGCAAGAAACAGAGGGGCTGAAACAGAGGGGCTGAAACAGAGGGGCTGAAACAGAGGCGCTGAAACAGAGGGGCTGAACCAGAAGGGCAGAAACAGAGGGCGAGAAACAGAGGGGCTGAAACAGAGGGCCAGAAACAGAGGTCGAGAAACAGAGGGACTGAAACTGAGGTGCTGAAACAGAGGGCGAGAAACAGAGCGGCTGAAACAGAGGGCGAGAAACAGAGGGTCTGAAACAAAGGGGCTGAAACAGTGGGGCTGAAACAGAGGGGCTGAAACAGAGGGCGAGAAATAGAGGGGCTGAAACAGAGGGCGAGAAACAGAGGGGCTGAAACAGAGGGGGAGAAACAGAGGGGCTGAAACAGAGGGGCTGAAACAGAGGGCGAGAAACAGAGCGGCTGAAACAGAGGGCGAGAAACAGAGGGGCTGAAACAAAGGGGCTGAAACAGTGGGGCTGAAACAGAGGGGCTGAAACAGAGGGCGAGAAATAGAGGGGCTGAAACAGAGGGCGAGAAACAGAGGGGCTGAAACAGAGGGGGAGAAACAGAGGGGCTGAAACAGAGGGGCTCAAACAGAGGGGCTGAAACAGAGGAGCTGAAACAGAGGGCGAGAAACAGAGAGGCTGAAACAGAGGGCGAGAAACAGACGGGCTGAAACAGAGGGCGAGAAACAGAGGGGCTGAAACAGAGGGGCTGAAACAGTGGGGCTGGAACAGAGGGCGAGAAACAGAGGGGCTGAAACAGAGGGGCTGAAACAGAGGAGCTGAAACAGAGGGCGAGAAACAGAGAGGCTGAAACAGAGGGCGAGAAACAGAGTGGCTGAAACAGAGGGCAAGAAACAGAGGGGCTGAAACAGAGGGCGAGAAACAGAGGGGCTGAAACAGAGGGTCTGAAACAGAGGGGCTGAAACAGAGGCGCTGAAACAGAGGGGCTGAACCAGAAGGGCTGAAACAGAGGGCGAGAAACAGAGGGGCTGAAACAGAGGGCCAGAAACAGAGGGCGAGAAACAGAGGGACTGAAACTGAGGGGCTGAAACAGAGGGCGAGAAACAGAGCGGCTGAAACAGAGGGCGAGAAGCAGAGGGGCTGAAACAAAGGGGCTGAAACAGTGGGGCTGAAACAGAGGGGCTGAAACAGAGGGCGAGAAATAGAGGGGCTGAAACAGAGGGCGAGAAACAGAAGGGCTGAAACAGAGGGCGAGAAACAGAGGGGCTGAAACAGAGGGGCTGAAACAGAGGGGCTGGAACAGAGGGCGAGAAACAGGGGCTGAAACAGAGGGCGAGAAACAGAGGGGCTGAAACAGAGGGGCTGAATCGGAGGGGCTGAAACAGAGGGGCTGAAACAGAGGGCGAGAAACAGAGGGGCTGAATCAGAGGGGCTGAATCAGAGAGGCCGAAACAGAGGGGCTGAAACAGTGGGCAAGAAACTAAGGAACTGAAACAGCGGGCGAGAAACAGAGTGCGAGAAACAGAGGGGCTGAAACAGAGGGGCTGAAACAGACGGGCTGAAACAGAGAGCCTGAAACAGAGGGGCTGAAACAGAGGGTGAGAAACAGATGGGCTGAAACAGAGGGCAAGAAACAGAGGGGCTGAAACAGAGGGCGAGAAACAGAGGGGCTGAAACAGAGGGCGAGAAACGGAGGGGCTGAAACAGAGGGGCTGAAACAGAGGGGCTGAAACAGAGGGCGAGAAACAGAGAGGCTGAAACAGAGGGCGAGAAACAGAGTGGCTGAAACAGAGGGCAAGAAACAGAGGGGCTGAAACAGAGGGCGAGAAACAGAGGGGCTGAAACAGAGGGCGAGAAACAGAGGGGCAGAAACAGAGGGCGAGAATCGGAGGGGCTGAAACAGAGGGGCTGAAACAGAGGGGCTGAAACAGAGGGCGAGAAACAGAGGGGCTGAAACAGAGGGCGAGAAACAGAGGGGCTGAAACAGAGGGCGAGAAACAGAGGAGGTGAAACAGAGGGCGAGAAACAGAGGGGCTGAAACAGAGGGCGAGAAACAGAGGGGCTGAAACAGAGGGCGAGAAACAGAGGGGCTGAAACAGAGGGGCTGAAACAGAGGAGCTGAAACAGAGGGCGAGAAACAGAGAGGCTGAAACAGAGGGCGAGAAACAGACGGGCTGAAACAGAGGGCGAGAAACAGAGGGGCTGAAACAGAGGGGCTGAAACAGAGGGCGAGAAACGGAGGGGCTGAAACAGAGGGGCTGAAACAGAGGGGCTGAAACAGAGGGCGAGAAACAGAGAGGCTGAAACAGAGGGCGAGAAACAGAGTGGCTGAAACAGAGGGCAAGAAACAGAGGGGCTGAAACAGAGGGCGAGAAACAGAGGGGCTGAAACAGAGGGCGAGAAACAGAGGGGCAGAAACAGAGGGCGAGAATCGGAGGGGCTGAAACAGAGGGGCTGAAACAGAGGGGCTGAAACAGAGGGCGAGAAACAGAGGGGCTGAAACAGAGGGCGAGAAACAGAGGGGCTGAAACAGAGGGCGAGAAACAGAGGGTGAGAAACAGAGGTGCTGAAACAGAGGGCGAGAAACAGAGGGGCTGAAACAGAGGGGCTGAAACAGAGGGGCTGAAACAGAGGGCGAGAAACAGAGGGGCTGAAACAGCGGGGCTGAAACAGAGGAGCTGAAACAGAGGGGATGAAACAGAGGGCGAGAAACAGAGGGGCTGAAACAGAGGGGCTGAAACAGAGGAGCTGAAACAGAGGGCGAGAAACAGAGAGGCTGAAACAGAGGGCGAGAAACAGACGGGCTGAAACAGAGGGCGAGAAACAGAGGGGCTGAAACAGAGGGGCTGAAACAGTGGGGCTGGAACAGAGGGCGAGAAACAGAGGGCGAGAAACAGAGGGGCTGAAACAGAGGGGCTGAAACAGAGGAGCTGAAACAGAGGGCGAGAAACAGAGAGGCTGAAACAGAGGGCGAGAAACAGAGTGGCTGAAACAGAGGGCAAGAAACAGAGGGGCTGAAACAGAGGGCGAGAAACAGAGGGGCTGAAACAGAGGGTCTGAAACAGAGGGGCTGAAACAGAGGCGCTGAAACAGAGGGGCTGAACCAGAAGGGCTGAAACAGAGGGCGAGAAACAGAGGGGCTGAAACAGAGGGCCAGAAACAGAGGGCGAGAAACAGAGGGACTGAAACTGAGGGGCTGAAACAGAGGGCGAGAAACAGAGCGGCTGAAACAGAGGGCGAGAAGCAGAGGGGCTGAAACAAAGGGGCTGAAACAGTGGGGCTGAAACAGAGGGGCTGAAACAGAGGGCGAGAAATAGAGGGGCTGAAACAGAGGGCGAGAAACAGAGGGGCTGAAACAGAGGGCGAGAAACAGAGGGGCTGAAACAGAGGGGCTGAAACAGAGGGGCTGGAACAGAGGGCGAGAAACAGGGGCTGAAACAGAGGTCGAGAAACAGAGGGGCTGAAACAGAGGGGCTGAATCGGAGGGGCTGAAACAGAGGGGCTGAAACAGAGGGGCTGAAACAGAGGGCGAGAAACAGAGGGGCTGAATCAGAGGGGCTGAATCAGAGGGGCCGAAACAGAGGGGCTGAAACAGTGGGCAAGAAACTAAGGAACTGAAACAGCGGGCGAGAAACAGAGTGCGAGAAACAGAGGGGCTGAAACAGAGGGGCTGAAACAGACGGGCTGAAACAGAGAGCCTGAAACAGAGGGGCTGAAACAGAGGGTGAGAAACAGATGGGCTGAAACAGAGGGCAAGAAACAGAGGGGCTGAAACAGAGGGCGAGAAACAGAGGGGCTGAAACAGAGGGCGAGAAACGGAGGGGCTGAAACAGAGGGGCTGAAACAGAGGGGCTGAAACAGAGGGCGAGAAACAGAGAGGCTGAAACAGAGGGCGAGAAACAGAGTGGCTGAAACAGAGGGCAAGAAACAGAGGGGCTGAAACAGAGGGCGAGAAACAGAGGGGCTGAAACAGAGGGCGAGAAACAGAGGGGCAGAAACAGAGGGCGAGAATCGGAGGGGCTGAAACAGAGGGGCTGAAACAGAGGGGCTGAAACAGAGGGCGAGAAACAGAGGGGCTGAAACAGAGGGCGAGAAACAGAGGAGGTGAAACAGAGGGCGAGAAACAGAGGTGCTGAAACAGAGGGCGAGAAACAGAGGGGCTGAAACAGAGGGCGAGAAACAGAGCGGCTGAAACAGAGGGGCTGAAACAGAGGAGCTGAAACAGAGGGCGAGAAACAGAGAGGCTGAAACAGAGGGCGAGAAACAGACGGGCTGAAACAGAGGGCGAGAAACAGAGGGGCTGAAACAGAGGGGCTGAAACAGTGGGGCAGAAACAGAGGGCGAGAAACAGAGGGGCTGAAACAGAGGGGCTGAAACAGAGGAGCTGAAACAGAGGGCGAGAAACAGAGAGGCTGAAACAGAGGGCGAGAAACAGAGTGGCTGAAACAGAGGGCAAGAAACAGAGGGGCTGAAACAGAGGGGCTGAAACAGAGGGGCTGAAACAGAGGCGCTGAAACAGAGGGGCTGAACCAGAAGGGCAGAAACAGAGGGCGAGAAACAGAGAGGCTGAAACAGAGGGCGAGAAACAGAGTGGCTGAAACAGAGGGCAAGAAACAGAGGGGCTGAAACAGAGGGCGAGAAACAGAGGGGCTGAAACAGAGGGCGAGAAACAGAGGGGCAGAAACAGAGGGCGAGAATCGGAGGGGCTGAAACAGAGGGGCTGAAACAGAGGGGCTGAAACAGAGGGCGAGAAACAGAGGGGCTGAAACAGAGGGCGAGAAACAGAGGGGCTGAAACAGAGGGCGAGAAACAGAGGAGGTGAAACAGAGGGCGAGAAACAGAGGGGCTGAAACAGAGGGCGAGAAACAGAGGGGCTGAAACAGAGGGCGAGAAACAGAGGGGCTGAAACAGAGGGGCTGAAACAGAGGAGCTGAAACAGAGGGCGAGAAACAGAGAGGCTGAAACAGAGGGCGAGAAACAGACGGGCTGAAACAGAGGGCGAGAAACAGAGGGGCTGAAACAGAGGGGCTGAAACAGAGGGCGAGAAACGGAGGGGCTGAAACAGAGGGGCTGAAACAGAGGGGCTGAAACAGAGGGCGAGAAACAGAGAGGCTGAAACAGAGGGCGAGAAACAGAGTGGCTGAAACAGAGGGTAAGAAACAGAGGGGCTGAAACAGAGGGCGAGAAACAGAGGGGCTGAAACAGAGGGCGAGAAACAGAGGGGCAGAAACAGAGGGCGAGAATCGGAGTGGCTGAAACAGAGGGGCTGAAACAGAGGGGCTGAAACAGAGGGCGAGAAACAGAGGGGCTGAAACAGAGGGCGAGAAACAGAGGGGCTGAAACAGAGGGCGAGAAACAGAGGGCGAGAAACAGAGGTGCTGAAACAGAGGGCGAGAAACAGAGGGGCTGAAACAGAGGGGCTGAAACAGAGGGGCTGAAACAGAGGGCGAGAAACAGAGGGGCTGAAACAGCGGGGCTGAAACAGAGGAGCTGAAACAGAGGGGATGAAACAGAGGGCGAGAAACAGAGGGGCTGAAACAGAGGGGCTGAAACAGAGGAGCTGAAACAGAGGGCGAGAAACAGAGAGGCTGAAACAGAGGGCGAGAAACAGACGGGCTGAAACAGAGGGCGAGAAACAGAGGGGCTGAAACAGAGGGGCTGAAACAGTGGGGCTGGAACAGAGGGCGAGAAACAGAGGGCGAGAAACAGAGGGGCTGAAACAGAGGGGCTGAAACAGAGGAGCTGAAACAGAGGGCGAGAAACAGAGAGGCTGAAACAGAGGGCGAGAAACAGAGTGGCTGAAACAGAGGGCAAGAAACAGAGGGGCTGAAACAGAGGGCGAGAAACAGAGGGGCTGAAACAGAGGGTCTGAAACAGAGGGGCTGAAACAGAGGCGCTGAAACAGAGGGGCTGAACCAGAAGGGCTGAAACAGAGGGCGAGAAACAGAGGGGCTGAAACAGAGGGCCAGAAACAGAGGGCGAGAAACAGAGGGACTGAAACTGAGGGGCTGAAACAGTGGGCGAGAAACAGAGCGGCTGAAACAGAGGGCGAGAAGCAGAGGGGCTGAAACAAAGGGGCTGAAACAGTGGGGCTGAAACAGAGGGGCTGAAACAGAGGGCGAGAAATAGAGGGGCTGAAACAGAGGGCGAGAAACAGAGGGGCTGAAACAGAGGGCGAGAAACAGAGGGGCTGAAACAGAGGGGCTGAAACAGAGGGGCTGGAACAGAGGGCGAGAAACAGGGGCTGAAACAGAGGTCGAGAAACAGAGGGGCTGAAACAGAGGGGCTGAATCGGAGGGGCTGAAACAGAGGGGCTGAAACAGAGGGGCTGAAACAGAGGGCGAGAAACAGAGGGGCTGAATCAGAGGGGCTGAATCAGAGGGGCCGAAACAGAGGGGCTGAAACAGTGGGCAAGAAACTAAGGAACTGAAACAGCGGGCGAGAAACAGAGTGCGAGAAACAGAGGGGCTGAAACAGAGGGGCTGAAACAGACGGGCTGAAACAGAGAGCCTGAAACAGAGGGGCTGAAACAGAGGGTGAGAAACAGATGGGCTGAAACAGAGGGCAAGAAACAGAGGGGCTGAAACAGAGGGCGAGAAACAGAGGGGCTGAAACAGAGGGCGAGAAACGGAGGGGCTGAAACAGAGGGGCTGAAACAGAGGGGCTGAAACAGAGGGCGAGAAACAGAGAGGCTGAAACAGAGGGCGAGAAACAGAGTGGCTGAAACAGAGGGCAAGAAACAGAGGGGCTGAAACAGAGGGCGAGAAACAGAGGGGCTGAAACAGAGGGCGAGAAACAGAGGGGCAGAAACAGAGGGCGAGAATCGGAGGGGCTGAAACAGAGGGGCTGAAACAGAGGGGCTGAAACAGAGGGCGAGAAACAGAGGGGCTGAAACAGAGGGCGAGAAACAGAGGGGCTGAAACAGAGGGCGAGAAACAGAGGAGGTGAAACAGAGGGCGAGAAACAGAGGTGCTGAAACAGAGGGCGAGAAACAGAGGGGCTGAAACAGAGGGCGAGAAACAGAGGGGCTGAAACAGAGGGGCTGAAACAGAGGAGCTGAAACAGAGGGCGAGAAACAGAGAGGCTGAAACAGAGGGCGAGAAACAGACGGATTGAAACAGAGGGCGAGAAACAGAGGGGCTGAAACAGAGGGGCTGAAACAGTGGGGCTGAAACAGAGGGCGAGAAACAGAGGGGCTGAAACAGAGGGGCTGAAACAGAGGAGCTGAAACAGAGGGCGAGAAACAGAGAGGCTGAAACAGAGGGCGAGAAACAGAGTGGCTGAAACAGAGGGCAAGAAACAGAGGGGCTGAAACAGAGGGGCTGAAACAGAGGGGCTGAAACAGAGGCGCTGAAACAGAGGGGCTGAACCAGAAGGGCAGAAACAGAGGGCGAGAAACAGAGGGGCTGAAACAGAGGGCCAGAAACAGAGGTCGAGAAACAGAGGGACTGAAACTGAGGTGCTGAAACAGAGGGCGAGAAACAGAGCGGCTGAAACAGAGGGCGAGAAACAGAGGGTCTGAAACAAAGGGGCTGAAACAGTGGGGCTGAAACAGAGGGGCTGAAACAGAGGGCGAGAAATAGAGGGGCTGAAACAGAGGGCGAGAAACAGAGGGGCTGAAACAGAGGGGGAGAAACAGAGGGGCTGAAACAGAGGGGCTGAAACAGAGG
The DNA here is from genome assembly GCF_047496795.1 of Chiloscyllium punctatum. Taxonomy (NCBI): domain Eukaryota; kingdom Metazoa; phylum Chordata; class Chondrichthyes; order Orectolobiformes; family Hemiscylliidae; genus Chiloscyllium; species Chiloscyllium punctatum. The sequence continues at coordinate 199,137 of NW_027309830.1, forward strand.
GCGAGAAACAGAGCGGCTGAAACAGAGGGCGAGAAACAGAGGGGCTGAAACAAAGGGGCTGAAACAGTGGGGCTGAAACAGAAGGGCTGAAACAGAGGGCGAGAAATAGAGGGGCTGAAACAGAGGGCGAGAAACAGAGGGGCTGAAACAGAGGGGGAGAAACAGAGGGGCTGAAACAGAGGGGCTGAAACAGAGGGGCTGGAACAGAGGGCGAGAAACAGGGGCTGAAACAGAGGGCGAGAAACAGAGGGGCTGAAACAGAGGGCGAGAAACAGAGGGGCTGAAACAGAGGGCGAGAAACAGAGGGTGAGAAAGAGAGGAGCTGAAACAGAGGGCGAGAAACAGAGGGGCTGAAACAGAGGGGCTGAAACAGAGGGGCTGAATCAGAGGGGCTGAAACAGAGGGGCTGAATCAGACGGGCTGAAACAGAGGGCGAGAAACAGAGGGGATGAAACAGAGGGCGAGAGACAGAGGGGCAGAAAAAGAGGGCGAGAAACAGAGGGGCTGAAACAGAGGGGCTGAAACAGAGAGTGTGAATCAGAGGGGCTGAAACAGAGGGCGAGAAACAGAGGGGCTGAAACAGAGGGCGAGAAACAGAGGGGCAGAAACAGAGGGCGAGAATCGGAGGGGCTGAAACAGAGGGGCTGAAACAGAGGGGCTGAAACAGAGGGCGAGAAACAGAGGGGCTGAAACAGAGGGCGAGAAACAGAGGGGCTGAAACAGAGGGCGAGAAACAGAGGAGGTGAAACAGAGGGCGAGAAACAGAGGGGCTGAAACAGAGGGCGAGAAACAGAGGGGCTGAAACAGAGGGCGAGAAACAGAGGGGCTGAAACAGAGGGGCTGAAACAGAGGAGCTGAAACAGAGGGCGAGAAACAGAGAGGCTGAAACAGAGGGCGAGAAACAGACGGGCTGAAACAGAGGGCGAGAAACAGAGGGGCTGAAACAGAGGGGCTGAAACAGTGGGGCTGAAACAGAGGGCGAGAAACAGAGGGGCTGAAACAGAGGGGCTGAAACAGAGGAGCTGAAACAGAGGGCGAGAAACAGAGAGGCTGAAACAGAGGGCGAGAAACAGAGTGGCTGAAACAGAGGGCAAGAAACAGAGGGGCTGAAACAGAGGGGCTGAAACAGAGGGGCTGAAACAGAGGCGCTGAAACAGAGGGGCTGAACCAGAAGGGCAGAAACAGAGGGCGAGAAACAGAGGGGCTGAAACAGAGGGCCAGAAACAGAGGTCGAGAAACAGAGGGACTGAAACTGAGGTGCTGAAACAGAGGGCGAGAAACAGAGCGGCTGAAACAGAGGGCGAGAAACAGAGGGGCTGAAACAAAGGGGCTGAAACAGTGGGGCTGAAACAGAGGGGCTGAAACAGAGGGCGAGAAATAGAGGGGCTGAAACAGAGGGCGAGAAACAGAGGGGCTGAAACAGAGGGGGAGAAACAGAGGGGCTGAAACAGAGGGGCTGAAACAGAGGGGCTGGAACAGAGGGCGAGAAACAGGGGCTGAAACAGAGGGCGAGAAACAGAGGGGCTGAAACAGAGGGCGAGAAACAGAGGGGCTGAAACAGAGGGCGAGAAACAGAGGGTGAGAAACAGAGGAGCTGAAACAGAGGGCGAGAAACAGAGGGGCTGAAACAGAGGGGCTGAAACAGAGGGGCTGAATCAGAGGGGCTGAAACAGAGGGGCTGAATCAGACGGGCTGAAACAGAGGGCGAGAAACAGAGGGGATGAAACAGAGGGCGAGAGACAGAGGGGCAGAAAAAGAGGGCGAGAAACAGAGGGGCTGAAACAGAGGGGCTGAAACAGAGAGTGTGAATCAGAGGGGCTGAAACAGAGGGCGAGAAACAGAGGGGCTGAAACAGAGGGGCCGAATCGGATTGGCTGAAACAGAGGGGCTGAAACAGAGGGGCTGAAACAGAGGGCGAGAAACAGAGGGGCTGAATCAGAGGGGCTGAATCAGAGGGGCCGAAACAGAGGGGCTGAAACAGTGGGCAAGAAACTAAGGGACTGAAACAGTGGGCGAGAAACAGAGTGCGAGAAACAGAGGGGCTGAAACAGAGAGCCTGAAACAGAGGGGCTGAAACAGAGGGTGAGAAACAGATGGGCTGAAACAGAGGGCTGAAACAGAGGAGCTGAAAAGAGGGCGAAAAACAGAGGGGCTGAAACAGAGGGCGAGAAACAGAGGGGGTGAAACAGAGGGGCTGAAACAGAGGGGCTGAAACAGAGGGGCTGAAACAGGGTGGCTGAAACAGAGGGGCTGAAACAGAGGTGCTGAAACAGAGGGGCTGAAACAGAGGGCGAGAAACAGAGGGGCTGAAACAGAGGGCGAGAAACAGAGGGGCTGAAACAGAGGGGCTGAAACAGAGGGCGAGAAACAGTGGGCTGAAACAGAGGGCGAGAAACAGAGGGGCTGAAATAGAGGGCGAGAAACAGAGGGGCTGAAACAGAGGGCGAGAAACAGAGGGGCTGAATCAGAGGGGCTGAAACAGAGGGGCTGAAACAGAGGGCGAGAAACAAAGGGGCTGAAACAGTGGGCGAGAAACAGAGGGCCAGAAACAGAGGGGCTGAAACAGAGGGGCTGAAACAGACGGGCTGAAACAGAGAGCCTGAAACAGAGGGCGAGAAACAGAGGGGCTGAAACAGAGGGCGAAAAACAGAGGGGCTGAAACAGAGGGCGAGAAAAAGAGGGGATGAAACAGAGGGGCTGAAACAGAGGGGCTGAAACAGAGGGGCTGAATCAGAGGGGCTGAAACAGAGGGGCTGAATCAGAGGGTCTGAAACAGAGGGCGAGAAACAGAGGGGCTGAAACAGAGGGCGAGAAACAGAGGGGCTGAAACAGAGGGCGAGAAACAGAGAAGCTGAAACAGAGGGCGAGAAACAGAGTGGCTGAAACAGAGGGCAAGAAACAGAGGGATTGAAACAGAGGGCGAGAAACAGAGGGGCTGAAACAGAGGGCGAGAAACAGAGGGGCAGAAACAGAGGGCGAGAATCGGAGGGGCTGAAACAGAGGGGCTGAAACAGAGGGGCTGAAACAGAGAGTGAGAAACAGAGGGGCTGAAACAGAGAGTGAGAAACAGAGGGGCTGAAACAGAGGGGCTGAAACAGAGGAGCTGAAACAGAGGGCGAGAAACAGAGAGGCTGAAACAGAGGGCGAGAAACAGACGGGCTGAAACAGAGGGCGAGAAACAGAGGGGCTGAAACAGAGGGGCTGAAACAGTGGGGCTGAAACAGAGGGCGAGAAACAGAGCGGCTGAAACAGAGGGGCTGAAACAGAGGAGCTGAAACAGAGGGCGAGAAACAGAGAGGCTGAAACAGAGGGCGAGAAACAGAGTGGCTGAAACAGAGGGCAAGAAACAGAGTGGCTGAAACAGAGGGGCTGAAACAGAGGGGCTGAAACAGAGGCGCTGAAACAGAGGGGCTGAACCAGAAGGGCAGAAACAGAGGGCGAGAAACAGAGGGGCTGAAACAGAGGGCCAGAAACAGAGGTCGAGAAACAGAGGGACTGAAACTGAGGTGCTGAAACAGAGGGCGAGAAACAGAGCGGCTGAAACAGAGGGCGAGAAACAGAGGGGCTGAAACAAAGGGGCTGAAACAGTGGGGCTGAAACAGAGGGGCTGAAACAGAGGGCGAGAAATAGAGGGGCTGAAACAGAGGTCGAGAAACAGAGGGGCTGAAACAGAGGGGGAGAAACAGAGGGGCTGAATCAGAGGGGCTGAAACAGAGGGGCTGGAACAGAGGGCGAGAAACAGGGGCTGAAACAGAGGGCGAGAAACAGAGGGGCTGAAACAGAGGGCGAGAAACAGAGGGGCTGAAACAGAGGGCGAGAAACAGAGGGTGAGAAACAGAGGAGCTGAAACAGAGGGCGAGAAACAGAGGGGCTGAAACAGAGGGGCTGAAACAGAGGGGCTGAATCAGAGGGGCTGAAACAGAGGGGCTGAATCAGACGGGCTGAAACAGAGGGCGAGAAACAGAGGGGATGAAACAGAGGGCGAGAGACAGAGGGGCAGAAAAAGAGGGCGAGAAACAGAGGGGCTGAAACAGAGGGGCTGAAACAGAGAGTGTGAATCAGAGGGGCTGAAACAGAGGGCGAGAAACAGAGGGGCTGAAACAGAGGGGCCGAATCGGATTGGCTGAAACAGAGGGGCTGAAACAGAGGGGCTGAAACAGAGGGCGAGAAACAGAGGGGCTGAATCAGAGGGGCTGAATCAGAGGGGCCGAAACAGAGGGGCTGAAACAGTGGGCAAGAAACTAAGGGACTGAAACAGCGGGCGAGAAACAGAGTGCGAGAAACAGAGGGGCTGAAACAGAGAGCCTGAAACAGAGTGGCTGAAACAGAGGGTGAGAAACAGATGGGCTGAAACAGAGGGCTGAAACAGAGGGGCTGAAAAGAGGGCGAAAATCAGAGGGGCTGAAACAGAGGGCGAGAAACAGAGGGGGTGAAACAGAGGGGCTGAAACAGAGGGGCTGAAACAGAGGGGCTGAAACAGGGTGGCTGAAACAGAGGGGCTGAAACAGAGGTGCTGAAACAGAGGGGCTGAAACAGAGGGCGAGAAACAGAGGGGCTGAAACAGAGGGCGAGAAACAGAGGGGCTGAAACAGAGGGGCTGAAACAGAGGGCGAGAAACAGTGGGCTGAAACAGAGGGCGAGAAACAGAGGGGCTGAAATAGAGGGCGAGAAACAGAGGGGCTGAAACAGAGGGCGAGAAACAGAGGGGCTGAATCAGAGGGGCTGAAACAGAGGGGCTGAAACAGAGGGCGAGAAACAAAGGGGCTGAAACAGTGGGCGAGAAACAGAGGGCCAGAAACAGAGGGGCTGAAACAGAGGGGCTGAAACAGACGGGCTGAAACAGAGAGCCTGAAACAGAGGGCGAGAAACAGAGGGGCTGAAACAGAGGGCGAAAAACAGAGGGGCTGAAACAGAGGGCGAGAAAAAGAGGGGATGAAACAGAGGGGCTGAAACAGAGGGGCTGAAACAGAGGGGCTGAATCAGAGGGGCTGAAACAGAGGGGCTGAATCAGAGGGTCTGAAACAGAGGGCGAGAAACAGAGGGGCTGAAACAGAGGGCGAGAAACAGAGGGGCTGAAACAGAGGGCGAGAAACAGAGAAGCTGAAACAGAGGGGCTGAAACAGAGTGGCTGAAACAGAGGGCGAGAAACAGAGGTTGAAACAGAGGGCGAGAAACAGAGGAGCTGAAACAGAGGGCGAGAAACAGAGGGGCTGAAACAGAGGGCGAGAAACAGAGGGGCTGAAACAGAGGGGCTGAAACAGAGGGGCTGAAACAGAGGGCGAGAAACAGAGGGGCTGAAACAGAGGGCGAGAAACAGAGGGGCTGAAACAGAGGGCGAGAAACAGAGGGCGAGAAACAGAGGGGCTGAAACAGAGGGCGAGAAACAGAGGGGCTGAAACAGAGGGGCTGAAACAGAGGGGCTGAAACAGAGGGCGAGAAACAGAGGGGCTGAAACAGAGGGGCTGAAACAGAGGAGCTGAAACAGAGGGGATGAAACAGAGGGCGAGAAACAGAGGGGCTGAAACAGAGGGGCTGAAACAGAGGAGCTGAAACTGAGGGCGAGAGACAGAGAGGCTGAAACAGAGGGCGAGAAACAGACGGGCTGAAACAGAGGGCGAGAAACAGAGGGGCTGAAACAGGGGGCTGAAACAGTGGTGCTGAAACAGAGGGCGAGAAACAGAGGGGCTGAAACAGAGGGGCTGAAACAGAGGAGCTGAAACAGAGGGCGAGAAACAGAGAGGCTGAAACAGAGGGCGAGAAACAGAGTGGCTGAAACAGAGGGCAAGAAACAGAGGGGCTGAAACAGAGGGCGAGAAACAGAGGGGCTGAAACAGAGGGGCTGAAACAGAGGGGCTGAAACAGAGGCGCTGAAACAGAGGGGCTGAACCAGAAGGGCTGAAACAGAGGGCGAGAAACAGAGGGGCTGAAACAGAGGGCCAGAAACAGAGGGCGAGAAACAGAGGGACTGAAACTGAGGGGCTGAAAGTGTGGGGCTGAAACAGAGGGCGAGAAACAGAGCGGCTGAAACAGAGGGCGAGAAACAGAGGGGCTGAAACAAAGGGGCTGAAACAGTGGGGCTGAAACAGAGGGGCTGAAACAGAGGGCGAGAAATAGAGGGGCTGAAACAGAGGGTGAGAAACAGAGGGGCTGAAACAGAGGGCGAGAAACAGAGGGGCTGAAACAGAGGGGCTGAAACAGAGGGCGAGAAACAGGGGCTGAAACAGAGGGTGAGAAACAGAGGGGCTGAAACAGAGGGCGAGAAACAGAGGGGCTGAATCAGAGGGGCTGAAACAGAGGGCGAGAAACAGAGGGACTGAAACAGAGGGCGAGAAACAGAGGGGCTGAAACAGAGGGCGAGAAACAGAGGGTGAGAAACAGAGGGGCTGAAACAGAGGGCGAGAAACAGAGGGGCTGAAACAGAGGGGCTGAAACAGAGGGGCTGAATCAGAGAGGCTGAAACAGAGGGGCTGAATCAGACGGGCTGAAACAGAGGGCGAGAAACAGAGGGGCTGAAACAGAGGGCGAGAGACAGAGGGGCAGAAAAAGAGGGCGAGAAACAGAGGGGCTGAAACAGAGGGGCTGAAACAGAGAGTGTGAATCAGAGGGGCTGAAACAGAGGGCGAGAAACAGAGGGGCTGAAACAGAGGGGCTGAATCGGAGGGGCTGAAACAGAGGGGCTGAAACAGAGGGGCTGAAACAGAGGGCGAGAATCAGAGGGGCTGAATCAGAGGGGCTGAATCAGAGGGGCCGAAACAGAGGGGCTGAAACAGTGGGCGAGAAACTAAGGGACTGAAACAGCGGGCGAGAAACAGAGTGCGAGAAACAGAGGGACTGATACAGAGGGGCTGAAACAGACGGGCTGAAACAGAGAGCCTGAAACAGAGGGTGAGAAACAGATGGGCTGAAACAGAGGGCTGAAACAGAGGGGCTGAAAAAGAGGGCGAAAAACAGAGGGGCTGAAACAGAGGGCGAGAAACAGAGGGTGTGAAACAGAGGGGCTGAAACAGAGGGGCTGAAACAGAGGGGCTGAAACAGGGTGGCTGAAACAGAGGGGCTGAAACAGAGGTGCTGAAACAGAGGGGCAGAAACAGAGGGCGAGAAACAGAGGGGCTGAAACAGAGGGCGAGAAACAGAGGGGCTGAAACAGAGGGGCTGAAACAGAGGGCGAGAAACAGAGGGGCTGATACAGAGGGCGAGAAACAGAGGGTCTGAAATAGAGGGCGAGAAATAGAGGGGCTGAAACAGAGGGGCTGAAACAGAGGGCGAGAAACAGAGGGGCTGAATCAGAGGGGCTGAATCAGAGGGGCTGAAACAGAGGGTCTGAAACAGAGGGCGAGAAACAAAGGGGCTGAAACAGCGGGCGAGAAACAGAGGGCCAAAAACAGAGGGGCTGAAACAGAGGGACTGAAACAGACGGGCTGAAACAGAGTGCCTGAAACAGAGGGCGAGAAACAGAGGGGCTGAAACAGAGGGCGAAAAACAGAGGGGCTGAAACAGAGGGCGAGAAACAGAGGGGATGAAACAGAGGGGCTGAAACAGAGGGGCTGAAACAGAGGGGCTGAAACAGAGGGGCTGAAACAGAGGGCGAGAAACAGGGGCTGAAACAGAAGGCGAGAAACAGAGGGGCTGAAACAGAGGGCGAGAAACAGAGGGGCTCAATCAGAGGGGCTGAAACAGAGGGCGAGAAACAGAGGGGCTGAAACAGAGGGCGAGAAACAGAGGGGCTGAAACAGAGGGCGAGAAACAGAGGGGCTGAATCAGAGGGGCTGAAACAGAGGGGCTGAATCAGACGGGCTGAAACAGAGAGCGAGAAACAGAGGGGCTGAAACAGAGGGCGAGAGACAGAGGGGCAGAAAAAGAGGGCGAGAAACAGAGGGGCTGAAACAGAGGGGCTGAAACAGAGAGTGTGAATCAGAGGGGCTGAAACAGAGGGCGAGAAACAGAGGGGCTGAAACAGAGGGCGAGAAACAGAGAAGCTGAAACAGAGGGGCTGAAACAGAGTGGCTGAAACAGAGGGCGAGAAACAGAGAGGTTGAAACAGAGGGCGAGAAACAGAGTGGCTGAAACAGAGGGCGAGAAACAGAGGGGCTGAAACAGAGGGCGAGAAACAGAGGGGCTGAAACAGAGGGGCTGAAACAGAGGGGCTGAAACAGAGGGCGAGAAACAGAGGGGCTGAAACAGAGGGCGAGAAACAGAGGGGCTGAAACAGAGGGCGAGAAACAGAGGGCGAGAAACAGAGGGGCTGAAACAGAGGGCGAGAAACAGAGGGGCTGAAACAGAGGGGCTGAAACAGAGGGGCTGAAACAGAGGGCGAGAAACAGAGGGGCTGAAACAGAGTGGCTGAAACAGAGGAGCTGAAACAGAGGGGATGAAACAGAGGGCGAGAAACAGAGGGGCTGAAACAGAGGGGCTGAAACAGAGGAGCTGAAACTGAGGGCGAGAAACAGAGTGGCTGAAACAGAGGGCGAGAAACAGACGGGCTGAAACAGAGGGCGAGAAACAGAGGGGCTGAAACAGGGGGCTGAAACAGTGGTGCTGAAACAGAGGGCGAGAAACAGAGGGGCTGAAACAGAGGGGCTGAAACAGAGGAGCTGAAACAGAGGGCGAGAATCAGAGAGGCTGAAACAGAGGGCGAGAAACAGAGTGGCTGAAACAGAGGGCAAGAAACAGAGGGGCTGAAACAGAGGGCGAGAAACAGAGGGGCTGAAACAGAGGGGCTGAAACAGAGGGGCTGAAACAGAGGCGCTGAAACAGAGGGGCTGAACCAGAAGGGCTGAAACAGAGGGCGAGAAACAGAGGGGCTGAAACAGAGGGCCAGAAACAGAGGGCGAGAAACAGAGGGACTGAAACTGAGGGGCTGAAAGAGTGGGGCTGAAACAGAGGGCGAGAAACAGAGCGGCTGAAACAGAGGGCGGGAAACAGAGGGGCTGAAACAAAGGGGCTGAAACAGTGGGGCTGAAACAGAGGGGCTGAAACAGAGGGCGAGAAATAGAGGGGCTGAAACAGAGGGTGAGAAACAGAGGGGCTGAAACAGAGGGCGAGAAACAGAGGGGCTGAAACAGAGGGGCTGAAACAGAGGGCGAGAAACAGGGGATGAAACAGAGGGTGAGAAACAGAGGGGCTGAAACAGAGGGCGAGAAACAGAGGGGCTGAATCAGAGGGGCTGAAACAGAGGGCGAGAAACAGAGGGACTGAAACAGAGGGCGAGAAACAGAGGGGCTGAAACAGAGGGCGAGAAACAGAGGGTGAGAAACAGAGGGGCTGAAACAGAGGGCGAGAAACAGAGGGGCTGAAACAGAGGGGCTGAAACAGAGGGGCTGAATCAGAGAGGCTGAAACAGAGGGGCTGAATCAGACGGGCTGAAACAGAGGGCGAGAAACAGAGGGGCTGAAACAGAGGGCGAGAGACAGAGGGGCAGAAAAAGAGGGCGAGAAACAGAGGGGCTGAAACAGAGGGGCTGAAACAGAGAGTGTGAATCAGAGGGGCTGAAACAGAGGGCGAGAAACAGAGGGGCTGAAACAGAGGGGCTGAATCGGAGGGGCTGAAACAGAGGGGCTGAAACAGAGGGGCTGAAACAGAGGGCGAGAATCAGAGGGGCTGAATCAGAGGGGCTGAATCAGAGGGGCTGAAACAGTGGGGCTGAAACAGAGGGGCTGAAACAGAGAGCGCGAAACAGAGGGACTGAAACAGAGGGCGTGAAACAGAGGGGCTGAAACAGAGGGCGAGAAACAGAGGGCGAGAAACAGAGAGGCTGAAACAGAAGGGCTGAAACAGAGGGGCTGAAACAAAGCGGCTGATACAGAGGGTGAGAAACAGAGGGGCTGAAACAGAGGGCGAGAAACAGAGTCGCTGAAACATGGCGAGAAACAGAGGGGCTGAAACAGAGGGGCTGAAACAGAGGGGCTGAAACAGAGGGGCTGAAACAGTGGGGCTGAAACAGAGGGGCTGAAACAGAGGGCAAGAAACTTGGGGCTGAAACAGAGGGCGAGAAACAGAGGGGCTGAAACAGAGGGCGAGAAACAGAGGGGCTGAAACAGAGGGGCTGAAACAGAGGGCGAGAAACAGAGAGGCTGAAACAGAGGGCGAGAAACAGAGTGGCTGAAACAGAGGGCAAGAAACAGAGGTGCTGAAACAGAGGGCGAGAAACAGAGGGGCAGAAACAGAGGGCGAGAAACAGAGAGGCTGAAACAGAGGGCGAGAAACAGAGTGGCTGAAACAGAGGGCAAGAAACAGAGGTGCTGAAACATAGGGCGAGAAACAGAGAGGCTGAAACAGAGGGCGAGAAACAGAGGGGCAGAAACAGAGGGCGAGAAACAGAGGGGCTGAAACAGAGGGGCTGAAACAGAGGGCGAGAAACAGAGAGGCTGAAACAGAGGGCGAGAAACAGAGAGCCTGAAACAGAGGGTGAGAAACAGATGGGCTGAAACAGAGGGCTGAAACAGAGGGGCTGAAAAAGAGGGCGAAAAACAGAGGGGCTGAAACAGAGGGCGAGAAACAGAGGGTGTGAAACAGAGGGGCTGAAACAGAGGGGCTGAAACAGAGGGGCTGAAACAGGGTGGCTGAAACAGAGGGGCTGAAACAGAGGTGCTGAAACAGAGGGGCAGAAACAGAGGGCGAGAAACAGAGGGGCTGAAACAGAGGGCGAGAAACAGAGGGGCTGAAACAGAGGGGCTGAAACAGAGGGCGAGAAACAGAGGGGCTGATACAGAGGGCGAGAAACAGAGGGTCTGAAATAGAGGGCGAGAAAGAGAGGTGCTGAAACAGAGGGCCTGAAACAGAGGGCGAGAATCAGAGGGGCTGAATCAGAGGGGCTGAATCAGAGGGGCTGAAACAGAGGGTCTGAAACAGAGGGCGAGAAACAAAGGGGCTGAAACAGCGGGCGAGAAACAGAGGGCCAAAAACAGAGGGGCTGAAACAGAGGGACTGAAACAGACGGGCTGAAACAGAGTGCCTGAAACAGAGGGCGAGAAACAGAGGGGCTGAAACAGAGGGCGAAAAACAGAGGGGCTGAAACAGAGGGCGAGAAACAGAGGGGATGAAACAGAGGGGCTGAAACAGAGGGGCTGAAACAGAGGGGCTGAAACAGAGGGGCTGAAACAGAGGGCGAGAAACAGGGGCTGAAACAGAGGGCGAGAAACAGAGGGGCTGAAACAGAGGGCGAGAAACAGAGGGGCTGAATCAGAGGGGCTGAAACAGAGGGCGAGAAACAGAGGGGCTGAAACAGAGGGCGAGAAACAGAGGGGCTGAAACAGAGGGCGAGAAACAGAGGGGCTGAATCAGAGGGGCTGAAACAGAGGGGCTGAATCAGACGGGCTGAAACAGAGAGCGAGAAACAGAGGGGCTGAAACAGAGGGGCTGAATCGGAGGGGCTGAAACAGAGAGTGTGAATCAGAGGGGCTGAAACAGAGGGGCTGAAACAGAGAGTGTGAATCAGAGGGCTGAAACAGAGGTCGAGAAACAGAGGGCTGAAACAGAGGGGCTGAAACAGAGAGTGTGAATCAGAGGGGCTGAAACAGAGGGCGAGAAACAGAGGGGCTGAAACAGAGGGGCTGAATCGGAGGGGCTGAAACAGAGGGGCTGAAACAGAGGGGCTGAAACAGAGGGCGAGAAACAGAGGGCTGAATCAGAGGGGCTGAATCAGAGGGGCCGAAACAGAGGGGCTGAAACAGTGGGCGAGGAACTAAGGGACTGAAACAGTGGGCGAGAAACAGAGTGCGAGAAACAGAGGGGCTGAAACAGAGGGGCTGAAACAGAGGGGCTGAAACAGAGGGTGAGAAACAGATGGGCTGAAACAGAGGGCTGAAACAGAGGGGCTGAAAAAGAGGGCGAAAAACAGAGGGGCTGAAACAGAGGGCGAGAAACAGAGGGGGTGAAACAGAGGGGCTGAAACAGAGGGGCTGAAACAGAGGGGCTGAAACAGGGTGGCTGAAACAGAGGGGCTGAAACAGAGGTGCTGAAACAGAGGGGCTGAAACAGAGGGCGAGAAACAGAGGGGCTGAAACAGAGGGCGAGAAACAGAGGGGCTGAAACAGAGGGGCTGAAACAGAGGGCGAGAAACAGTGGGCTGAAACAGAGGGCGAGAAACAGAGGGGCTGAAATAGAGGGCGAGAAACAGAGGGGCTGAAACAGAGGGCGAGAAACAGAGGGGCTGAATCAGAGGGGCTGAAACAGAGGGGCTGAAACAGAGGGCGAGAAACAAAGGGGCTGAAAAAGTGGGCGAGAAACAGAGGGCCAGAAACAGAGGGGCTGAAACAGAGGGGCTGAAACAGACGGGCTGAAACAGAGAGCCTGAAACAGAGGGCGAGAAACAGAGGGGCTGAAACAGAGGGCGAAAAACAGAGGGGCTGAAACAGAGGGCGAGAAAAAGAGGGGATGAAACAGAGGGGCTGAAACAGAGGGGCTGAAACAGAGGGGCTGAATCAGAGGGGCTGAAACAGAGGGGCTGAATCAGAGGGTCTGAAACAGAGGGCGAGAAACAGAGGGGCTGAAACAGAGGGCGAGAAACAGAGGGGCTGAAACAGAGGGCGAGAAACAGAGAAGCTGAAACAGAGGGGCTGAAACAGAGTGGCTGAAACAGAGGGCGAGAAACAGAGAGGTTGAAACAGAGGGCGAGAAACAGAGGGGCTGAAACAGAGGGCGAGAAACAGAGGGGCTGAAACAGAGGGCGAGAAACAGAGGGGCTGAAACAGAGGGGCTGAAACAGAGGGGCTGAAACAGAGGGCGAGAAACAGAGGGACTGAAACAGAGGGCGAGAAACAGAGGGGCTGAAACAGAGGCCGAGAAACAGAGGGCGAGAAACAGAGGGGCTGAAACAGAGGGCGAGAAACAGAGGGGCTGAAACAGAGGGGCTGAAACAGAGGGGCTGAAACAGAGGGCGAGAAACAGAGGGGCTGAAACAGAGGGGCTGAAACAGAGGAGCTGAAACAGAGGGGATGAAACAGAGGGCGAGAAACAGAGGGGCTGAAACAGAGGGGCTGAAACAGAGGAGCTGAAACTGAGGGCGAGAAACAGAGAGGCTGAAACAGAGGGCGAGAAACAGACGGGCTGAAACAGAGGGCGAGAAACAGAGGGGCTGAAACAGGGGGCTGAAACAGTGGTGCTGAAACAGAGGGCGAGAAACAGAGGGGCTGAAACAGAGGGGCTGAAACAGAGGAGCTGAAACAGAGGGCGAGAAACAGAGAGGCTGAAACAGAGGGCGAGAAACAGAGTGGCTGAAACAGAGGGCAAGAAACAGAGGGGCTGAAACAGAGGGCGAGAAACAGAGGGGCTGAAACAGAGGGGCTGAAACAGAGGGGCTGAAACAGAGTGGCTGAAACAGAGGGGCTGAACCAGAAGGGCTGAAACAGAGGGCGAGAAACAGAGGGGCTGAAACAAAGGGGCTGAAACAGTGGGGCTGAAACAGAGGGGCTGAAACAGAGGGCGAGAAATAGAGGGGCTGAAACAGAGGGTGAGAAACAGAGGGGCTGAAACAGAGGGCGAGAAACAGAGGGGCTGAAACAGAGGGGCTGAAACAGAGGGCGAGAAACAGGGGCTGAAACAGAGGGTGAGAAACAGAGGGGCTGAAACAGAGGGCGAGAAACAGAGGGGCTGAATCAGAGGGGCTGAAACAGAGGGCGAGAAACAGAGGGACTGAAACAGAGGGCGAGAAACAGAGGGGCTGAAACAGAGGGCGAGAAACAGAGGGTGAGAAACAGAGGGGCTGAAACAGAGGGCGAGAAACAGAGGGGCTGAAACAGAGGGGCTGAAACAGAGGGGCTGAATCAGAGAGGCTGAAACAGAGGGGCTGAATCAGACGGGCTGAAACAGAGGGCGAGAAACAGAGGGGCTGAAACAGAGGGCGAGAGACAGAGGGGCAGAAAAAGAGGGCGAGAAACAGAGGGGCTGAAACAGAGGGGCTGAAACAGAGAGTGTGAATCAGAGGGGCTGAAACAGAGGGCGAGAAACAGAGGGGCTGAAACAGAGGGGCTGAATCGGAGGGGCTGAAACAGAGGGGCTGAAACAGAGGGGCTGAAACAGAGGGCGAGAATCAGAGGGGCTGAATCAGAGGGGCTGAATCAGAGGGGCCGAAACAGAGGGGCTGAAACAGTGGGCGAGAAACTAAGGGACTGAAACAGCGGGCGAGAAACAGAGTGCGAGAAACAGAGGGACTGATACAGAGGGGCTGAAACAGACGGGCTGAAACAGAGAGCCTGAAACAGAGGGTGAGAAACAGATGGGCTGAAACAGAGGGCTGAAACAGAGGGGCTGAAAAAGAGGGCGAGAAACAGAGGGGCTGAAACAGACAGGGAGAAACAGAGGGGCTGAAACAGAGGGCGAGAAACAGAGGGGCTGAAACAGAGGGCGAGAGACAGAGGGGCAGAAAAAGAGGGCGAGAAACAGAGGGGCTGAAACAGAGGGGCTGAAACAGAGAGTGTGAATCAGAGGGGCTGAAACAGAGGGCGAGAAACAGAGGGGCTGAAACAGAGGGGCTGAATCGGAGGGGCTGAAACAGAGGGGCTGAAACAGAGGGGCTGAAACAGAGGGCGAGAATCAGAGGGGCTGAATCAGAGGGGCTGAATCAGAGGGGCCGAAACAGAGGGGCTGAAACAGTGGGCGAGAAACTAAGGGACTGAAACAGCGGGCGAGAAACAGAGTGCGAGAAACAGAGGGACTGATACAGAGGGGCTGAAACAGACGGGCTGAAACAGAGAGCCTGAAACAGAGGGTGAGAAACAGATGGGCTGAAACAGAGGGCTGAAACAGAGGGGCTGAAAAAGAGGGCGAGAAACAGAGGGGCTGAAACAGACAGGGAGAAACAGAGGGGCTGAAACAGAGGGCGAGAAACAGAGGGGCTGAAACAGAGGGCGAGAAACAGAGGGTGAGAAACAGAGGGGCTGAAACAGAGGGCGAGAAACAGAGGGGCTGAAACAGAGGGGCTGAAACAGAGGGGCTGAATCAGAGAGGCTGAAACAGAGGGGCTGAATCAGACGGGCTGAAACAGAGGGCGAGAAACAGAGGGGCTGAAACAGAGGGCGAGAGACAGAGGGGCAGAAAAAGAGGGCGAGAAACAGAGGGGCTGAAACAGAGGGGCTGAAACAGAGAGTGTGAATCAGAGGGGCTGAAACAGAGGGCGAGAAACAGAGGGGCTGAAACAGAGGGGCTGAATCGGAGGGGCTGAAACAGAGGGGCTGAAACAGAGGGGCTGAAACAGAGGGCGAGAATCAGAGGGGCTGAATCAGAGGGGCTGAATCAGAGGGGCCGAAACAGAGGGGCTGAAACAGTGGGCGAGAAACTAAGGGACTGAAACAGCGGGCGAGAAACAGAGTGCGAGAAACAGAGGGACTGATACAGAGGGGCTGAAACAGACGGGCTGAAACAGAGAGCCTGAAACAGAGGGTGAGAAACAGATGGGCTGAAACAGAGGGCTGAAACAGAGGGGCTGAAAAAGAGGGCGAGAAACAGAGGGGCTGAAACAGACAGGGAGAAACAGAGGGGCTGAAACAGAGGGCGAGAAACAGAGGGGCTGAAACAGAGGGCAAGAAACAGAGGGGCTGAAACTGAGTGGCTGAAACAGAAGGGCTGAAACAGAGGGGCTGAAACAGAGGGCGAGAAACAGAGGGGCTGAAACAGAGGGGCTGAAACAGAGGGGCTGAATCAGAGGGGCTGATTCACAGGGGCTGAAACAGAGGGGCTGAATCAGAGGGGCTGAAACAGAGGGCGCGAAACAGAGGGACTGAAACAGAGGGCGAGAACCAGACGGGCAGAAACAGTGGGCGAGAAACAGAGGGGCTGAAACAGAGGGGCTGAAACAGAGAGCGCGAAACAGAGGGACTGAAACAGAGGGCGAGAAACAGAGGGGCTGAAACAGAGGGCGAGAAACAGAGGGCGAGAAACAGAGAGGCTGAAACAGGAGGGCTGAAACAGAGGGGCTGAAACAAAGCGGCTGATACAGAGGGTGAGAAACAGAGGGGCTGAAACAGAGGGCGAGAAACAGAGTCGCTGAAACATGGCGAGAAACAGAGGGGCTGAAACAGAGGGGCTGAAACAGAGGGGCTGAAACAGTGGGGCTGAAACAGAGGGGCTGAAACAGAGGGCGCGAAACAGAGGGGCTGAAACAGAGGGCGAGAAACAGAGGGGCTGAAACAGAGGGCGAGAAACAGAGGGGCTGAAACAGAGGGGCTGAAACAGAGGGCGAGAAACAGAGAGGCTGAAACAGAGGGCGAGAAACAGAGTGGCTGAAACAGAGGGCAAGAAACAGAGGTGATGAAACAGAGGGCGAGAAACAGAGGGGCTGAAACAGAGGGCGAGAAACAGAGGGGCAGAAACAGAGGGCGAGAAACAGAGAGGCTGAAACAGAGGGCGAGAAACAGAGTGGCTGAAACAGAGGGCAAGAAACAGAGGTGCTGAAACAGAGGGCGAGAAACAGAGGGGCTGAAACAGAGGGCGAGAAACAGAGGGGCAGAAACAGAGGGCGAGAAACAGAGGGGCTGAAACAGAGGGGCTGAAACAGAGGGCGAGAAACAGAGAGGCTGAAACAGAGGGCGAGAAACAGAGTGGCTGAAACAGATGGCAAGAAACAGAGGTGCTGAAACAGAGGGCGAGAAACAGAGGGGCTGAAACAGAGGGGCTGAAACAGAGGGGCTGAAACAGAGGGCGAGAAACCGAGAGGCTGAAACAGAGGGCGAGAAACAGAGTGGCTGAAACAGAGGGCAAGAAACAGAGGTGCTGAAACAGAGGGCGAGAAACAGAGGGGCTGAAACAGAGGGCGAGAAACAGAGGGGCAGAAACAGAGGGCGAGAATCGGAGGGGCTGAAACAGAGGGGCTGCAACAGAGGTGCTGAAACAGAGGGCGAGAAACAGAGGGGCTGAAACAGAGGGCGAGAAACAGAGGGGCTGAAACAGAGGGCGAGAAACAGAGGGCGAGAAACAGAGGGGCTAAAACAGAGGGCGAGAAACAGAGGGGCTGAAACAGAGGGGCTGAAACAGAGGGGCTGAAACAGAGGGCGAGAAACAGAGGGGCTGAAACAGAGGGGCTGAAACAGAGGAGCTGAAACAGAGGGGATGAAACAGAGGGCGAGAAACAGAGGGGCTGAAACAGAGGGGCTGAAACAGAGGAGCTGAAACAGAGGGCGAGAAACAGAGAGGCTGAAACAGAGGGCGAGAAACAGACGGGCTGAAACAGAGGGCGAGAAACAGAGGGGCTGAAACAGAGGGGCTGAAACAGCGGGGCTGATACAGAGGGCGAGAAACAGAGGGGCTGAAACAGAGGGGCTGAAACAGAGGGCCAGAAACAGAGGGCCAGAAACAGAAGGACTGAAACTGAGGGGCTGAAACAGAGGGGCTGAAACAGAGGGCGAGAAACAGAGCGGCTGAAACAGAGGGCGAGAAACAGAGGGGCTGAAACAAAGGGGCTGAAACAGTGGGGCTGAAACAGAGGGGCTGAAACAGAGGGCGAGAAATAGTGGGGCTGAAACAGAGGGCGAGAAACAGAGTGGCTGAAACAGAGGGCGAGAAACAGAGGGGCTGAAACAGAGGGGCTGAAACAGAGGGGCTGAAACAGAGGGCGAGAAACAGGGGCTGAAACAGAGGGCGAGAAACAGAGGGGCTGAAACAGAGGGCAAGAAACAGAGGAGCTGAATCAGAGGGGCTGAAACAGAGGGCGAGAAACAGAGGGGCTGAAACAGAGGGCGAGAAACAGAGGGCGAGAAACAGAGGGTGAGAAACAGAGGGGCTGAAACAGAGGGCGAGAAACAGAGGGGCTGAAACAGAGGGGCTGAAACAGAGGGGCTGAATCAGAGGGGCTGAAACAGAGGGGCTGAATCAGAGGGGCTGAAACAGAGGGCGAGAAACAGAGGGGCTGAAACAGAGGGCGAGAAACAGAGGGGCTGAAACAGAGGGCGAGAAACAGAGGGGCTGAAACAGAGGGGCTGAAACAGAGTGGCTGAAACAGAGGGCGAGAAACAGAGAGGTTGAAACAGACGGCGAGAAACAGAGGGGCTGAAACAGAGGGCGAGAAACAGAGGGGCTGTAACAGAGGGCGAGAAACAGAGGGGCTGAAACAGAGGGGCTGAAACAGACGGGCTGAAACAGAGGGCAAAAAACAGAGGGGCTGAACAGAGGGCGAGAAACAGGGGGTGAGAAACAGAGGCGAGAAACAGAGGGGCTGAAACAGAGGGCAAAAAACAGAGGGGCTCAAACAGAGGTCGAGAAACAGAGGGTGAGAAACAGAGGGCGCGAAACAGATGGGATGAAACAGAGGGGCTGAAACAGAGGGGCTGAAGTAGAGGGGCTGAAACAGAGGGGCTGAATCAGAGGGGCTGCAACAGAGGGGCTGAATCAGAGGGGCTGACACAGAGTGCGAGAAAGAGAGGGGCTGAATCAGAGGGGCTGAAACAGAGGGCGAGAAACAGAAAGACTGAAACAGAGGGCGAGAAACAGAGGGGCTGAAACAGAGGGGCTGAAACAGAGGGGCTGAATCATAGGGGCTGATTCAGAGGGGCTGAAACAGAGGGGCTGAATCAGAGGGGCTGAAACAGTGGGCGAGAAACAGAGTGGCTGAAACAGAGGGCGAGAAACAGACGGGCAGAAACAGAGGGCGAGAAACAGAGGGGCTGAAACAGAGGGGCTGAAACAGAGAGCGCGAAACAGAGGGCGAGAAACAGAGGGGCAGAAACAGTGGGGCTGAAACAGAGGGGCTGAATCAGAGGGCGACAAACAGAGGGGCTGAAACAGAGGGCAAGAAACAGAGGGGCTGAAACTGAGTGGCTGAAACAGAAGGGCTGAAACAGAGGGGCTGAAACAGAGGGTGAGAAACAGAGGGGCTGAATCAGAGGGGCTGAATCAGAGGAGCTGAAACAGAGGGGCTGAAAGAGAGCGCGAGAAACAGAGGGGCTGAAACAGAGGGCGAGAAACAGAGGGCGAGAAACAGAGAGGCTGAAACAGAGGGGCTGAAACAGAGGGGCTGAAACAATGCGGCTGACACAGAGGGTGAGAAACAGAGGGGCTGAAACAGAGGGCGAGAAACAGAGTCGCTGAAACATGGCGAGAAACAGAGGGGCTGAAACAGAGGGGCTGAAACAGAGGGGCTGAAACAGAGGGGCTGAAACAGAGGGCAAGAAACAGAGGGGCTGAAACAGAGGGCGAGAAACAGAGGGGCTGAAACAGAGGGCGAGAAACAGAGGGGCTGAAACAGAGGGGCTGAAACAGAGGGGCTGAAACAGAGGGCGAGAAACAGAGAGGCTGAAACAGAGGGCGAGAAACAGAGTGGCTGAAACAGAGGGCAAGAAACAGAGGGGCTGAAACAGAGGGCGAGAAACAGAGGGGCTGAAACAGAGGGCGAGAAACAGTGGGGCTGATACAGACGGCGAGAAACAGAGGGGCTGAAACAGAGGGCGAGAAACAGAGGGGCTGAATCAGAGGGGCTGAAACAGAGGGCAAGAAACAGAGGGGCTGAAACAGAGGGCGAGAAATAGAGGGCGAGAAACAGAGGGTGAGAAACAGAGGGGCTGAAACAGAGGGCGAGAAACAGAGGGGCTGAAACAGAGGGGCTGAAACAGAGGGGCTGAATCAGAGGGGTGAAACAGAGGGGCTGAATCAGAGGGGCTGAAACAGAGGGCGAGAAACAGAGGGGCTGAAACAGAGCGCGAGAAACAGAGGGGCTGAAACGGAGGGCGAGAAACAGAGGGGCTGAAACAGAGGGGCTGAAACAGAGTGGCTGTAACAGAGGGCGAGAAACAGAGAGGTTGAAACAGAGGGCGAGAAACAGAGGGGCTGAAACAGAGGGCGAGAAACAGAGGGGCTGAAACAGAGGGCGAGAAACAGAGGGGCTGAAACAGAGGGGCTGAAACAGACGGGCTGAAACAGAGGGCAAAAAACAGAGGGGCTGAACAGAGGGCGAGAAACAGGGGGTGAGAAACAGAGGCGAGAAACAGAGGGGCTGAAACAGAGGGCAAAAAACAGAGGGGCTGAAACAGAGGTCGAGAAACAGAGGGTGAGAAACAGAGGGCGAGAAACAGATGGGATGAAACAGAGGGGCTGAAACAGAGGGGCTGAAATAGAGGGGCTGAAACAGAGGGGCTGAATCAGAGGGGCTGCAACAGAGGGGCTGAATCAGAGGGGCTGACACAGAGTGTGAGAAAGAGAGGGGCTGAATCAGAGGGGCTGAAACAGAGGGCGAGAAACAGAAAGACTGAAACAGAGGGCGAGAAACAGAGGGGCTGAAACAGAGGGGCTGAAACAGATGGTGAGAAACAGAGGGGATTAAACAGTGGGCGAGAACAGAATGGCTGAAACAGAGGGGCTGAAACAGAGGGGCTGAATCAGAGGGGCTGATTCAGAGGGGCTGAAACAGAGGGGCTGAATGAGAGGGGCTGAAACAGAGGGCGAGAAACAGAGTGGCTGAGACAGAGGGCGAGAAACAGACGGGCAGAAACAGATGGCGAGAAACAGAGGGGCTGAAAATGAGGGGCTGAAACAGAGGGCGAGAAACAGAGGGGCTGAAACAGACGGCGAGAAACAGAGGGGCTGAAACAGAGGGCGAGAAACAGAGGGGCTGAAACAGAGGGCAAGAAACAGAGGGGCTGAAACAGAGGGCAAGAAACAGAGGGGCTGAAACTGAGTGGCTGAAACAGAAGGGCTGAAACAGAAGGGCTGAAACAGAGGGGCTGAAACAGAGGGCGAGAAACAGAGGGGCTGAAACAGACGGCGAGAAACAGAGGGGCTGAAACAGAGGGCGAGAAACAGAGGGGCTGAAACAGAGGGCAAGAAACAGAGGGGCTGAAACTGAGTGGCTGAAACAGAAGGGCTGAAACAGAAGGGCTGATACAGAGGGGCTGAAACAGAGGGCGAGAAACAGAGGGGCTGAATCAGAGGGGCTGAATCAGAGGAGCTGAAACAGAGGGGCTGAAACAGAGGGCGAGAAACAGAGGGGCTGAAACAGAGGGCGAGAAACAGAGGGCGAGAAACAGAGAGGCTGAAACAGAGGGGCTGAAACAGAGGGGCTGAAACAAAGCGGCTGATACAGAGGGTGAGAAACAGAGGGGCTGAAACAGAGGGCGAGAAACAGAGTCGCTGAAACATGGCGAGAAACAGAGGGGCTGAAACAGAGGGGCTGAAACAGAGGGGCTGAAACAGAGGGCAAGAAACAGAGGGGCTGAAACAGAGGGCGAGAAACAGAGGGGCTGAAACAGAGGGCGAGAAACAGAGGGGCTGAAACAGAGGGCGAGAAACAGAGGGGCTGAAACAGAGGGGCTGAAACAGAGGGGCTGAAAAAGAGGGCGAGAAACAGAGAGGCTGAAACAGAGGGCGAGAAACAGAGGGGCTGAAACAGAGGGGCTGAAACAGAGGGGCTGAATCAGAGGGGCTGATTCAGTGGGGCTGAAACAGAGGGGCTGAATCAGAGGGGCTGAAACAGTGGGCGAGAAACAGAGTGGCTGAAACAGAGGGCGAGAAACAGACGGGCAGAAACAGATAGCGAGAAACAGAGGGGCTGAAACAGAGGGGCTGAAACAGAGAGCGCGAAACAGAGGGCAAGAAACAGAGGGGCTGAAACAGACGGCGAGAAACAGAGGGGCTGAATCAGAGGGCGACAAACAGAGGGGCTGAAACAGAGGGCAAGAAACAGAGGGGCTGAAACTGAGTGGCTGAAACGGAAGGGCTGAAACAGAGGGGCTGAAACAGAGGGCGAGAAACAGAGGGGCTGAATCAGAGGGGCTGAATCAGAGGAGCTGAAACAGAGGGGCTGAAAGAGAGCGCGAGAAACAGAGGGGCTGAAACAGAGGGCGAGAAACAGAGGGCGAGAAACAGAGAGGCTGAAACAGAGGGGCTGAAACAGAGGGGCTGAAACAAAGCGGCTGATACAGAGGGTGAGAAACAGAGGGGCTGAAACAGAGGGCGAGAAACAGAGTCGCTGAAACATGGCGAGAAACAGAGGGGCTGAAACAGAGGGGCTGAAACAGAGGGGCTGAAACAGAGGGGCTGAAACAGAGGGCAAGAAACAGAGGGGCTGAAACAGAGGGCGAGAAACAGAGGGGCTGAAACAGAGGGCGAGAAACAGAGGGGCTGAAACAGAGGGGCTGAAACAGAGGGGCTGAAACAGAGGGCGAGAAACAGAGAGGCTGAAACAGAGGGCGAGAAACAGAGTGGCTGAAACAGAGGGCAAGAAACAGAGGGGCTGAAACAGAGGGCGAGAAACAGAGGGGCTGAAACAGAGGGCGAGAAACAGTGGGGCAGAAACAGAGGGCGAGAATCGGAGGGGCTGAAACAGAGGGGCTGCAACAGAGGGGCTGATACAGAGGGTGAGAAACAGAGGGGCTGAAACAGAGGGCGAGAAACAGAGTCGCTGAAACATGGCGAGAAACAGAGGGGCTGAAACAGAGGGGCTGAAACAGAGGGGCTGAAACAGAGGGGCTGAAACAGAGGGCAAGAAACAGAGGGGCTGAAACAGAGGGCGAGAAACAGAGGGGCTGAAACAGAGGGCGAGAAACAGAGGGGCTGAAACAGAGGGCGAGAAACAGAGGGGCTGAAACAGAGGGGCTGAAACAGAGGGGCTGAAAAAGAGGGCGAGAAACAGAGAGGCTGAAACAGAGGGCGAGAAACAGAGGGGCTGAAACAGAGGGGCTGAAACAGAGGGGCTGAATCAGAGGGGCTGATTCAGTGGGGCTGAAATAGAGGGGCTGAATCAGAGGGGCTGAAACAGTGGGCGAGAAACAGAGTGGCTGAAACAGAGGGCGAGAAACAGACGGGCAGAAACAGATAGCGAGAAACAGAGGGGCTGAAACAGAGGGGCTGAAACAGAGAGCGCGAAACAGAGGGCAAGAAACAGAGGGGCTGAAACAGACGGCGAGAAACAGAGGGGCTGAATCAGAGGGCGACAAACAGAGGGGCTGAAACAGAGGGCAAGAAACAGAGGGGCTGAAACTGAGTGGCTGAAACGGAAGGGCTGAAACAGAGGGGCTGAAACAGAGGGCGAGAAACAGAGGGGCTGAATCAGAGGGGCTGAATCAGAGGAGCTGAAACAGAGGGGCTGAAAGAGAGCGCGAGAAACAGAGGGGCTGAAACAGAGGGCGAGAAACAGAGGGCGAGAAACAGAGAGGCTGAAACAGAGGGGCTGAAACAGAGGGGCTGAAACAAAGCGGCTGATACAGAGGGTGAGAAACAGAGGGGCTGAAACAGAGGGCGAGAAACAGAGTCGCTGAAACATGGCGAGAAACAGAGGGGCTGAAACAGAGGGGCTGAAACAGAGGGGCTGAAACAGAGGGGCTGAAACAGAGGGCAAGAAACAGAGGGGCTGAAACAGAGGGCGAGAAACAGAGGGGCTGAAACAGAGGGCGAGAAACAGAGGGGCTGAAACAGAGGGGCTGAAACAGAGGGGCTGAAACAGAGGGCGAGAAACAGAGAGGCTGAAACAGAGGGCGAGAAACAGAGTGGCTGAAACAGAGGGCAAGAAACAGAGGGGCTGAAACAGAGGGCGAGAAACAGAGGGGCTGAAACAGAGGGCGAGAAACAGTGGGGCAGAAACAGAGGGCGAGAATCGGAGGGGCTGAAACAGAGGGGCTGCAACAGAGGGGCTGAAACAGAGGGCGAGAAACAGAGGGGCTGAAACAGAGGGCGAGAAACAGAGGGCGAGAAACAGAGGGGCTGAAACAGAGGGCGAGAAACAGAGGGGCTGAAACAGAGGGGCTGAAACAGAGGGGCTGAAACAGAGGGCGAGAAACAGAGGGGCTGAAACAGAGGGGCTGAAACAGAGGAGCTGAAACAGAGGGGATGAAACAGAGGGCGAGAAACAGAGGGGCTGAAACAGAGGGGCTGAAACAGAGGAGCTGAAACAGAGGGCGAGAAACAGAGAGGCTGAAACAGAGGGCGAGAAACAGACGGGCTGAAACAGAGGGCTAGAAACAGAGGGGCTGAAACAGAGGGGCTGAAACAGTGGGGCTGAAACAGAGGGCGAGAAACAGAGGGGCTGAAATTGAGGCCTGAAACAGAGGAGCTGAAACAGAGGGCGAGAAACAGTGAGGCTGAATCAGAGGGCGAGAAACAGAGTGGCTGAAACAGAGGGCAAGAAACAGAGGGGGTGAAACAGAGGGCGAGAAACAGAGGGGCTGAAACAGAGGGGCTGAAACAGAGGGGCTGAAACAGAGGCGCTGAAACAGAGGGGCTGAACCAGAAGGGCTGAAACAGAGGGCGAGAAACAGAGGGGCTGAAACAGAGGGCCAGAAACAGAGGGCGAGAAACAGAGGGACTGAAACTGAGGGGCTGAAACAGTGGGGCTGAAACAGAGGGCGAGAAACAGAGCGGCTGAAACAGAGGGCGAGAAACAGAGGGGCTGAAACAAAGGGGCTGAAACAGTGGGGCTGAAACAGAGGGGCTGAAACAGAGGGCGAGAAATAGAGGGGCTGAAACAGAGGGGCTGAAACAGAGGGGCTGAAACAGAGGGCGAGAAACAGAGGGGCTGAAACAGAGGGGCTGAAACAGAGGGGCTGAAACAGAGGGCGAGAAACAGGGGCTGAAACAGAGGGCGAGAAACAGAGGGGCTGTAACAGAGGGCGAGAAACAGGCGTCTGAATCAGAGGGGATGAAACAGAGGGCGAGAAACAGAGAGGCTGAAACAGAGGGCGAGAAACAGACGGGCTGAAACAGAGGGCGAGAAACAGAGGGTGAGAAACAGGGGCTGAAACAGAGGGCGAGAAACAGAGGGGCTGAAACAGAGGGGCTGAAACAGAGGGGCTTAATCAGAGGGGCTGAAACAGAGGGGCTGAATCAGACGGGCTGAAACAGAGGGCGAGAAACAGAGGGGCTGAAACAGAGGGCGAGAGACAGAGGGGCAGAAAAAGAGGGCGAGAAACAGAGGGGCTGAAACAGAGGGGCTGAAACAGAGAGTGTGAATCAGAGGGGCTGAAACAGAGGGCGAGAAACAGAGGGGCTGAAACAGAGGGGCTGAATCGGAGGGGCTGAAACAGAGGGGCTGAAACAGAGGGGCTGAAACAGAGGGCGAGAAACAGAGGGGCTGAATCAGAGGGGCTGAATCAGAGGGGCCGAAAGAGAGGGGCTGAAACAGTGGGCGAGAAACTAAGGGACTGAAACAGCGGGCGAGAAACAGAGTGCGAGAAACAGAGGTGCTGAAACAGAGGGGCTGAAACAGACGAACTTAAACAGAGAGCCTGAAACAGAGGGGCTGAAACAGAGGGTGAGAAACAGATGGGCTGAAACAGAGGGCTGAAACAGAGGGGCTGAAAAAGAGGGCGAAAAATAGAGGGGCTGAAACAGAGGGCGAGAAACAGAGGGGGTGAAACAGAGGGGCTGAAACAGAGGGGCTGAAACAGAGGGGCTGAAACAGGGTGGCTGAAACAGAGGGGCTGAAACAGAGGTGCTGAAACAGAGGGGCTGAAACAGAGGGCGAGAAACAGAGGGGCTGAAACAGAGGGCGAGAAACAGAGGGGCTGAAACAGAGGGGCTGAAACAGAGGGCGAGAAACAGAGGGGCTGAAACAGAGGGCGAGAAACAGAGGGGCTGAAATAGAGGGCGAGAAATAGAGGGGCTGAAACAGAGGGTCTGAAACAGAGGGCGAGAAACAGAGGGGCTGAATCAGAGGGGCTGAATCAGAGGGGCTGAAACAGAGGGGCTGAAACAGAGGGCGAGAAACAAAGGGGCTGAAACAGCGGGCGAGAAACAGAGGGGCTGAAACAGAGGGACTGAAACAGACGGGCTGAAACAGAGAGCCTGAAACAGAGGGCGAGAAACAGAGGGGCTGAAACAGAGGGCGAAAAACGGAGGGGCTGAAACAGAGGGCGAGAAACAGAGGGGATGAAACAGAGGGGCTGAAACAGAGGGGCTGAAACAGAGGGGCTGAATCAGAGGGGCTGAAACAGAGGGGCTGAATCAGAGGGGCTGAAACAGAGGGCGAGAAACAGAGGGGCTGAAACAGAGGGCGAGAAACAGAGGGACTGAAACAGAGGGCGAGAAACAGAGGGGCTGAAACAGAGGGGCTGAAACAGAGTGGCTGAAACAGAGGGCGAGAAACAGGGAGTTTGAAACAGAGGGCGAGAAACAGAGGGGCTGAAACAGAGGGCGAGAAACAGAGGGGCTGAAACAGAGGGCGAGAAACAGAGGGGCTGAAACAGAGGGGCTGAAACAGACGGGCTGAAACAGAGGGCAAAAAACAGAGGGGCTGAAACAGAGGGCGAGAAACAGGGGGTGAGAAACAGAGGGCGAGAAACAGAGGGGCTGAAACAGAGGGCAAAAAACAGAGGGGCTGAAACAGAGGGCGAGAAACAGAGGGAGAGAAACAGAGGGCGAGAAACAGATGGGATGAAACAGAGGGGCTGAAACAGAGGGGCTGAAAGAGAGGGGCTGAAACAGAGGGGCTTAATCAGAGGGGCTGCAACAGAGGGGCTGAATCAGAGGGGCTGACACAGAGTGCGAGAAAGAGAGGGGCTGAAACAGAGGGCGAGAAACAGATGGGCTGAAACAGAGGGCGAGAACCAGACGGGCAGAAACAGAGGGCGAAAAACAGAGGGGCTGAAACAGAGGGCGAGAAACAGAGGGGGTGAAACAGAGGGGCTGAAACAGAGGGGCTGAAACAGAGGGCGAGAAACAGAGGGGCTGAAACAGAGGGCGAGAAACAGAGGGGCTGTAACAGAGGGGCTGAAACAGAGGGCGAGAAACAGAGGGGCTGAAACAGAGGGCGAGAAACAGAGGGGCTGAAATAGAGGGCGAGAAATAGAGGGGCTGAAACAGAGGGGCTGAAACAGAGGGCGAGAAACAGAGGGGCTGAATCAGAGGGGCTGAATCAGAGGGGCTGAAACAGAGGGGCTGAAACAGAGGGCGAGAAACAACGGGGCTGAAACAGCGGGCGAGAAACAGAGGGCCAAAAACAGATGGGCTGAAACAGAGGGACTGAAACAGACGGGCTGAAACAGAGAGCCTGAAACAGAGGGCGAGAAACAGAGGGGCTGAAACAGAGGGTGAAAAACAGAGGGGCTGAAACAGAGGGCGAGAAACAGAGGGGATGAAACAGAGGGGCTGAAACAGAGGGGCTGAAACAGAGGGGCTGAATCAGAGGGGCTGAAACAGAGGGGCTGAATCAGAGGGGCTGAAACAGAGGGCGAGAAACAGAGGGGCTGAAACAGAGGGCGAGAAACAGAGGGACTGAGACAGAGGGCGAGAAACAGAGGGGCTGAAACAGAGGGGCTGAAACAGAGTGGCTGAAACAGAGGGCGAGAAACAGGGAGGTTGAAACAGAGGGCGAGAAACAGAGGGGCTGAAACAGAGGGCGAGAAACAGAGGGGCTGAAACAGAGGGCGAGAAACAGAGGGGCTGAAACAGAGGGGCTGAAACAGACGGGCTGAAACAGAGGGCAAAAAACAGAGGGGCTGAAACAGAGGGCGAGAAACAGGGGGTGAGAAACAGAGGGCGAGAAACAGAGGGGCTGAAACAGAGGGCAAAAAACAGAGGGGCTGAAACAGAGGGCGAGAAACAGAGGGTGAGAAACAGAGGGCGAGAAACAGATGGGATGAAACAGAGGGGCTGAAACAGAGGGGCTGAAATAGAGGGGCTGAAACAGAGGGGCTTAATCAGAGGGGCTGCAACAGAGGGGCTGAATCAGAGGGGCTGACACAGAGTGCGAGAAAGAGAGGGGCTGAAACAGAGGGCGAGAAACAGATGGGCTGAAACAGAGGGTGAGAACCAGACGGGCAGAAACAGAGGGCGAGAAACAGAGGGGCTGAAACAGAGGGGCTGAAACAGAGGGGCTGAAACAGAGGGCGAGAAACTGAGGGGCTGAAGCAGAGGGCGAGAATCAGAGGGGCTGAAACAGAGGGCGAGAAACAGAGGGGCTGAATCAGAGGGGCTGAAACAGAGGGCGAGAAACAGAAAGGCTGAATCAGAGGGCGAGAAACAGAGGGGCTGAAACAGAGGGGCTGAAACAGATGGTCAGAAACAGAGGGGATTAGACAGAGTGCGAGAAACAGAGGGGCTGAAACAGAGGGGCTGAAACAGACGGGCTGAAACAGAGAGCCTGAAACAGAGGGGCTGAAACAGAGGGTGAGAAACAGATGGGCTGAAACAGAGGGCTGAAACAGAGGGGCTGAAAAAGAGGGCGAAAAATAGAGGGGCTGAAACAGAGGGCGAGAAACAGAGGGGGTGAAACAGAGGGGCTGAAACAGAGGGGCTGAAACAGAGGGGCTGAAACAGGGTGGCTGAAACAGAGGGGCTGAAACAGAGGTGCTGAAACAGAGGGGCTGAAACAGAGGGCGAGAAACAGAGGGGCTGAAACAGAGGGGCTGAAACAGAGGGCGAGAAACAGAGGGGCTGAAACAGAGGGCGAGAAACAGAGGGGCTGAAATAGAGGGCGAGAAATAGAGGGGCTGAAACAGAGGGTCTGAAACAGAGGGCGAGAAACAGAGGGGCTGAATCAGAGGGGCTGAATCAGAGGGGCTGAAACAGAGGGGCTGAAACAGAGGGCGAGAAACAAAGGGGCTGAAACAGCGGGCGAGAAACAGAGGGGCTGAAACAGAGGGACTGAAACAGACGGGCTGAAACAGAGAGCCTGAAACAGAGGGCGAGAAACAGAGGGGCTGAAACAGAGGGCGAAAAACGGAGGGGCTGAAACAGAGGGCGAGAAACAGAGGGGATGAAACAGAGGGGCTGAAACAGAGGGGCTGAAACAGAGGGGCTGAATCAGAGGGGCTGAAACAGAGGGGCTGAATCAGAGGGGCTGAAACAGAGGGCGAGAAACAGAGGGGCTGAAACAGAGGGCGAGAAACAGAGGGACTGAAACAGAGGGCGAGAAACAGAGGGGCTGAAACAGAGGGGCTGAAACAGAGTGGCTGAAACAGAGGGCGAGAAACAGGGAGTTTGAAACAGAGGGCGAGAAACAGAGGGGCTGAAACAGAGGGCGAGAAACAGAGGGGCTGAAACAGAGGGCGAGAAACAGAGGGGCTGAAACAGAGGGGCTGAAACAGACGGGCTGAAACAGAGGGCAAAAAACAGAGGGGCTGAAACAGAGGGCGAGAAACTGGGGGTGAGAAACAGAGGGCGAGAAACAGAGGGGCTGAAACAGAGGGCAAAAAACAGAGGGGCTGAAACAGAGGGCGAGAAACAGAGGGAGAGAAACAGAGGGCGAGAAACAGATGGGATGAAACAGAGGGGCTGAAACAGAGGGGCTGAAAGAGAGGGGCTGAAACAGAGGGGTTAATCAGAGGGGCTGCAACAGAGGGGCTGAATCAGAGGGGCTGACACAGAGTGCGAGAAAGAGAGGGGCTGAAACAGAGGGCGAGAAACAGATGGGCTGAAACAGAGGGCGAGAACCAGACGGGCAGAAACAGAGGGCGAAAAACAGAGGGGCTGAAACAGAGGGCGAGAAACAGAGGGGGTGAAACAGAGGGGCTGAAACAGAGGGGTTGAAACAGAGGGCGAGAAACAGAGGGGCTGAAACAGAGGGCGAGAAACAGAGGGGCTGAAACAGAGGGGCTGAAACACAGGGCGAGAAACAGAGGGGCTGAAACAGAGGGCGAGAAACAGAGGGGCTGAAATAGAGGGCGAGAAATAGAGGGGCTGAAACAGAGGGGCTGAAACAGAGGGCGAGAAACAGAGGGGCTGAATCAGAGGGGCTGAATCAGAGGGGCTGAAACAGAGGGGCTGAAACAGAGGGCGAGAAACAACGGGGCTGAAACAGCGGGCGAGAAACAGAGGGCCAAAAACAGATGGGCTGAAACAGAGGGACTGAAACAGACGGGCTGAAACAGAGAGCCTGAAACAGAGGGCGAGAAACAGAGGGGCTGAAACAGAGGGTGAAAAACAGAGGGGCTGAAACAGAGGGCGAGAAACAGAGGGGATGAAACAGAGGGGCTGAAACAGAGGGGCTGAAACAGAGGGGCTGAATCAGAGGGGCTGAAACAGAGGGTCTGAATCAGAGGGGCTGAAACAGAGGGCGAGAAACAGAGGGGCTGAAACAGAGGGCGAGAAACAGAGGGACTGAGACAGAGGGCGAGAAACAGAGGGGCTGAAACAGAGGGGCTGAAACAGAGTGGCTGAAACAGAGGGCGAGAAACAGGGAGGTTGAAACAGAGGGCGAGAAACAGAGGGGCTGAAACAGAGGGCGAGAAACAGAGGGGCTGAAACAGAGGGCGAGAAACAGAGGGGCTGAAACAGAGGGGCTGAAACAGACGGGCTGAAACAGAGGGCAAAAAACAGAGGGGCTGAAACAGAGGGCGAGAAACAGGGGGTGAGAAACAGAGGGCGAGAAACAGAGGGGCTGAAACGGAGGGCAAAAAACAGAGGGGCTGAAACAGAGGGCGAGAAACAGAGGGTGAGAAACAGAGGGCGAGAAACAGATGGGATGAAACAGAGGGGCTGAAACAGAGGGGCTGAAATAGAGGGGCTGAAACAGAGGGGCTTAATCAGAGGGGCTGCAACAGAGGGGCTGAATCAGAGGGGCTGACACAGAGTGCGAGAAAGAGAGGGGCTGAAACAGAGGGCGAGAAACAGATGGGCTGAAACAGAGGGTGAGAACCAGACGGGCAGAAACAGAGGGCGAGAAACAGAGGGGCTGAAACAGAGGGGCTGAAACAGAGGGGCTGAAACAGAGGGCGAGAAACTGAGGGGCTGAAGCAGAGGGCGAGAATCAGAGGGGCTGAAACAGAGGGCGAGAAACAGAGGGGCTGAATCAGAGGGGCTGAAACAGAGGGCGAGAAACAGAAAGGCTGAATCAGAGGGCGAGAAACAGAGGGGCTGAAACAGAGGGGCTGAAACAGATGGTCAGAAACAGAGGGGATTAGACAGAGTGCGAGAAACAGAGGGGCTGAAACAGAGGGGCTGAAACAGACGGGCTGAAACAGAGAGCCTGAAACAGAGGGGCTGAAACAGAGGGTGAGAAACAGATGGGCTGAAACAGAGGGCTGAAACAGAGGGGCTGAAAAAGAGGGCGAAAAATAGAGGGGCTGAAACAGAGGGCGAGAAACAGAGGGGGTGAAACAGAGGGGCTGAAACAGAGGGGCTGAAACAGAGGGGCTGAAACAGGGTGGCTGAAACAGAGGGGCTGAAACAGAGGTGCTGAAACAGAGGGGCTGAAACAGAGGGCGAGAAACAGAGGGGCTGAAACAGAGGGCGAGAAACAGAGGGGCTGAAACAGAGGGGCTGAAACAGAGGGCGAGAAACAGAGGGGCTGAAACAGAGGGCGAGAAACAGAGGGGCTGAAATAGAGGGCGAGAAATAGAGGGGCTGAAACAGAGGGTCTGAAACAGAGGGCGAGAAACAGAGGGGCTGAATCAGAGGGGCTGAATCAGAGGGGCTGAAACAGAGGGGCTGAAACAGAGGGCGAGAAACAAAGGGGCTGAAACAGCGGGCGAGAAACAGAGGGGCTGAAACAGAGGGACTGAAACAGACGGGCTGAAACAGAGAGCCTGAAACAGAGGGCGAGAAACAGAGGGGCTGAAACAGAGGGCGAAAAACGGAGGGGCTGAAACAGAGGGCGAGAAACAGAGGGGATGAAACAGAGGGGCTGAAACAGAGGGGCTGAAACAGAGGGGCTGAATCAGAGGGGCTGAAACAGAGGGGCTGAATCAGAGGGGCTGAAACAGAGGGCGAGAAACAGAGGGGCTGAAACAGAGGGCGAGAAACAGAGGGACTGAAACAGAGGGCGAGAAACAGAGGGGCTGAAACAGAGGGGCTGAAACAGAGTGGCTGAAACAGAGGGCGAGAAACAGGGAGTTTGAAACAGAGGGCGAGAAACAGAGGGGCTGAAACAGAGGGCGAGAAACAGAGGGGCTGAAACAGAGGGCGAGAAACAGAGGGGCTGAAACAGAGGGGCTGAAACAGACGGGCTGAAACAGAGGGCAAAAAACAGAGGGGCTGAAACAGAGGGCGAGAAACTGGGGGTGAGAAACAGAGGGCGAGAAACAGAGGGGCTGAAACAGAGGGCAAAAAACAGAGGGGCTGAAACAGAGGGCGAGAAACAGAGGGAGAGAAACAGAGGGCGAGAAACAGATGGGATGAAACAGAGGGGCTGAAACAGAGGGGCTGAAAGAGAGGGGCTGAAACAGAGGGGTTAATCAGAGGGGCTGCAACAGAGGGGCTGAATCAGAGGGGCTGACACAGAGTGCGAGAAAGAGAGGGGCTGAAACAGAGGGCGAGAAACAGATGGGCTGAAACAGAGGGCGAGAACCAGACGGGCAGAAACAGAGGGCGAAAAACAGAGGGGCTGAAACAGAGGGCGAGAAACAGAGGGGGTGAAACAGAGGGGCTGAAACAGAGGGGTTGAAACAGAGGGCGAGAAACAGAGGGGCTGAAACAGAGGGCGAGAAACAGAGGGGCTGAAACAGAGGGGCTGAAACAGAGGGCGAGAAACAGAGGGGCTGAAACAGAGGGCGAGAAACAGAGGGGCTGAAATAGAGGGCGAGAAATAGAGGGGCTGAAACAGAGGGGCTGAAACAGAGGGCGAGAAACAGAGGGGCTGAATCAGAGGGGCTGAATCAGAGGGGCTGAAACAGAGGGGCTGAAACAGAGGGCGAGAAACAACGGGGCTGAAACAGCGGGCGAGAAACAGAGGGCCAAAAACAGAGGGGCTGAAACAGAGGGACTAAAACATACGGGCTGAAACAGAGAGCCTGAAACAGAGGGCGAGAAACAGAGGGGCTGAAACAGAGGGTGAAAAACAGAGGGGCTGAAACAGAGGGCGAGAAACAGAGGGGATGAAACAGAGGGGCTGAAACAGAGGGGCTGAAACAGAGGGGCTGAATCAGAGGGGCTGAAACAGAGGGGCTGAATCAGAGGGGCTGAAACAGAGGGCGAGAAACAGAGGGGCTGAAACAGAGGGCGAGAAACAGAGGGACTGAGACAGAGGGCGAGAAACAGAGGGGCTGAAACAGAGGGGCTGAAACAGAGTGGCTGAAACAGAGGGCGAGAAACAGGGAGGTTGAAACAGAGGGCGAGAAACAGAGGGGCTGAAACAGAGGGCGAGAAACAGAGGGGCTGAAACAGAGGGCGAGAAACAGAGGGGCTGAAACAGAGGGGCTGAAACAGACGGGCTGAAACAGAGGGCAAAAAACAGAGGGGCTGAAACAGAGGGCGAGAAACAGGGGGTGAGAAACAGAGGGCGAGAAACAGAGGGGCTGAAACAGAGGGCAAAAAACAGAGGGACTGAAACAGAGGGCGAGAAACAGAGGGTGAGAAACAGAGGGCGAGAAACAGATGGGATGAAACAGAGGGGCTGAAACAGAGGGGCTGAAATAGAGGGGCTGAAACAGAGGGGCTTAATCAGAGGGGCTGCAACAGAGGGGCTGAATCAGAGGGGCTGACACAGAGTGCGAGAAAGAGAGGGGCTGAAACAGAGGGCGAGAAACAGATGGGCTGAAACAGAGGGTGAGAACCAGACGGGCAGAAACAGAGGGCGAGAAACAGAGGGGCTGAAACAGAGGGGCTGAAACAGAGGGGCTGAAACAGAGGGCGAGAAACTGAGGGGCTGAAGCAGAGGGCGAGAATCAGAGGGGCTGAAACAGAGGGCGAGAAACAGAGGGGCTGAATCAGAGGGGCTGAAACAGAGGGCGAGAAACAGAAAGGCTGAAACAGAGGGCGAGAAACAGAGGGGCTGAAACAGAGGGGCTGAAACAGATGGTCAGAAACAGAGGGGATTAGACAGAGGGCGAGAAACAGAGGGGCTGAAACAGAGGGGCTGATACAGAGGGGCTGAATCAGAGTGGCTCAAACAGAGAGCGCGAAAGAGAGGGACTGAAACAGAGGGGCTGAAACAGAGGGCGCGAAACAGAGGGACTGAAACAGAGGGCGAGAACCAGACGGGCAGAAACAGAGGGCGAGAAACAGAGGGGCTGAAACAGAGGGGCTGAAACAGAGGGGCTGAAACAGAGGGCAAGAAACAGAGGGGCAGAAACTGAGTGGCTGAAACAGAAGGGCTGAAACAGAGGGGCTGAAACAGAGGGCGAGAAACAGAGGGGCTGAAACAGAGGGGCTGAAACAGAGGGGCTGAATAGGAGGGGCTGATTCACAGGGGCTGAAACAGAGGGGCTGAATCAGAGGGGCTGAAACAGAGGGCGAGAACCAGACGGGCAGAAACAGTGGGCGAGAAACAGAGGGGCTGAAACAGAGGGGCTGAAACAGAGAGCGCGAAACAGAGGGACTGAAACAGAGGGCGAGAGACAGAGGGGCTGGAACAGAGGGGCTGAAATAGAGGTGCTGAAACAGAGGGGCTGAAACAGAGGGCGAGAAACAGAGGGGCTGAAACAGAGGGCGAGAAACAGATGGCGAGAAACAGAGAGGCTGAAACAGAGGGGCTGAAACAGAGGGGCTGAAACAAAGCGGCTGATACAGAGGGTGAGAAACAGAGGGGCTGAAACAGAGGGCGAGAAACAGAGTCGCTGAAACATGGCGAGAAACAGAGGGGCTGAAACAGAGGGGCTGAAACAGAGGGGCTGAAACAGTGGGGCTGAAACAGAGGGGCTGAAACAGAGGGCAAGAAACAGAGGGGCTGAAACAGAGGGCGAGAAACAGAGGGGCTGAAACAGAGGGCGAGAAACAGAGGGGCTGAAACAGAGGGGCTGAAACAGAGGGCGAGAAACAGAGAGGCTGAAACAGAGGGCGAGAAACAGAGTGGCTGAAACAGAGGGCAAGAAACAGAGGGGCTGAAACAGAGGGCGAGAAACAGAGGGGCAGAAACAGAGGGCGAGAAACGGAGGAGCTGAAACAGAGGGCAAGAAACAGAGGGGCTGAAACAGAGGGCGAGAAACAGAGGGGCAGAAACAGAGGGCGAGAAACGGAGGAGCTGAAACAGAGGGGCTGAAAGAGAGGGGCTGAAACAGAGTGCGAGAAACAGAGGGGCTGAAACAGACGGCGAGAAACAGAGGGGCTGAAACAGAGGGGCTGAAACAGTGGAGCTGAATCAGAGGGGCTGAAACAGAGGGCGAGAAACAGAGGGGCTGAAACAGAGGGGCTGAAACAGAGGAGCTGAAACAGAGGGCGAGAAACAGAGAGGCTGAAACAGAGGGCGAGAAACAGAGGGGCTGAAAGAGAGGGCGAGAAACAGAGGGGCTGAAACAGAGGGGCTGAAACAGAGGGTGAGAAACAGACGGGCTGAAACAGAGAGCCTGAAACAGAGGGGCTGAAACAGAGGGTGAGAAACAGATGGGCTGAAACAGAGGGCTGAAACAGAGGGGCTGAAAAAGAGGGCGAAAAATAGAGGGGCTGAAACAGAGGGCGAGAAACAGAGGGGGTGAAACAGAGGGGCTGAAACAGAGGGGCTGAAACAGAGGGGCTGAAACAGGGTGGCTGAAACAGAGGGGCTGAAACAGAGGTGCTGAAACAGAGGGGCTGAAACAGAGGGCGAGAAACAGAGGGGCTGAAACAGAGGGCGAGAAACAGAGGGGCTGAAACAGAGGGGCTGAAACAGAGGGGCTGAAACAGAGGGCGAGAAACAGAGGGGCTGAAACAGAGGGCGAGAAACAGATGGCGAGAAACAGAGAGGCTGAAACAGAGGGGCTGAAACAGAGGGGCTGAAACAAAGCGGCTGATACAGAGGGTGAGAAACAGAGGGGCTGAAACAGAGGGCGAGAAACAGAGTCGCTGAAACATGGCGAGAAACAGAGGGGCTGAAACAGAGGGGCTGAAACAGAGGGGCTGAAACAGTGGGGCTGAAACAGAGGGGCTGAAACAGAGGGCAAGAAACAGAGGGGCTGAAACAGAGGGCGAGAAACAGAGGGGCTGAAACAGAGGGCGAGAAACAGAGGGGCTGAAACAGAGGGGCTGAAACAGAGGGCGAGAAACAGAGAGGCTGAAACAGAGGGCGAGAAACAGAGTGGCTGAAACAGAGGGCAAGAAACAGAGGGGCTGAAACAGAGGGCGAGAAACAGAGGGGCAGAAACAGAGGGCGAGAAACGGAGGAGCTGAAACAGAGGGCAAGAAACAGAGGGGCTGAAACAGAGGGCGAGAAACAGAGGGGCAGAAACAGAGGGCGAGAAACGGAGGAGCTGAAACAGAGGGGCTGAAAGAGAGGGGCTGAAACAGAGTGCGAGAAACAGAGGGGCTGAAACAGACGGCGAGAAACAGAGGGGCTGAAACAGAGGGGCTGAAACAGTGGAGCTGAATCAGAGGGGCTGAAACAGAGGGCGAGAAACAGAGGGGCTGAAACAGAGGGGCTGAAACAGAGGAGCTGAAACAGAGGGCGAGAAACAGAGAGGCTGAAACAGAGGGCGAGAAACAGAGGGGCTGAAAGAGAGGGCGAGAAACAGAGGGGCTGAAACAGAGGGGCTGAAACAGAGGGTGAGAAACAGACGGGCTGAAACAGAGAGCCTGAAACAGAGGGGCTGAAACAGAGGGTGAGAAACAGATGGGCTGAAACAGAGGGCTGAAACAGAGGGGCTGAAAAAGAGGGCGAAAAATAGAGGGGCTGAAACAGAGGGCGAGAAACAGAGGGGGTGAAACAGAGGGGCTGAAACAGAGGGGCTGAAACAGAGGGGCTGAAACAGGGTGGCTGAAACAGAGGGGCTGAAACAGAGGTGCTGAAACAGAGGGGCTGAAACAGAGGGCGAGAAACAGAGGGGCTGAAACAGAGGGCGAGAAACAGAGGGGCTGAAACAGAGGGGCTGAAACAGAGGGCGAGAAACAGAGGGGCTGAAACAGAGGGCGAGAAACAGAGGGGCTGAAATAGAGGGCGAGAAATAGAGGGGCTGAAACAGAGGGTCTGAAACAGAGGGCGAGAAACAGAGGGGCTGAATCAGAGGGGCTGAATCAGAGGGGCTGAAACAGAGGGGCTGAAACAGAGGGCGAGAAACAAAGGGGCTGAAACAGCGGGCGAGAAACAGAGGGGCTGAAACAGAGGGACTGAAACAGACGGGCTGAAACAGAGAGCCTGAAACAGAGGGCGAGAAA
This sequence comes from Chiloscyllium punctatum, assembly GCF_047496795.1. Lineage (NCBI taxonomy): Eukaryota > Metazoa > Chordata > Chondrichthyes > Orectolobiformes > Hemiscylliidae > Chiloscyllium > Chiloscyllium punctatum. Next base: position 235,986 of record NW_027309830.1, read on the forward strand.
CAGAGGGGCTGAAACAGAGGGCGAAAAACGGAGGGGCTGAAACAGAGGGCGAGAAACAGAGGGGATGAAACAGAGGGGCTGAAACAGAGGGGCTGAAACAGAGGGGCTGAATCAGAGGGGCTGAAACAGAGGGGCTGAATCAGAGGGGCTGAAACAGAGGGCGAGAAACAGAGGGGCTGAAACAGAGGGCGAGAAACAGAGGGACTGAAACAGAGGGCGAGAAACAGAGGGGCTGAAACAGAGGGGCTGAAACAGAGTGGCTGAAACAGAGGGCGAGAAACAGGGAGTTTGAAACAGAGGGCGAGAAACAGAGGGGCTGAAACAGAGGGCGAGAAACAGAGGGGCTGAAACAGAGGGCGAGAAACAGAGGGGCTGAAACAGAGGGGCTGAAACAGACGGGCTGAAACAGAGGGCAAAAAACAGAGGGGCTGAAACAGAGGGCGAGAAACTGGGGGTGAGAAACAGAGGGCGAGAAACAGAGGGGCTGAAACAGAGGGCAAAAAACAGAGGGGCTGAAACAGAGGGCGAGAAACAGAGGGAGAGAAACAGAGGGCGAGAAACAGATGGGATGAAACAGAGGGGCTGAAACAGAGGGGCTGAAAGAGAGGGGCTGAAACAGAGGGGTTAATCAGAGGGGCTGCAACAGAGGGGCTGAATCAGAGGGGCTGACACAGAGTGCGAGAAAGAGAGGGGCTGAAACAGAGGGCGAGAAACAGATGGGCTGAAACAGAGGGCGAGAACCAGACGGGCAGAAACAGAGGGCGAAAAACAGAGGGGCTGAAACAGAGGGCGAGAAACAGAGGGGGTGAAACAGAGGGGCTGAAACAGAGGGGTTGAAACAGAGGGCGAGAAACAGAGGGGCTGAAACAGAGGGCGAGAAACAGAGGGGCTGAAACAGAGGGGCTGAAACACAGGGCGAGAAACAGAGGGGCTGAAACAGAGGGCGAGAAACAGAGGGGCTGAAATAGAGGGCGAGAAATAGAGGGGCTGAAACAGAGGGGCTGAAACAGAGGGCGAGAAACAGAGGGGCTGAATCAGAGGGGCTGAATCAGAGGGGCTGAAACAGAGGGGCTGAAACAGAGGGCGAGAAACAACGGGGCTGAAACAGCGGGCGAGAAACAGAGGGCCAAAAACAGAGGGGCTGAAACAGAGGGACTAAAACATACGGGCTGAAACAGAGAGCCTGAAACAGAGGGCGAGAAACAGAGGGGCTGAAACAGAGGGTGAAAAACAGAGGGGCTGAAACAGAGGGCGAGAAACAGAGGGGATGAAACAGAGGGGCTGAAACAGAGGGGCTGAAACAGAGGGGCTGAATCAGAGGGGCTGAAACAGAGGGGCTGAATCAGAGGGGCTGAAACAGAGGGCGAGAAACAGAGGGGCTGAAACAGAGGGCGAGAAACAGAGGGACTGAGACAGAGGGCGAGAAACAGAGGGGCTGAAACAGAGGGGCTGAAACAGAGTGGCTGAAACAGAGGGCGAGAAACAGGGAGGTTGAAACAGAGGGCGAGAAACAGAGGGGCTGAAACAGAGGGCGAGAAACAGAGGGGCTGAAACAGAGGGCGAGAAACAGAGGGGCTGAAACAGAGGGGCTGAAACAGACGGGCTGAAACAGAGGGCAAAAAACAGAGGGGCTGAAACAGAGGGCGAGAAACAGGGGGTGAGAAACAGAGGGCGAGAAACAGAGGGGCTGAAACAGAGGGCAAAAAACAGAGGGGCTGAAACAGAGGGCGAGAAACAGAGGGTGAGAAACAGAGGGCGAGAAACAGATGGGATGAAACAGAGGGGCTGAAACAGAGGGGCTGAAATAGAGGGGCTGAAACAGAGGGGCTTAATCAGAGGGGCTGCAACAGAGGGGCTGAATCAGAGGGGCTGACACAGAGTGCGAGAAAGAGAGGGGCTGAAACAGAGGGCGAGAAACAGATGGGCTGAAACAGAGGGTGAGAACCAGACGGGCAGAAACAGAGGGCGAGAAACAGAGGGGCTGAAACAGAGGGGCTGAAACAGAGGGGCTGAAACAGAGGGCGAGAAACTGAGGGGCTGAAGCAGAGGGCGAGAATCAGAGGGGCTGAAACAGAGGGCGAGAAACAGAGGGGCTGAATCAGAGGGGCTGAAACAGAGGGCGAGAAACAGAAAGGCTGAAACAGAGGGCGAGAAACAGAGGGGCTGAAACAGAGGGGCTGAAACAGATGGTCAGAAACAGAGGGGATTAGACAGAGGGCGAGAAACAGAGGGGCTGAAACAGAGGGGCTGATACAGAGGGGCTGAATCAGAGTGGCTCAAACAGAGAGCGCGAAAGAGAGGGACTGAAACAGAGGGGCTGAAACAGAGGGCGCGAAACAGAGGGACTGAAACAGAGGGCGAGAACCAGACGGGCAGAAACAGAGGGCGAGAAACAGAGGGGCTGAAACAGAGGGGCTGAAACAGAGGGGCTGAAACAGAGGGCAAGAAACAGAGGGGCAGAAACTGAGTGGCTGAAACAGAAGGGCTGAAACAGAGGGGCTGAAACAGAGGGCGAGAAACAGAGGGGCTGAAACAGAGGGGCTGAAACAGAGGGGCTGAATAGGAGGGGCTGATTCACAGGGGCTGAAACAGAGGGGCTGAATCAGAGGGGCTGAAACAGAGGGCGAGAACCAGACGGGCAGAAACAGTGGGCGAGAAACAGAGGGGCTGAAACAGAGGGGCTGAAACAGAGAGCGCGAAACAGAGGGACTGAAACAGAGGGCGAGAGACAGAGGGGCTGGAACAGAGGGGCTGAAATAGAGGTGCTGAAACAGAGGGGCTGAAACAGAGGGCGAGAAACAGAGGGGCTGAAACAGAGGGCGAGAAACAGATGGCGAGAAACAGAGAGGCTGAAACAGAGGGGCTGAAACAGAGGGGCTGAAACAAAGCGGCTGATACAGAGGGTGAGAAACAGAGGGGCTGAAACAGAGGGCGAGAAACAGAGTCGCTGAAACATGGCGAGAAACAGAGGGGCTGAAACAGAGGGGCTGAAACAGAGGGGCTGAAACAGTGGGGCTGAAACAGAGGGGCTGAAACAGAGGGCAAGAAACAGAGGGGCTGAAACAGAGGGCGAGAAACAGAGGGGCTGAAACAGAGGGCGAGAAACAGAGGGGCTGAAACAGAGGGGCTGAAACAGAGGGCGAGAAACAGAGAGGCTGAAACAGAGGGCGAGAAACAGAGTGGCTGAAACAGAGGGCAAGAAACAGAGGGGCTGAAACAGAGGGCGAGAAACAGAGGGGCTGAAACAGAGGGCGAGAAACAGAGGGGCAGAAACAGAGGGCGAGAAACGGAGGAGCTGAAACAGAGGGGCTGAAAGAGAGGGGCTGAAACAGAGTGCGAGAAACAGAGGGGCTGAAACAGACGGCGAGAAACAGAGGGGCTGAAACAGAGGGGCTGAAACAGTGGAGCTGAATCAGAGGGGCTGAAACAGAGGGCGAGAAACAGAGGGGCTGAAACAGAGGGGCTGAAACAGAGGAGCTGAAACAGAGGGCGAGAAACAGAGAGGCTGAAACAGAGGGCGAGAAACAGAGGGGCTGAAAGAGAGGGCGAGAAACAGAGGGGCTGAAACAGAGGGGCTGAAAAGAGGGGCTGAACCAGAGGGCGAGAAACAGAGGGGCCGAAACATAGGGGCTGAAACAGAGGGCGAGAAACAGAGGGGCTGAAACAGAGGGCGAGAAACAGAGGGGCAGAAAAAGAGAGGTTGAAACAGAGGGCGAGAAACAGAGGGGCTGAAACAGAGGTGCTGAATCAGAGGGACTGAAACAGAGGGCGAGAAACAGAGGGGCTGAAACAGAGGGGCTGAAACAGACGGGCTGAAACAGAGGGCAAAAAACAGAGGGGCTGAAACAGAGGGCGAGAAACAGGGGGTGAGAAACAGAGGGCGAGAAACAGAGGGGCTGAAACAGAGGGCAAAAAACAGAGGGGCTGAAACAGAGGGCGAGAAACAGAGGGTGAGAAACAGAGGGCGAGAAACAGATGGGATGAAACAGAGGGGCTGAAACAGAGGGGCTGAAATAGAGGGGCTGAAACAGAGGGGCTGAATCAGAGGGGCTGCAACAGAGGGGCTGAATCAGAGGGGCTGACACAGAGTGCGAGAAAGAGAGGGGCTGAAACAGAGGGCGAGAAACAGATGGGCTGAAACAGAGGGCGAGAAACAGAGGGGCTGAAACAGAGGACGCGAAACAGAGGGGCTGAAACAGAGGGGCTGAAACACAGGGGCTGAAACAGAGGGCGAGAAACTGAGGGGCTGAAACAGAGGGCGAGAATCAGAGGGGCTGAGACAGAGGGCGAGAAACAGAGGGGCTGAATTAGAGGGGCAGAAACAGAGGGCGAGAAACAGAAAGTCTGAAACAGAGGGCGAGAAACAGAGGGGCTGAAACAGATGGTGAGAAACAGAGGGGATTAGACAGAGGGCGAGAAACAGAGGGGCTGAAACAGAGGGGCTGATACAGAGGGGCTGAATCAGAGGGGCTGAATCAGAGAGCGCGAAAGAGAGGGACTGAAACAGAGGGCCTGAAACAGAGGGCGCGAAACAGAGGGACTGAAACAGAGGGCGAGAACCAGACGGGCAGAAACAGGGCGAGAAACAGAGGGGCTGAAAAAGAGTGGCTGAAACAGAGAGCGCGAAACAGACGGACTGAAACAGAGGGCGAGAAACAGAGGGGCTGAAACAGACGGCGAGAAACAGAGGGGCTGAAACAGAGGGCGAGAAACAGAGGGGCTGAAACAGAGGGCAAGAAACAGAGGGGCTGAAACTGAGTGGCTGAAACAGAAGGGCTGAAACAGAGGGGCTGAAACAGAGGGCGAGAAACAGAGGGGCTGAAACAGAGGGGCTGAAACAGAGGGGCTGAATCAGAGGGGCTGATTCACAGGGGCTGAAACAGAGGGTCTGAATCAGAGGGGCTGAAACAGAGGGCGCGAAACAGAGGGACTGAAATAGAGGGCGAGAACCAGACGGGCAGAAACAGTGGGCGAGAAACAGAGGGGCTGAAACAGAGGGGCTGAAACAGAGAGCGCGAAACAGAGGGACTGAAACAGAGGGCGAGAAACAGAGCGGCTGGAACAGAGGGGCTGAAATAGAGGTGCTGAAACAGAGGGGCTGAAACAGGGGGCGAGAAACAGAGGGGCTGAAACAGAGGGCGAGAAACAGAGGGCGAGAAACAGAGTGGCTGAAACAGAGGGGCTGAAACAGAGGGGCTGAAACAAAGCGGCTGATACAGAGGGTGAGAAACAGAGGGGCTGAAACAGAGGGCGAGAAACAGAGTCGCTGAAACATGGCGAGAAACAGAGGGGCTGAAACAGAGGGGCTGAAACAGAGGGGCTGAAACAGTGGGGCTGAAACAGAGGGGCTGAAACAGAGGGCAAGAAACAGAGGGGCTGAAACAGAGGGCGAGAAACAGAGGGGCTGAAACAGAGGGCGAGAAACAGAGGGGCTGAAACAGAGGGGCTGAAACAGAGGGCGAGAAACAGAGAGGCTGAAACAGAGGGCGAGAAACAGAGTGGCTGAAACAGAGGGCAAGAAACAGAGGGGCTGAAACAGAGGGCGAGAAACAGAGGGGCTGAAACAGAGGGCGAGAAACAGAGGGGCAGAAACAGAGTGCGAGAATCGGAGGGGCTGAAACAGAGGGGCTGCAACAGAGTGGCTGAAACAGAGGGCGAGAAACAGAGGGGCTGATACAGAGGGCGAGAAACAGAGGGGCTGAAACAGAGGGCGAGAAACAGAGGGCGAGAAATAGAGGGTCTGAAACAGAGGGCGAGAAACAGAGGGGCTGAAACAGAGGGCGAGAAACAGAGGGGCTGAAACAGAGGGGCTGAAACAGAGGGCGAGAAACAGAGGGGCTGAAACAGAGGGGCTGAAACATAGGAGCTGAAACAGAGGGGATGAAACAGAGGGCGAGAAACAGAGGGGCTGAAACAGAGGGGCTGAAACAGAAGAGCTGAAACAGAGGGCGAGAAACAGAGAGGCTGAAACAGAGGGCGAGAAACAGACGGGCTGAAACAGAGGGCAAGAAAAAGAGGGGCTGAAACAGAGCGGCTGAAACAGTGGGGCTGAAACAGAGGGCGAGAAACAGAGGGGCTGAAGCAGAGGGGCTGAAACAGAGGAGCTGAAACAGAGGGCGAGAAACAGAGAGGCTGAAACAGAGGGCGAGAAACAGAGTGGCTGAAACAGAGGGCAAGAAACAGAGGGGCTGAAACAGAGGGCGAGAAACAGAGGGGCTGAAACAGAGGGGCTGAAACAGAGGCGCTGAAACAGAGGGGCTGAACGAGAAGGGCTGAAACAGAGGGCGAGAAACGGAGGGGCTGAAACAGAGGGCCAGAAACAGAGGGCGAGAAACAGAGGGACTGAAACTGAGGGGCTGAAACACAGGGGCTGAAACAGAGGGCGAGAAACAGAGCGGCTGAAACAGAGGGCGAGAAACAGAGGGGCTGAAACAAAGGGCCTGAAACAGTGGGGCTGAAACAGAGGGACTGAAACAGAGGGCGAGAAACAGAGGGGCTGAAACAGACGGCGAGAAACAGAGGGGCTGAAACAGAGGGCGAGAAACAGAGGGGCTGAAACAGAGGGCAAGAAACAGAGGGGCTGAAACTGAGTGGCTGAAACAGAAGGGCTGAAACAGAGGGGCTGAAACAGAGGGCGAGAAACAGAGGGGCTGAAACAGAGGGGCTGAAACAGAGGGGCTGAATCAGAGGGGCTGATTCACAGGGGCTGAAACAGAGGGGCTGAATCAGAGGGGCTGAAACAGAGGGCGCGAAACAGAGGGACTGAAACAGAGGGCGAGAACCAGACGGGCAGAAACAGTGCGCGAGAAACAGAGGGGCTGAAACAGAGGGGCTGAAACAGAGAGCGCGAAACAGAGGGACTGAAACAGAGGGCGAGAAACAGAGCGGCTGGAACAGAGGGGCTGAAATAGAGGTGCTGAAACAGAGGGGCTGAAACAGGGGGCGAGAAACAGAGGGGCTGAAACAGAGGGCGAGAAACAGAGGGCGAGAAACAGAGTGGCTGAAACAGAGGGGCTGAAACAGAGGGGCTGAAACAAAGCGGCTGATACAGAGGGTGAGAAACAGAGGGGCTGAAACAGAGGGCGAGAAACAGAGTCGCTGAAACATGGCGAGAAACAGAGGGGCTGAAACAGAGGGGCTGAAACAGAGGGGCTGAAACAGTGGGGCTGAAACAGAGGGGCTGAAACAGAGGGCAAGAAACAGAGGGGCTGAAACAGAGGGCGAGAAACAGAGGGGCTGAAACAGAGGGCGAGAAACAGAGGGGCTGAAACAGAGGGCGAGAAACAGAGGGGCTGAATCAGAGGGGCTGAAACAGAGGGCGAGAAACAGAGAGGCTGAAACAGAGGGCGAGAAACAGAGTGGCTGAAACAGAGGGCAAGAAACAGAGGGGCTGAAACAGAGGGCGAGAAACAGAGGGGCTGAAACAGAGGGCGAGAAACAGAGGGGCAGAAACAGAGTGCGAGAATCGGAGGGGCTGAAACAGAGGGGCTGCAACAGAGTGGCTGAAACAGAGGGCGAGAAACAGAGGGGCTGATACAGAGGGCGAGAAACAGAGGGGCTGAAACAGAGGGCGAGAAACAGAGGGCGAGAAATAGAGGGTCTGAAACAGAGGGGCTGAAACAGAGGGCGAGAAACAGAGGGGCTGAAACAGAAGGGCTGAAACAGAGGGCGAGAAACAGAGGGGCTGAAACAGAGGGGCTGAAACAGAGGAGCTGAAACAGAGGGGATGAAACAGAGGGCGAGAAACAGAGGGGCTGAAACAGAGGGGCTGAAACAGAAGAGCTGAAACAGAGGGCGAGAAACAGAGAGGCTGAAACAGAGGGCGAGAAACAGAGGGGCTGAAACATAGGGGCTGAAACAGAGGGCGAGAAACAGAGGGGCTGAAACAGAGGGCGAGAAACAGAGGGGCAGAAAAAGAGAGGTTGAAACAGAGGGCGAGAAACAGAGGGGCTGAAAGAGAGGTGCTGAATCAGAGGGACTGAAACAGAGGGCGAGAAACAGAGGGGCTGAAACAGAGGGGCTGAAACAGACGGGCTGAAACAGAGGGCAAAAAACAGAGGGGCTGAAACAGAGGGCGAGAAACAGGGGGTGAGAAACAGAGGGCGAGAAACAGAGGGGCTGAAACAGAGGGCAAAAAACAGAGGGGCTGAAACAGATGGCGAGAAACAGAGGGTGAGAAACAGAGGGCGAGAAACAGATGGGATGAAACAGAGGGGCTGAAACAGAGGGGCTGAAATAGAGGGGCTGAAACAGAGGGGCTGAATCAGAGGGGCTGCAACAGAGGGGCTGAATCAGAGGGGCTGACACAGAGTGCGAGAAAGAGAGGGGCTGAAACAGAGGGCGAGAAACAGATGGGCTGAAACAGAGGGCGAGAAACAGAGGGGCTGAAACAGAGGACGCGAAACAGAGGGGCTGAAACAGAGGGGCTGAAACACTGGGGCTGAAACAGAGGGCGAGAAACTGAGGGGCTGAAACAGAGGGCGAGAATCAGATGGGCTGAGACAGAGGGCGAGAAACAGAGGGGCTGAATTAGAGGGGCAGAAACAGAGGGCGAGAAACAGAAAGTCTGAAACAGAGGGCGAGAAACAGAGGGGCTGAAACAGATGGTGAGAAACAGAGGGGATTAGACAGAGGGCGAGAAACAGAGGGGCTGAAACAGAGGGGCTGATACAGAGGGGCTGAATCAGAGGGGCTGAATCAGAGAGCGCGAAAGAGAGGGACTGAAACAGAGGGCCTGAAACAGAGGGCGCGAAACAGAGGGACTGAAACAGAGGGCGAGAACCAGACGGGCAGAAACAGGGCGAGAAACAGAGGGGCTGAAAAAGAGTGGCTGAAACAGAGAGCGCGAAACAGACGGACTGAAACAGAGGGCGAGAAACAGAGGGGCTGAAACAGACGGCGAGAAACAGAGGGGCTGAAACAGAGGGCGAGAAACAGAGGGGCTGAAACAGAGGGCAAGAAACAGAGGGGCTGAAACTGAGTGGCTGAAACAGAAGGGCTGAAACAGAGGGGCTGAAACAGAGGGCGAGAAACAGAGGGGCTGAAACAGAGGGGCTGAAACAGAGGGGCTGAATCTGAGGGGCTGATTCACAGGGGCTGAAACAGAGGGGCTGAATCAGAGGGGCTGAAACAGAGGGCGCGAAACAGAGGGACTGAAACAGAGGGCGAGAACCAGACGGGCAGAAACAGTGGGCGAGAAACAGAGGGGCTGAAACAGAGGGGCTGAAACAGAGAGCGCGAAACAGAGGGACTGAAACAGAGGGCGAGAAACAGAGCGGCTGGAACAGAGGGGCTGAAATAGAGGTGCTGAAACAGAGGGGCTGAAACAGGGGGCGAGAAACAGAGGGGCTGAAACAGAGGGCGAGAAACAGAGGGCGAGAAACAGAGAGGCTGAAACAGAGGGGCTGAAACAGAGGGGCTGAAACAAAGCGGCTGATACAGAGGGTGAGAAACAGAGGGGCTGAAACAGAGGGCGAGAAACAGAGTCGCTGAAACATGGCGAGAAACAGAGGGGCTGAAACAGAGGGGCTGAAACAGAGGGGCTGAAACAGTGGGGCTGAAACAGAGGGGCTGAAACAGAGGGCAAGAAACAGAGGGGCTGAAACAGAGGGCGAGAAACAGAGGGGCTGAAACAGAGGGCGAGAAACAGAGGGGCTGAAACAGAGGGCGAGAAACAGAGGGGCTGAAACAGAGGGGCTGAAACAGAGGGCGAGAAACAGAGAGGCTGAAACAGAGGGCGAGAAACAGAGTGGCTGAAACAGAGGGCAAGAAACAGAGGGGCTGAAACAGAGGGCGAGAAACAGAGGGGCTGAAACAGAGGGCGAGAAACAGAGGGGCAGAAACAGAGGGCGAGAATCGGAGGGGCTGAAACAGAGGGGCTGCAACAGAGTGGCTGAAACAGAGGGCGAGAAACAGAGGGGCTGATACAGAGGGCGAGAAACAGAGGGCGAGAAATAGAGGGTCTGAAACAGAGGGCGAGAAACAGAGGGGCTGAAACAGAGGGCGAGAAACAGAGGGGCTGAAACAGAGGGGCTGAAACAGAGGGCGAGAAACAGAGGGGCTGAAACAGAGGGGCTGAAATAGAGGAGCTGAAACAGAGGGGATGAAACAGAGGGCGAGAAACAGAGGGGCTGAAACAGAGGGGCTGAAACAGAAGAGCTGAAACAGAGGGCGAGAAACAGAGAGGCTGAAACAGAGGGCGAGAAACAGACGGGCTGAAACAGAGGGCAAGAAAAAGAGGGGCTGAAACAGAGCGGCTGAAACAGTGGGGCTGAAACAGAGGGCGAGAAACAGAGGGGCTGAAACAGAGGGGCTGAAACAGAGGAGCTGAAACAGAGGGCGAGAAACAGAGAGGCTGAAACAGAGGGCGAGAAACAGAGTGGCTGAAACAGAGGGCAAGAAACAGAGGGGCTGAAACAGAGGGCGAGAAACAGAGGGGCTGAAACAGAGGGGCTGAAACAGAGGCGCTGAAACAGAGGGGCTGAACGAGAAGGGCTGAAACAGAGGGCGAGAAACGGAGGGGCTGAAACAGAGGGCCAGAAACAGAGGGCGAGAAACAGAGGGACTGAAACTGAGGGGCTGAAACACAGGGGCTGAAACAGAGGGCGAGAAACAGAGCGGCTGAAACAGAGGGCGAGAAACAGAGGGGCTGAAACAAAGGGCCTGAAACAGTGGGGCTGAAACAGAGGGACTGAAACAGAGGGCGAGAAACAGAGGGGCTGAAACAGACGGCGAGAAACAGAGGGGCTGAAACAGAGGGCGAGAAACAGAGGGGCTGAAACAGAGGGCAAGAAACAGAGGGGCTGAAACTGAGTGGCTGAAACAGAAGGGCTGAAACAGAGGGGCTGAAACAGAGGGCGAGAAACAGAGGGGCTGAAACAGAGGGGCTGAAACAGAGGGGCTGAATCAGAGGGGCTGATTCACAGGGGCTGAAACAGAGGGGCTGAATCAGAGGGGCTGAAACAGAGGGCGCGAAACAGAGGGACTGAAACAGAGGGCGAGAACCAGACGGGCAGAAACAGTGCGCGAGAAACAGAGGGGCTGAAACAGAGGGGCTGAAACAGAGAGCGCGAAACAGAGGGACTGAAACAGAGGGCGAGAAACAGAGCGGCTGGAACAGAGGGGCTGAAATAGAGGTGCTGAAACAGAGGGGCTGAAACAGGGGGCGAGAAACAGAGGGGCTGAAACAGAGGGCGAGAAACAGAGGGCGAGAAACAGAGTGGCTGAAACAGAGGGGCTGAAACAGAGGGGCTGAAACAAAGCGGCTGATACAGAGGGTGAGAAACAGAGGGGCTGAAACAGAGGGCGAGAAACAGAGTCGCTGAAACATGGCGAGAAACAGAGGGGCTGAAACAGAGGGGCTGAAACAGAGGGGCTGAAACAGTGGGGCTGAAACAGAGGGGCTGAAACAGAGGGCAAGAAACAGAGGGGCTGAAACAGAGGGCGAGAAACAGAGGGGCTGAAACAGAGGGCGAGAAACAGAGGGGCTGAAACAGAGGGCGAGAAACAGAGGGGCTGAAACAGAGTGGCTGAAACAGAGGGCGAGAAACAGAGAGGCTGAAACAGAGGGCGAGAAACAGAGTGGCTGAAACAGAGGGCAAGAAACAGAGGGGCTGCAACAGAGTGGCTGAAACAGAGGGCGAGAAACAGAGGGGCTGATACAGAGGGCGAGAAACAGAGGGGCTGAAACAGAGGGCGAGAAACAGAGGGGCTGCAACAGAGTGGCTGAAACAGAGGGCGAGAAACAGAGGGGCTGATACAGAGGGCGAGAAACAGAGGGGCTGAAACAGAGGGCGAGAAACAGAGGGCGAGAAATAGAGGGTCTGAAACAGAGGGCGAGAAACAGAGGGGCTGAAACAGAGGGCGAGAAACAGAGGGGCTGAAACAGAGGGGCTGAAACAGAGGGCGAGAAACAGAGGGGCTGAAACAGAGGGGCTGAAACAGAGGAGCTGAAACAGAGGGGATGAAACAGAGGGCGAGAAACAGAGGGGCTGAAACAGAGGGGCTGAAACAGAAGAGCTGAAACAGAGGGCGAGAAACAGAGAGGCTGATACAGAGGGCGAGAAACAGACGGGCTGAAACAGAGGGCAAGAAAAAGAGGGGCTGAAACAGAGCGGCTGAAACAGTGGGGCTGAAACAGAGGGCGAGAAACAGAGGGGCTGAAACAGAGGGGCTGAAACAGAGGAGCTGAAACAGAGGGCGAGAAACAGAGAGGCTGAAACAGAGGGCGAGAAACAGAGTGGCTGAAACAGAGGGCAAGAAACAGAGGGGCTGAAACAGAGGGCGAGAAACAGAGGGGCTGAAACAGAGGGGCTGAAACAGAGGCGCTGAAACAGAGGGGCTGAACGAGAAGGGCTGAAACAGAGGGCGAGAAACGGAGGGGCTGAAACAGAGGGCGAGAAACAGGGTGAGAAACAGAGGGGCTGAAACAGAGGGGCTGAATCAGAGGGGCTGATTCACAGGGGCTGAAACAGAGGGGCTGAATCAGAGGGGCTGAAACAGAGGGCGCGAAACAGAGGGACTGAAACAGAGGGCGAGAACCAGACGGGCAGAAACAGTGGGCAAGAAACAGAGGGGCTGAAACAGAGGGGCTGAAACAGAGTGCGCGAAACAGAGGGACTGAAACAGAGGGCGAGAAACAGAGGGGCTGGAACAGAGGGGCTGAAATAGAGGTGCTGAAACAGAGGGGCTGAAACAGGGGGCGAGAAACAGAGGGGCTGAAACAGAGGGCGAGAAACAGAGGGCGAGAAACAGAGAGGCTGAAACAGAGGGGCTGAAACAGAGGGGTTGAAACAAAGCGGCTGATACAGAGGGTGAGAAACAGAGGGGCTGAAACAGAGGGCGAGAAACAGAGTCGCTGAAACATGGCGAGAAACAGAGGGGCTGAAACAGAGGGGCTGAAACAGAGGGGCTGAAACAGTGGGGCTGAAACAGAGGGGCTGAAACAGAGGGCAAGAAACAGAGGGGCTGAAACAGAGGGCGAGAAACAGAGGGGCTGAAACAGAGGGCGAGAAACAGAGGGGCTGAAACAGAGGGCGAGAAACAGAGGGGCTGATACAGAGGGGCTGCAACAGAGGGCGAGAAACAGAGAGGCTGAAACAGAGGGCGAGAAACAGAGTGGCTGAAACAGAGGGCAAGAAACAGAGGGGCTGAAACAGAGGGCGAGAAACAGAGGGGCTGAAACAGAGGGCGAGAAACAGAGGGGCAGAAACAGAGGGCGAGAATCGGAGAGGCTGAAACAGAGGGGCTGCAACAGAGGGGCTGAAACAGAGGGCGAGAAACAGAGGGGCTGAAACAGAGGGCGAGAAACAGAGGAGCTGAAACAGAGGGCGAGAAACAGAGGGCGAGAAACAGAGGGTCTGAAACAGAGGGCGAGAAACAGAGGGGCTGAAACAGAGGGCGAGAAACAGAGGGGCTGAAACAGAGGGGCTGAAACAGAGGGACTGAAACAGAGGGCGAGAAACAGAGGGGCTGAAACAGAGGGGCTGAAACAGAGGAGCTGAAACAGAGGGGATGAAACAGAGGGCGAGAAACAGAGGGGCTGAAACAGAGGGGCTGAAACAGAGGAGCTGAAACAGAGGGCGAGAAACAGAGAGGCTGAAACAGAGGGCGAGAAACAGACGGGCTGAAACAGAGGGTGAGAAACAGAGGGGCTGAAACAGAGGGGCTGAAACAGTGGGGCTGAAACAGAGGGCGAGAAACAGAGGGGCTGAAACAGAGGGCTGAAACAGAGGGCGAGAAACAGAGGGCGAGAAACAGAGAGGCTGAAACAGAGGGCGAGAAACAGAGTGGCTGAAACAGAGGGCAAGAAACAGAGGGGCTGAAACAGAGGGCGAGAAACAGAGGGGCTGAAACAGAGGGGCTGAAACAGAGGGGCTGAAACAGAGGCGCTGAAACAGAGCGGCTGAACCAGAAGGGCTGAAACAGAGGGCGAGAAACAGAGGGGCTGAAACTGAGGGCCAGAAACAGAGGGCGAGAAACAGAGGGACTGAAACAGAGGGCGAGAAACAGAGGGGCTGAAACAGAGGGCGAGAAACAGAGGGGCTGAAACAGAGGGCGAGAAACAGAGGGCGAGAAACAGAGGGTCTGAAACAGAGGGCGAGAAACAGAGGGGCTGAAACAGATGGGCTGAAACAGAGGGGCTGAAACAGAGGGCGAGAAACAGAGGGGCTGAAACAGAGGGGCTGAAACAGAGGAGCTGAAACAGAGGGGATGAAACAGAGGGCGAGAAATAGAGGGGCTGAAACAGAGGGGCTGAAACAGAGGAGCTGAAACAGAGGGCGAGAAACAGAGAGGCTGAAACAGAGGGCGAGAAACAGACGGGCTGAAACAGAGGGCGAGAAACAGAGGGGCTGAAACAGAGGGGCTGAAACAGTGGGGCTGAAACAGAGGGCGAGAAACAGAGGGGCTGAAACAGAGGGGCTGAAACAGAGGAGCTGAAACAGAGGGCGAGAAATAGAGGGACTGAAACAGAGGGCGAGAAACAGAGGGGCTGGAACAGAGGGGCTGAAATAGAGGTGCTGAAACAGAGGGGCTGAAACAGAGGGCGAGAAACAGAGGGGCTGAAACAGAGGGCGAGAAACAGAGGGCGAGAAACAGAGAGGCTGAAACAGAGGGGCTGAAACAGAGGGGTTGAAACAAAGCGGCTGATACAGAGGGCGAGAAACAGAGGGGCTGAAACAGAGGGGCTGAAACAGAGGAGCTGAAACAGAGGGCGAGAAACAGAGAGGCTGAAACAGAGGGCGAGAAACAGACGGGCTGAAACAGAGGGCGAGAAACAGAGGGGCTGAAACAGAGGGGCTGAAACAGTGGGGCTGAAACAGAGGGCGAGAAACAGAGGGGCTGAAACAGAGGGGCTGAAACAGAGGAGCTGAAACAGAGGGCGAGAAATAGAGGGACTGAAACAGAGGGCGAGAAACAGAGGGGCTGGAACAGAGGGGCTGAAATAGAGGTGCTGAAACAGAGGGGCTGAAACAGAGGGCGATAAACAGAGGGGCTGAAACAGAGGGCGAGAAACAGAGGGCGAGAAACAGAGGGGCTGAAACAGAGGGTGAGAAACAGAGTCTCTGAAACATGGCGAGAAACAGAGGGGCTGAAACAGAGGGGCTGAAACAGAGGGGCTGAAACAGTGGGGCTGAAACAGAGGGGCTGAAACAGAGGGCAAGAAACAGAGGGGCTGAAACAGAGGGCGAGAAACAGAGGGGCAGAAACAGAGGGCGAGAAACAGAGGGGCTGAAACAGAGGGCGAGAAACAGAGGGGCTGATACAGAGGGGCTGCAACAGAGGGCGAGAAACAGAGAGGCTGAAACAGAGGGCGAGAAACAGAGTGGCTGAAACAGAGGGCAAGAAACAGAGGGGCTGAAACAGAGGGCGAGAAACAGAGGGGCTGAAACAGAGGGCGAGAAACAGAGGGGCAGAAACAGAGGGCGAGAATCGGAGAGGCTGAAACAGAGGGGCTGCAACAGAGGGGCTGAAACAGAGGGCGAGAAACAGAGGGGCTGAAACAGAGGGCGAGAAACAGAGGGGCTGAAACACAGGGCGAGAAACAGAGGGCGAGAAACAGAGGGTCTGAAACAGAGGGCGAGAAACAGAGGGGCTGAAACAGAGGGCGAGAAACAGAGGGGCTGAAACAGAGGGGCTGAAACAGAGGGACTGAAACAGAGGGCGAGAAACAGAGGGGCTGAAACAGAGGGGCTGAAACAGAGGAGCTGAAACAGAGGGGATGAAACAGAGGGCGAGAAACAGAGGGGCTGAAACAGAGGGGCTGAAACAGAGGAGCTGAAACAGAGGGCGAGAAACAGAGAGGCTGAAACAGAGGGCGAGAAACAGACGGGCTGAAACAGAGGGCGAGAAACAGAGGGGCTGAAACAGAGGGGCTGAAACAGTGGGGCTGAAACAGAGGGCGAGAAACAGAGGGGCTGAAACAGAGGGGCTGAAACAGAGGAGCTGAAACAGAGGGCGAGAAACAGAGAGGCTGAAACAGAGGGCGAGAAACAGAGTGGCTGAAACAGAGGGCAAGAAACAGAGGGGCTGAAACAGAGGGCGAGAAACAGAGGGGCTGAAACAGAGGGGCTGAAACAGAGGGGCTGAAACAGAGGGGCTGAAACAGAGGGGCTGAAACAGTGGGGCTGAAACAGAGGGCGAGAAACAGAGGGGCTGAAACTGAGGGCCAGAAACAGAGGGCGAGAAACAGAGGGACTGAAACAGAGGGCGAGAAACAGAGGGGCTGAAACAGAGGGCGAGAAACAGAGGGGCTGAAACAGAGGGCGAGAAACAGAGGGCGAGAAACAGAGGGGCTGAAACAGATGGGCTGAAACAGAGGGGCTGAAACAGAGGGCGAGAAACAGAGGGGCTGAAACAGAGGGGCTGAAACAGAGGAGCTGAAACAGAGGGGATGAAACAGAGGGCGAGAAACAGAGGGGCTGAAACAGAGGGGCTGAAACAGAGGAGCTGAAACAGAGGGCGAGAAACAGAGAGGCTGAAGCAGAGAACGAGAAACAGACGGGCTGAAACAGAGGGCGAGAAACAGAGGGGCTGAAACAGAGGGGCTGAAACAGTGGGGCTGAAACAGAGGGCGAGAAACAGAGGGGCTGAAACAGATTGGCTGAAACAGAGGAGCTGAAACAGAGGGCGAGAAACAGAGAGGCTGAAACAGAGGGCGAGAAACAGAGTGGCTGAAACAGAGGGCAAGAAACAGAGGGGCTGAAACAGAGGGCGAGAAACAGAGGGGCTGAAACAGAGGGGCTGAAACAGAGGGACTGAAACAGAGGGCGAGAAACAGAGGGGCTGAAACAGAGGGGCTGAAACAGAGGAGCTGAAACAGAGGGGATGAAACAGAGGGCGAGAAACAGAGGGGCTGAAACAGAGGGGCTGAAACAGAGGAGCTGAAACAGAGGGCGAGAAACAGAGAGGCTGAAACAGAGGGCGAGAAACAGACGGGCTGAAACAGAGGGCGAGAAACAGAGGGGCTGAAACAGAGGGGCTGAAACAGTGGGGCTGAAACAGAGGGCGAGAAACAGAGGGGCTGAAACAGAGGGGCTGAAACAGAGGAGCTGAAACAGAGGGCGAGAAACAGAGAGGCTGAAACAGAGGGCGAGAAACAGAGTGGCTGAAACAGAGGGCAAGAAACAGAGGGGCTGAAACAGAGGGCGAGAAACAGAGGGGCTGAAACAGAGGGGCTGAAACAGAGGGGCTGAAACAGAGGGGCTGAAACAGAGGGGCTGAAACAGTGGGGCTGAAACAGAGGGCGAGAAACAGAGGGGCTGAAACTGACGGCCAGAAACAGAGGGCGAGAAACAGAGGGACTGAAACAGAGGGCGAGAAACAGAGGGGCTGAAGCAGAGAACGAGAAACAGACGGGCTGAAACAGAGGGCGAGAAACAGAGGGGCTGAAACAGAGGGGCTGAAACAGTGGGGCTGAAACAGAGGGCGAGAAACAGAGGGGCTGAAACAGATTGGCTGAAACAGAGGAGCTGAAACAGAGGGCGAGAAACAGAGAGGCTGAAACAGAGGGCGAGAAACAGAGTGGCTGAAACAGAGGGCAAGAAACAGAGGGGCTGAAACAGAGGGCGAGAAACAGAGGGGCTGAAACAGAGGGGCTGAAACAGAGGGGCTGAAACAGAGGCGCTGAAACAGAGGGGCTGAACGAGAAGGGCTGAAACAGAGGGCGAGAAACAGAGGTGCTGAAACAGAGGGCCAGAAACAGAGGGCGAGAAACAGAGGGACTGAAACTGAGGGGCTGAAACAGAGGGGCTGAAACAGAGGGCGAGAAACAGAGCGGCTGAAACAGAGGGCGAGAAACAGAGGGGCTGAAACAAAGGGCCTGAAACAGTGGGGCTGAAACAGAGGGGCTGAAACAGAGGGCGAGAAATAGAGGGGCTGAAACAGAGGGCGAGAAACAGAGGGGCTGAAACAGAGGGCGAGAAACAGAGGGGCTGAAACAGAGCGGCTGAAACAGAGGGGCTGAAACAGAGGGCGAGAAACAGGGGCTGAAACAGAGGGTGAGAAAAAGAGGGGCTGAAACAGAGGGTGAGAAACAGAGGGGCTGAATCAGAGGGGCTGAAACAGAGGGGCTGAATCAGACGGGCTGAAACAGAGGGCGAGAAACAGAGGGGCTGAAACAGAGGGCGAGAGACAGAGGGGCAGAAAAAGAGGGCGAGAAAAAGAGGGGCTGAAACAGAGGGGCTGAAACAGAGAGTGTGAATCAGAGGGGCTGAAACAGAGGGCGAGAAACAGAGGGGCTGAAACAGAGGGGCTGAATCGGAGGGGCTGAAACAGAGGGGCTGCAACAGAGGGGCTGAAACAGAGGGCGAGAAACAGAGGGGCTGAAACAGAGGGCGAGAAACAGAGGGGCTGAAACAGAGGGCGAGAAACAGAGGGCGAGAAACAGAGGGGCTGAAACAGAGGGCGAGAAACAGAGGGGCTGAAACAGAGGGGCTGAAACAGAGGGGCTGAAACAGAGGGTGAGAAACAGAGGGGCTGAAACAGAGGGGCTGAAACAGAGGAGCTGAAACAGAGGGGATGAAACAGAGGGCGAGAAACAGAGGGGCTGAAAAAGAGGGGCTGAAACAGAGGAGCTGAAACAGAGGGCGAGAAACAGAGAGGCTGAAACAGAGGGCGAGAAACAGACGGGCTGAAACAGAGGGCGAGAAACAGAGGGGCTGAAACAGAGGGGCTGAAACAGAGGAGCTGAAACAGAGGGCGAGAAACAGAGGGGCTGAAACAGAGGGCGAGAAACAGAGGGCGAGAAACAGAGGGTCTGAAACAGAGGGCGAGAAACAGAGGGGCTGAAACAGATGGGCTGAAACAGAGGGGCTGAAACAGAGGGCGAGAAACAGAGGGGCTGAAACAGAGGGGCTGAAACAGAGGAGCTGAAACAGAGGGGATGAAACAGAGGGCGAGAAACAGAGGGGCTGAAACAGAGGGGCTGAAACAGAGGAGCTGAAACAGAGGGCGAGAAACAGAGAGGCTGAAACAGAGGGCGAGAAACAGACGGGCTGAAACAGATGGCGAGAAACAGAGGGGCTGAAACAGAGGGGCTGAAACAGTGGGGCTGAAACAGAGGGCGAGAAACAGAGGGGCTGAAACAGAGGGGCTGAAACAGAGGAGCTGAAACAGAGGGCGAGAAACAGAGGGACTGAAACAGAGGGCGAGAAACAGAGGGGCTGGAACAGAGGGGCTGAAATAGAGGTGCTGAAACAGAGGGGCTGAAACAGAGGGCGAGAAACAGAGGGGCTGAAACAGAGGGCGAGAAACAGAGGGCGAGAAACAGAGAGGCTGAAACAGAGGGGCTGAAACAGAGGGGTTGAAACAAAGCGGCTGATACAGAGGGTGAGAAACAGAGGGGCTGAAACAGAGGGCGAGAAACAGAGTCGCTGAAACATGGCGAGAAACAGAGGGGCTGAAACAGAGGGGCTGAAACAGAGGGGCTGAAACAGTGGGGCTGAAACAGAGGGGCTGAAACAGAGGGCAAGAAACTGAGGGGCTGAAACAGAGGGTGAGAAACAGAGGGGCTGAAACAGAGGGCGAGAAACAGAGGGGCTGAAACAGAGGGCGAGAAACAGAGGGGCTGATACAGAGGGGCTGCAACAGAGGGCGAGAAACAGAGAGGCTGAAACAGAGGGCGAGAAACAGAGTGGCTGAAACAGAGGGCAAGAAACAGAGGGGCTGAAACAGAGGGCGAGAAACAGAGGGGCTGAAACAGAGGGCGAGAAACAGAGGGGCAGAAACAGAGGGCGAGAATCGGAGAGGCTGAAACAGAGGGGCTGCAACAGAGGGGCTGAAACAGAGGGCGAGAAACAGAGGGGCTGAAACAGAGGGCGAGAAACAGAGGGGCTGAAACAGAGGGCGAGAAACAGAGGGCGAGAAACAGAGGGTCTGAAACAGAGGGCGAGAAACAGAGGGGCTGAAACAGAGGGCGAGAAACAGAGGGGCTGAAACAGAGGGGCTGAAACAGAGGGACTGAAACAGAGGGCGAGAAACAGAGGGGCTGAAACAGAGGGGCTGAAACAGAGGAGCTGAAACAGAGGGGATGAAACAGAGGGCGAGAAACAGAGGGGCTGAAACAGAGGGGCTGAAACAGAGGAGCTGAAACAGAGGGCGAGAAACAGAGAGGCTGAAACAGAGGGCGAGAAACAGACGGGCTGAAACAGAGGGCGAGAAACAGAGGGGCTGAAACAGAGGGGCTGAAACAGTGGGGCTGAAACAGAGGGCGAGAAACAGAGGGGCTGAAACAGAGGGGCTGAAACAGAGGAGCTGAAACAGAGGGCGAGAAACAGAGAGGCTGAAACAGAGGGCGAGAAACAGAGTGGCTGAAACAGAGGGCAAGAAACAGAGGGGCTGAAACAGAGGGCGAGAAACAGAGGGGCTGAAACAGAGGGGCTGAAACAGAGGGGCTGAAACAGAGGCGCTGAAACAGAGGGGCTGAACCAGAAGGGCTGAAACAGAGGGCGAGAAACAGAGGGGCTGAAACTGAGGGCCAGAAACAGAGGGCGAGAAACAGAGGGACTGAAACAGAGGGCGAGAAACAGAGGGGCTGAAACAGAGGGCGAGAAACAGAGGGGCTGAAACAGAGGGCGAGAAACAGAGGGCGAGAAACAGAGGGGCTGAAACAGAGGGCGAGAAACAGAGGGGCTGAAACAGAGGGCGAGAAACAGAGGGCGAGAAACAGAGGGTCTGAAACAGAGGGCGAGAAACAGAGGGGCTGAAACAGATGGGCTGAAACAGAGGGGCTGAAACAGAGGGCGAGAAACAGAGGGGCTGAAACAGAGGGGCTGAAACAGAGGAGCTGAAACAGAGGGGATGAAACAGAGGGCGAGAAACAGAGGGGCTGAAACAGAGGGGCTGAAACAGAGGAGCTGAAACAGAGGGCGAGAAACAGAGAGGCTGAAACAGAGGGCGAGAAACAGACGGGCTGAAACAGAGGGCGAGAAACAGAGGGGCTGAAACAGAGGGGCTGAAACAGTGGTGCTGAAACAGAGGGCGAGAAACAGAGGGGCTGAAACAGAGGGGCTGAAACAGAGGAGCTGAAACAGAGGGCGAGAAACAGAGAGGCTGAAACAGAGGGCGAGAAACAGAGTGGCTGAAACAGAGGGCAAGAAACAGAGGGGCTGAAACAGAGGGCGAGAAACAGAGGGGCTGAAACAGAGGGGCTGAAACAGAGGGGCTGAAACAGAGGCGCTGAAACAGAGGGGCTGAACGAGAAGGGCTGAAACAGAGGGCGAGAAACAGAGGTGCTGAAACAGAGGGCCAGAAACAGAGGGCGAGAAACAGAGGGACTGAAACTGAGGGGCTGAAACAGAGGGGCTGAAACAGAGGGCGAGAAACAGAGCGGCTGAAACAGAGGGCGAGAAACAGAGGGGCTGAAACAAAGGGCCTGAAACAGTGGGGCTGAAACAGAGGGGCTGAAACAGAGGGCGAGAAATAGAGGGGCTGAAACAGAGGGCGAGAAACAGAGGGGCTGAAACAGAGGGCGAGAAACAGAGGGGCTGAAACAGAGCGGCTGAAACAGAGGGGCTGAAACAGAGGGCGAGAAACAGGGGCTGAAACAGAGGGTGAGAAAAAGAGGGGCTGAAACAGAGGGTGAGAAACAGAGGGGCTGAATCAGAGGGGCTGAAACAGAGGGGCTGAATCAGACGGGCTGAAACAGAGGGCGAGAAACAGAGGGGCTGAAACAGAGGGCGAGAGACAGAGGGGCAGAAAAAGAGGGCGAGAAAAAGAGGGGCTGAAACAGAGGGGCTGAATCGGAGGGGCTGAAACAGAGGGGCTGCAACAGAGGGGCTGCAACAGAGGGGCTGAAACAGAGGGCGAGAAACAGAGGGGCTGAAACAGAGGGCGAGAAACAGAGGGGCTGAAACAGAGGGCGAGAAACAGAGGGCGAGAAACAGAGGGGCTGAAACAGAGGGCGAGAAACAGAGGGGCTGAAACAGAGGGGCTGAAACAGAGGGGCTGAAACAGAGGGTGAGAAACAGAGGGGCTGAAACAGAGGGGCTGAAACAGAGGAGCTGAAACAGAGGGGATGAAACAGAGGGCGAGAAACAGAGGGGCTGAAACAGAGGGGCTGAAACAGAGGAGCTGAAACAGAGGGCGAGAAACAGAGAGGCTGAAACAGAGGGCGAGAAACAGACGGGCTGAAACAGAGGGCGAGAAACAGAGGGGCTGAAACAGAGGGGCTGAAACAGTGGGGCTGAAACAGAGGGCGAGAAACAGAGGGGCTGAAACAGAGGGGCTGAAACAGAGGAGCTGAAACAGAGGGCGAGAAACAGAGAGGATGAAACAGAGGGCGAGAAACAGAGTGGCTGAAACAGAGGGCAAGAAACAGAGGGGCTGAAACGGAGGGCGAGAAACAGAGGGGCTGAAACAGAGGGGCTGAAACAGAGGGGCTGAAACAGAGGCGCTGAAACAGAGGGGCTGAACCAGAAGGGCTGAAACAGAGGGCGAGAAACAGAGGGGCTGAAACAGAGGGCCAGAAACAGATGGCGAGAAACAGAGGGACTGAAACTGAGGGGCTGAAACAGAGGGGCTGAAACAGAGGGCGAGAAACAGAGCGGCTGAAACAGAGGGCGAGAAACAGAGGGGCTGAAACAAAGGGGCTGAAACAGTGGGGCTGAAACAGAGGGGCTGAAAAAGAGGGTGAGAAATAGAGGGACTGAAACAGAGGGCGAGAAACAGAGGGGCTGAAACAGAGGGCGAGAAACAGAGGGGCTGAAACAGAGGGGCTGAAACAGAGGGTCTGAAACAGAGGGCGAGAAACAGGGGCTGAAACAGAGGGCGAGAAACAGAGGGGCTGAAACAGAGGGCGAGAAACAGAGGGGCTGAATCAGAGAGGCTGAAACAGAGGGCGAGAAACAGAGGGGCTGAAACAGAGGGCGAGAAAGAGAGGGGCTGAAACAGAGGGCGAGAAACAGAGGGTGAGAAACAGAGTGGCTGAAACAGAGGGCGAGAAACACAGGGGCTGAAACAGAGGGGCTGAAACAGAGGGGCTGTATCAGAGGGGCTGAAACAGAAGGGCTGAATCAGACGGGCTGAAACAGAGGGCGAGAAACAGATGGGCTGACACAGAGGGCGAGAGACAGAGGGGCAGAAAAAGAGGGCGAGAAACAGAGGGGCTGAAACAGAGGGGCTGAAACAGAGAGTGTGAATCAGAGGGGCTGAAACAGAGGGCGAGAAACAGAGGGGCTGAAACAGAGGGGCTGAATCGGAGGGGCTGAAACAGAGGGGCTGAAACAGAGGGGCTGAAACAGAGGGCGAGAAACAGAGGGGCTGAATCAGAGGGGCTGAATCAGAGGGGCCGAAAGAGAGGGGCTGAAACAGTGGGCGAGAAACTAAGGGACTGAAACAGCGGGCGAGAAACAGAGTGCGAGAAACAGAGGGGCTGAAACAGAGGGGCTGAAACAGACGGGCTGAAACAGAGAGCCTGAAACAGAGGAGCTGAAACAGAGGGTGAGAAACAGATGGGCTGAAACAGAGGGCTGAAACAGAGGGGCTGAAAAAGAGGGCGAAAAACAGAGGGGCTGAAACAGAGGGCGAGAAACAGAGGGGGTGAAACAGAGGGGCTGAAACAGAGGGGCTGAAACAGAGAGGCTGAAACAGGGTGGCTGAAACAGAGGGGCTGAAACAGAGGTGCTGAAACAGAGGGGCTGAAACAGAGGGCGAGAAACAGAGGGGCTGAAACAGAGGGCGAGAAACAGAGGGGCTGAAACAGAGGGGCTGAAACAGAGGGCGAGAAACAGAGGGGCTGAAACAGAGGGTGAGAAACAGAGGGGCTGAAATAGAGGGCGAGAAACAGAGGGGCTGAAACAGAGGGGCTGAAACAGAGGGCGAGAAACAGAGGGGCTGAATCAGAGGGGCTGAATCAGAGGGGCTGAAACAGAGGGGCTGAAACAGAGGGCGAGAAACAAAGGGGCTGAAACAGCGGGCGAGAAACAGAGAGGTTGAAACAGAGGGCGAGAAACAGAGGGGCTGAAACAGAGGGCGAGAAACAGAGGGGCTGAAACAGAGGGCGAGAAACAGAGGGGCTGAAACAGAGGGGCTGAAACAGACGGGATGAAACAGAGGGCAAAAAACAGAGGGGCTGAAACAGAGGGCGAGAAACAGGGGGTGAGAAACAGAGGGCGAGAAACAGAGGGGCTGAAACAGAGCGCAAAAAACAGAGGGGCTGAAACAGAGGGCGAGAAACAGAGGGTGAGATACAGAGGGCGAGAAACAGATGGGATGAAACAGAGGGGCTGAAACAGAGGGGCTGAAATAGAGGGGCTGAAACAGAGGGGCTGAATCAGAGGGGCTGCAACAGAGGGGCTGAATCAGAGGGGCTGACACAGAGTGCGAGAAACAGAGGGGCTGAAACAGAGGGCGAGAAACAGATGGGATGATGCAGAGGGCGAGAAACAGAGGGGCTGAAACAGAGGGCGCGAAACAGAGGGGCTGAAACAGAGGGCCTAAACAGAGGGCTGAAACAGAGGGCGAGAAACTGAGGGGCTGAAACAGAGGGCGAGAATCAGAGGGGCTGAAACAGAGGGCGAGAAACAGAGGGGCTGAATCAGAGGGGCTGAAACAGATGGTGAGAAACAGAGGGGATTAGACAGAGGGCGAGAAACAGAGGGGCTGAAACAGAGGGGCTGTTACAGAGGGGCTGAATCAGAGGGGCTGAAACAGAGAGCGCGAAAGAGAGAGACGGAAACAGAGGGGCTGAAACAGAGGGCGCGAAACAGAGGGACTGAAACAGAGGGCGAGAACCAGACGGGCAGAAACAGAGGGCGAGAAACAGAGGGGCTGAAACAGAGGGGCTGAAACAGAGAGCGCGAAACAGAGGGACTGAAACAGAGGGCGAGAAACAGAGGGGATGAAACAGACGGCGAGAAACAGAGGGGCTGAAACAGAGGGCGAGAAACAGAGGGGCTGAAACAGAGGGCAAGAAACATAGGGGCTGAAACTGAGTGGCTGAAACAGAAGGGCTGAAACAGAGGGGCTGAAACAGAGGGCGAGAAACAGAGGGGCTGAAACAGAGGGGCTGAAACAGAGGGGCTGAATCAGAGGGGCTCATTCACAGGGGCTGAAACAGAGGGGCTGAATCAGAGGGGCTGAAACAGAGGGCGCGAAACAGAGGGACTGAAACAGAGGGCGAGAACCAGACGGGCAGAAACAGTGGGCGAGAAACAGAGGGGCTGAAACAGAGGGGCTGAAACAGAGAGCGCGAAACAGAGGGACTGAAACAGAGGGCGAGAAACAGAGGGGCTGGAACAGAGGGGCTGAAATAGAGGTGCTGAAACAGAGGGGCTGAAACAGAGGGCGAGAAACAGAGGGGCTGAAACAGAGGGCGAGAAACAGAGGGCGAGAAACAGAGAGGCTGAAACAGAGGGGCTGAAACAGAGGGGCTGAAACAAAGTGGCTGATACAGCGGGTGAGAAACAGAGGGTCTGAAACAGAGGGCGAGAAACAGAGTCGCTGAAACATAGTGAGAAACAGAGGGGCTGAAACAGAGGGGCTGAAACAGAGGGTCTGAAACAGTGGAGCTGAAACAGAGGGGCTGAAACAGAGGGCAAGAAACAGAGGGGCTGAAACAGAGGGTGAGAAACAGAGGGGCTGAAACAGAGGGCGAGAAACAGAGGGGCTGAAACAGAGGGCGAGAAACAGAGGGGCTGAAACAGAGGGCGAGAAACAGAGAGGCTGAAACAGAGGGCGAGAAACAGAGTGGCTGAAACAGAGGGCAAGAAACAGAGGGGCTGAAACAGAGGGCGAGGAACAGAGGGGCTGAAACAGAGGGCGAGAAACAGAGGGGCAGAAACAGAGGGCGAGAAACGGAGGGGCTGAAACAGAGGGGCTGAAAGAGAGGGGCTGAAAAAGAGGGTGAGAAATAGAGGGGCTGAAACAGAGGGCGAGAAACAGAGGGGCTGAAACAGAGGGCGAGAAACAGAGGGGCTGAAACAGAGGGGCTGAAACAGAGGGGCTGAAACAGAGGGCGATAAACAGGGGCTGAAACAGAGGGCGAGAAACAGAGGGGCTGAAACAGAGGGCGAGAAACAGAGGGGCTGAATCAGAGGGGCTGAAACAGAGGGCGAGAAACAGAGGGGCTGAAACAGAGGGCGAGAAAGAGAGGGGCTGAAACAGAGGGCGAGAAACAGAGGGTGAGAAACAGAGTGGCTGAAACAGAGGGCGAGAAACAGAGGGGCTGAAACAGAGGGGCTGTATCAGAGGGGCTGAAACAGAGGGGCTGAATCAGACGGGCTGAAACAGAGGGCGAGAAACAGATGGGCTGACACAGAGGGCGAGAGACAGAGGGGCAGAAAAAGAGGGCGAGAAACAGAGGGGCTGAAACAGAGGGGCTGAAACAGAGAGTGTGAATCAGAGGGGCTGAAACAGAGGGCGAGAAACAGAGGGGCTGAAACAGAGGGGCTGAATCGGAGGGGCTGAAACAGAGGGGCTGAAACAGAGGGGCTGAAACAGAGGGCGAGAAACAGAGGGGCTGAATCAGAGGGGCTGAATCAGAGGGGCCGAAAGAGAGGGGCTGAAACAGTGGGCGAGAAACTAAGGGACTGAAACAGCGGGCGAGAAACAGAGTGCGAGAAACAGAGGGGCTGAAACAGAGGGGCTGAAACAGACGGGCTGAAACAGAGAGCCTGAAACAGAGGAGCTGAAACAGAGGGTGAGAAACAGATGGGCTGAAACAGAGGGCTGAAACAGAGGGGCTGAAAAAGAGGGCGAAAAACAGAGGGGCTGAAACAGAGGGCGAGAAACAGAGGGGGTGAAACAGAGGGGCTGAAACAGAGGGGCTGAAACAGAGAGGCTGAAACAGGGTGGCTGAAACAGAGGGGCTGAAACAGAGGTGCTGAAACAGAGGGGCTGAAACAGAGGGCGAGAAACAGAGGGGCTGAAACAGAGGGCGAGAAACAGAGGGGCTGAAACAGAGGGGCTGAAACAGAGGGCGAGAAACAGAGGGGCTGAAACAGAGGGCGAGAAACAGAGGGGCTGAAATAGAGGGCGAGAAACAGAGGGGCTGAAACAGAGGGGCTGAAACAGAGGGCGAGAAACAGAGGGGCTGAATCAGAGGGGCTGAATCAGAGGGGCTGAAACAGAGGGGCTGAAACAGAGGGCGAGAAACAAAGGGGCTGAAACAGCGGGCGAGAAACAGAGGGCCAGAAACAGAGAGGCTGAAACAGAGGGGCTGAAACAGACGGGCTGAAACAGAGAGCCTGAAACAGAGGGCGAGAAACAGAGGGGCTGAAACAGAGGGCGAAAAACAGAGGGGCTGAAACAGAGGGCGAGAAACAGAGGGGATGAAACAGAGGGGCTGAAACAGAGGGGCTGAAACAGAGGGGCTGAATCAGAGGGGCTGAAACAGAGGGGCTGAATCCGAGGGGCTGAAACAGAGGGCGAGAAACAGAGGGGCTGAAACAGAGGGCGAGAAACAGAGGGGCTGAAACAGAGGGCGAGAAACAGAGGGGCTGAAACAGAGGGGCTGAAACAGAGTGGCTGAAACAGAGGGCGAGAAACAGAGAGGTTGAAACAGAGGGCGAGAAACAGAGGGGCTGAAACAGAGGGCGAGAAACAGAGGGGCTGAAACAGAGGGCGAGAAACAGAGGGGCTGAAACAGAGGGGCTGAAACAGACGGGATGAAACAGAGGGCAAAAAACAGAGGGGCTGAAACAGAGGGCGAGAAACAGGGGGTGAGAAACAGAGGGCGAGAAACAGAGGGGCTGAAACAGAGCGCAAAAAACAGAGGGGCTGAAACAGAGGGCGAGAAACAGAGGGTGAGAAACAGAGGGCGAGAAACAGATGGGATGAAACAGAGGGGCTGAAACAGAGGGGCTGAAATAGAGGGGCTGAAACAGAGGGGCTGAATCAGAGGGGCTGCAACAGAGGGGCTGAATCAGAGGGGCTGACACAGAGTGCGAGAAACAGAGGGGCTGAAACAGAGGGCGAGAAACAGATGGGATGATGCAGAGGGCGAGAAACAGTGGGGCTGAAACAGAGGGCGCGAAACAGAGGGGCTGAAACAGAGGGGCTGAAACAGAGGGCTGAAACAGAGGGCGAGAAACTGAGGGGCTGAAACAGAGGGCGAGAATCAGAGGGGCTGAAACAGAGGGCGAGAAACAGAGGGGCTGAATCAGAGGGGCTGAAACAGATGGTGAGAAACAGAGGGGATTAGACAGAGGGCGAGAAACAGAGGGGCTGAAACAGAGGGGCTGTTACAGAGGGGCTGAATCAGAGGGGCTGAAACAGAGAGCGCGAAAGAGAGAGACGGAAACAGAGGGGCTGAAACAGAGGGCGCGAAACAGAGGGACTGAAACAGAGGGCGAGAACCAGACGGGCAGAAACAGAGGGCGAGAAACAGAGGGGCTGAAACAGAGGGGCTGAAACAGAGAGCGCGAAACAGAGGGACTGAAACAGAGGGCGAGAAACAGAGGGGATGAAACAGACGGCGAGAAACAGAGGGGCTGAAACAGAGGGCGAGAAACAGAGGGGCTGAAACAGAGGGCAAGAAACAGAGGGGCTGAAACTGAGTGGCTGAAACAGAAGGGCTGAAACAGAGGGGCTGAAACAGAGTGCGAGAAACAGAGGGGCTGAAACAGAGGGGCTGAAACAGAGGGGCTGAATCAGAGGGGCTGATTCACAGGGGCTGAAACAGAGGGGCTGAATCAGAGGGGCTGAAACAGAGGGCGCGAAACAGAGGGACTGAAACAGAGGGCGAGAACCAGACGGGCAGAAACAGTGGGCGAGAAACAGAGGGGCTGAAACAGAGGGGCTGAAACAGAGAGCGCGAAACAGAGGGACTGAAACAGAGGGCGAGAAACAGAGGGGCTGGAACAGAGGGGCTGAAATAGAGGTGCTGAAACAGAGGGGCTGAAACAGAGGGCGAGAAACAGAGGGGCTGAAACAGAGGGCGAGAAACAGAGGGCGAGAAACAGAGAGGCTGAAACAGAGGGGCTGAAACAGAGGGGCTGAAACAAAGCGGCTGATACAGCGGGTGAGAAACAGAGGGTCTGAAACAGAGGGCGAGAAACAGAGTCGCTGAAACATGGTGAGAAACAGAGGGGCTGAAACAGAGGGGCTGAAACAGAGGGTCTGAAACAGTGGGGCTGAAACAGAGGGGCTGAAACAGAGGGCAAGAAACAGAGGGGCTGAAACAGAGGGCGAGAAACAGAGGGGCTGAAACAGAGGGCGAGAAACAGAGGGGCTGAAACAGAGGGCGAGAAACAGAGGGGCTGAAACAGAGGGGCTGAAACAGAGGGCGAGAAACAGAGAGGCTGAAACAGAGGGCGAGAAACAGAGTGGCTGAAACAGAGGGCAAGAAACAGAGGGGCTGAAACAGAGGGCGAGGAACAGAGGGGCTGAAACAGAGGGCGAGAAACAGAGGGGCAGAAACAGAGGGCGAGAAACGGAGGGGCTGAAACACAGGGGCTGAAAGAGAGGGGCTGAAACAGAGTGCGAGAAACAGAGGGGCTGAAACAGAGGGCGAGAAACAGAAGGGCTGAAACAGAGGGCGAGAAACAGAGGGCGAGAAACAGAGGGGCTGAAACAGAGGGCGAGAACCAGAGGGGCTGAAACAGAGGGGCTGAAACAGAGGGGCTGAAACGGAGTGCGAGAAACAGAGGGGCTGAAACAGAGGGGCTGAAACAGTGGAGCTGAAACAGAGGGGCTGAAACAGAGGGCGAGAAACAGAGGGGCTGAAACAGAGGGGCTGAAACAGAGGAGCTGAAACAGAGGGCGAGAAACAGAGAGGCTGAAACAGAGGGCGAGAAACAGAGGGGCTGAAACAGAGGGCGAGAAACAGAGGGGCTGAAACAGAGGGGCTGAAACAGAGGGGCTGAAACAGAGGGCGAGAAACAGAGGGGCTGAAACAGAGGGGCTGAAACAGAGGGCGAGAAACAGAGGGGCTGAAACAGAGGGCGAGAAACAGAGTGGCTGAAACAGAGGGGCTGAAACAGTGGGGTTGAAACAGAGGGGCTGAAACAGAGGGCGAGAAATAGAGGGGCTGAAACAGAGGGCGAGAAACAGAGGGGCTGAAACAGAGGGCGAGAAACAGAGGGGCTGAAACAGAGGGGCTGAAACAGTGGGGCTGAAACAGAGGGGCTGAAACAGAGGGCGAGAAATAGAGGGGCTGAAACAGAGGGCGAGAAACAGAGGGGCTGAAACAGAGCGCGAGAAACAGAGGGGCTGAAACAGAGGGCGCGAAACAGAGGGGCTGAAACAGAGGGGCTGAAACAGAGGGGCTGAAACAGAGGGCAAGAAACTGAGGGGCTGAAATAGAGGGCGAGAATCAGAGGGGGTGAATCAGAGGGGCTGAAACAGAGGGCGCGTAACAGAAAGACTGAAACAGAGGGCGAGAAACAGAGGGGCTGAAACAGAGGGGCTGAAACAGATGGTGAGAAACAGAGGGGATTAAACAGAGGGCGAGAAACAGAGGGGCTGAAACAGAGGGGCTGAAACAGAGGGGCTGAATCAGAGGGGCTGAAACAGAGGGCGAGAAACAGACGGGCAGAAACAGAGGGCGAGAAACAGAGGGGCTGAAACAGAGGGGCTGAAACAGAGAGCGCGAAACAGAGGGACTGAAACAGAGGGCGAGAAACAGAGGGGCTGAAACAGACGGCGAGAAACAGAGGGGCTGAAACAGAGGGCGAGAAACAGAGGGGCTGAAACAGAGGGCGAGAAACAGAGGGCGAGAAACAGAGAGGCTGAAACAGAGGGGCTGAAACAGAGGGTCTGAAACAATGCGGCTGATACAGAGGGTGAGAAACAGAGGGGCTGAAACAGAGGGCGAGAAACAGAGTCGCTGAAACATGGCGAGAAAAAGAGGGGCTGAAACAGAGGGGCTGAAACAGAGGGGCTGAAACAGAGGGGCTGAAACAGAGGGCAAGAAACAGAGGGGCTGAAACAGAGGGGCTGAAACAGAGGGCGAGAAACAGAGGGGCTGAAACAGAGGGCGAGAAACAGAGGGGCTGAAACAGAGGGGCTGAAACAGTGGGGCTGAAACAGAGGGGCTGAAACAGAGGGCGAGAAATAGAGGGGCAGAAACAGAGGGCGAGAAACAGAGGGGCTGAAACAAAGCGCGAGAAACAGAGGGTCTGAAACAGAGGGCGCGAAACAGAGGGGCTGAAACAGAGGGGCTGAAACAGAGGGGCTGAAACAGAGGGCAAGAAACTGAGGGGCTGAAACAGAGGGCGAGAATCAGAGGGGCTGAAACAGAGTGCGAGAAACAGAGGGGCTGAAACAGAGGGCGAGAAACAGAGGTGCTGAAACAGAGGGCGAGAAACAGAGGGGCTGAAACAGAGGGCGAGAAACAGAGGGGCTGAAACAGAGGGCGAGAAACAGAGGGGCTGAAACAGAGGGGCTGAAACAGTGGGGCTGAAACAGAGGGGCTGAAACAGAGGGCGAGAAATAGAGGGGCTGAAACAGAGTGCGAGAAACAGAGGGGCTGAAACAGAGCGCGAGAAACAGAGGGGCTGAAACAGAGAGCGCGAAACAGAGGGGCTGAAACAGAGGGGCTGAAACAGAGGGGCTGAAACAGAGGGCAAGAAACTGAGGGGCTGAAACAGAGGGCAAGAATCAGAGGGGCTGAAACAGAGTGCGAGAAACAGAGGGGCTGAATCAGAGGGGCTGAAACAGAGGGCGAGAAACAGAAAGACTGAAACAGAGGGCGAGAAACAGAGGGGCTGAAACAGAGGGGCTGAAACAGATGGTGAGAAACAGAGGGGATTAAACAGAGGGCGAGAAACAGAGGGGCTGAAACAGAGGGGCTGAAACAGTGGGGCTGAATCAGAGGGGCTGATTAAGAGGGGCTGAAACAGAGGGGCTGAATCAGAGGGGCTGAAACAGAGGGCGAGAAACCGAGTGGCTGAAACAGAGGGCGAGAAACAGAGGGGCTTAAACAGAGGGCGAGAAACAGAGGGGCTGAATCAGAGGGGCTGAAACAGAGGGCGAGAAACAGAGTGGCTGAAACAGAGGGCGAGAAACAGACGGGCAGAAACAGAGGGCGAGAAACAGTGAGGCTGAAACAGAGGGGCTGAAACAGAGAGCGCGAAACAGAGGGACTGAAACAGAGGGCGAGAAACAGAGGGGCTGAAACAGAGGGCGAGAAACAGAGGGGCTGAAACAGAGGGCGAGAAACAGAGGGGCTGAAACAGAGGGCGACAAACAGAGGGACTGAAACAGAGGGTGAGGAACAGAGGGGCTGAAACAGAGGGCGAGAAACAGAGGGGCTGAAACAGTGGGGCTGAAACAGAGGGGCTGAAACAGAGGGCAAGAAACAGAGGGACTGAAACTGAGTGGCTGAAACAGAAGGGCTGAAACAGAGGGACTGAAACAGAGGGCGAGAAACAGAGGGGCTGAATCAGAGGGGCTGAATCAGAGGAGCTGAAACAGAGGGGCTGAAACAGAGGGCGAGAAACAGAGGGGCTGAAACAGAGGGCGAGAAACAGAGGGCGAGAAACAGAGAGGCTGAAACAGAGGGGCTGAAACAGCGGGGCTGAAACAAAGCGGCTGATACAGAGGGTGAGAAACAGAGGGGCTGAAACAGAGGGCGAGAAACAGAGTCGCTGAAACATGGCGAGAAACAGAGGGGCTGAAACAGAGGGGCTGAAACAGAGGGGCTGAAACAGAGGGGCTGAAACAGATGGCAAGAAACAGAGGGGCTGAAACAGAGGGCGAGAAAGAGACGGGCTGAAACAGAGGGCGAGAAACAGAGGGGCTGAAACAGAGGGCGATAAACAGAGGGGCTGAAACAGAGGGGCTGAAACAGAGGGGCTGAAACAGAGGGCGAGAAACAGAGAGACTGAAACAGAGGGCGAGAAACAGAGGGGCTGAAACAGAGGGGCTGAAACAGAGGGGCTGAATCAGAGGGGCTGATTCAGAGGGGCTGAAACAGAGGGGCTGAATCAGAGGGGCTGAAACAGAGGGCGAGAAACAGAGTGGCTGAAACAGAGGGCGAGAAACAGACGGGCAGAAACAGAGGGCGAGAAACAGAGGGGCTGAAACAGAGGAGCTGAAACAGAGAGCGCGAAACAGAGGGACTGAAACAGAGGGCGAGAAACAGAGGGGCTGAAACAGACGGCGAGAAACAGAGGGGCTGAAACAGAGGTCGAGAAACAGAGGGGCTGAAACAGAGGGCAAGAAACAGAGGGGCTGAAACTGAGTGGCTGAAACAGAAGGGCTGAAACAGAGGGGCTGAAACAGAGGGCGAGACACAGAGGGGCTGAATCAGAGGGGCTGAATCAGAGGAGCTGAAAAAGAGGGCGAGAAACAGAGAGGCTGAAACAGAGGGCGAGAAACAGAGGGACTGAAACAGAGGGCGACAAACAGAGGGACTGAAACAGAGGGTGAGGAACAGAGGGGCTGAAACAGAGGGCGAGAAACAGAGGGGCTGAAACAGTGGGGCTGAAACAGAGGGGCTGAAACAGAGGGCAAGAAACAGAGGGACTGAAACTGAGTGGCTGAAACAGAAGGGCTGAAACAGAGGGACTGAAACAGAGGGCGAGAAACAGAGGGGCTGAATCAGAGGGGCTGAATCAGAGGAGCTGAAACAGAGGGGCTGAAACAGAGGGCGAGAAACAGAGGGGCTGAAACAGAGGGCGAGAAACAGAGGGCGAGAAACAGAGAGGCTGAAACAGAGGGGCTGAAACAGCGGGGCTGAAACAAAGCGGCTGATACAGAGGGTGAGAAACAGAGGGGCTGAAACAGAGGGCGAGAAACAGAGTCGCTGAAACATGGCGAGAAACAGAGGGGCTGAAACAGAGGGGCTGAAACAGAGGGGCTGAAACAGAGGGGCTGAAACAGATGGCAAGAAACAGAGGGGCTGAAACAGAGGGCGAGAAAGAGACGGGCTGAAACAGAGGGCGAGAAACAGAGGGGCTGAAACAGAGGGCGATAAACAGAGGGGCTGAAACAGAGGGGCTGAAACAGAGGGGCTGAAACAGAGGGCGAGAAACAGAGAGACTGAAACAGAGGGCGAGAAACAGAGGGGCTGAAACAGAGGGGCTGAAACAGAGGGGCTGAATCAGAGGGGCTGATTCAGAGGGGCTGAAACAGAGGGGCTGAATCAGAGGGGCTGAAACAGAGGGCGAGAAACAGAGTGGCTGAAACAGAGGGCGAGAAACAGACGGGCAGAAACAGAGGGCGAGAAACAGAGGGGCTGAAACAGAGGAGCTGAAACAGAGAGCGCGAAACAGAGGGACTGAAACAGAGGGCGAGAAACAGAGGGGCTGAAACAGACGGCGAGAAACAGAGGGGCTGAAACAGAGGTCGAGAAACAGAGGGGCTGAAACAGAGGGCAAGAAACAGAGGGGCTGAAACTGAGTGGCTGAAACAGAAGGGCTGAAACAGAGGGGCTGAAACAGAGGGCGAGACACAGAGGGGCTGAATCAGAGGGGCTGAATCAGAGGAGCTGAAAAAGAGGGCGAGAAACAGAGAGGCTGAAACAGAGGGCGAGAAACAGAGGGGCTGAAACAGAGGGCGAGAAACAGAGGGGCTGAAACAGAGGGGCTGAAACAGAGGGGCTGAAACAGAGGGCGAGAAACAGAGGGGCTGAAACAGAGGGGCTGAAACAGAGGGCGAGAAACAGAGGGGCTGAAACAGAGGGCGAGAAACAGAGTGGCTGAAACAGAGGGGCTGAAACAGTGGGGTTGAAACAGAGGGGCTGAAACAGAGGGCGAGAAATAGAGGGGTTGAAACAGAGGGCGAGAAACAGAGGGGCTGAAACAGAGGGCGAGAAACAGAGGGGCTGAAACAGAGGGGCTGAAACAGTGGGGCTGAAACAGAGGGGCTGAAACAGAGGGCGAGAAATAGAGGGGCATAAACAGAGGGCGAGAAACAGAGGGGCTGAAACAAAGCGCGAGAAACAGAGGGTCTGAAACAGAGGGCGCGAAACAGAGGGGCTGAAACAGAGGGGCTGAAACAGAGGGGCTGAAACAGAGGGCAAGAAACTGAGGGGCTGAAACAGAGGGCGAGAATCAGAGGGGCTGAAACAGAGTGCGAGAAACAGAGGGGCTGAAACAGAGGGCGAGAAACAGAGGTGCTGAAACAGAGGGCGAGAAACAGAGGGGCTGAAACAGAGGGCGAGAAACAGAGGGGCTGAAACAGAGGGCGAGAAACAGAGGGGCTGAAACAGAGGGGCTGAAACAGTGGGGCTGAAACAGAGGGGCTGAAACAGAGGGCGAGAAATAGAGGGGCTGAAACAGAGTGCGAGAAACAGAGGGGCTGAAACAGAGCGCGAGAAACAGAGGGGCTGAAACAGAGAGCGCGAAACAGAGGGGCTGAAACAGAGGGGCTGAAACAGAGGGGCTGAAACAGAGGGCAAGAAACTGAGGGGCTGAAACAGAGGGCAAGAATCAGAGGGGCTGAAACAGAGTGCGAGAAACAGAGGGGCTGAATCAGAGGGGCTGAAACAGAGGGCGAGAAACAGAAAGACTGAAACAGAGGGCGAGAAACAGAGGGGCTGAAACAGAGGGGCTGAAACAGATGGTGAGAAACAGAGGGGATTAAACAGAGGGCGAGAAACAGAGGGGCTGAAACAGAGGGGCTGAAACAGTGGGGCTGAATCAGAGGGGCTGATTAAGAGGGGCTGAAACAGAGGGGCTGAATCAGAGGGGCTGAAACAGAGGGCGAGAAACCGAGTGGCTGAAACAGAGGGCGAGAAACAGAGGGGCTTAAACAGAGGGCGAGAAACAGAGGGGCTGAATCAGAGGGGCTGAAACAGAGGGCGAGAAACAGAGTGGCTGAAACAGAGGGCGAGAAACAGACGGGCAGAAACAGAGGGCGAGAAACAGAGAGGCTGAAACAGAGGGGCTGAAACAGAGAGCGCGAAACAGAGGGACTGAAACAGAGGGCGAGAAACAGAGGGGCTGAAACAGAGGGCGAGAAACAGAGGGGCTGAAACAGAGGGCGAGAAACAGAGGGGCTGAAACAGAGGGCGACAAACAGAGGGACTGAAACAGAGGGTGAGGAACAGAGGGGCTGAAACAGAGGGCGAGAAACAGAGGGGCTGAAACAGAGGGGCTGAAACAGAGGGGCTGAAACAGAGGGCAAGAAACAGAGGGACTGAAACTGAGTGGCTGAAACAGAAGGGCTGAAACAGAGGGACTGAAACAGATGGCGAGAAACAGAGGGGCTGAATCAGAGGGGCTGAATCAGAGGAGCTGAAACAGAGGGGCTGAAACAGAGGGCGAGAAACAGAGGGGCTGAAACAGAGGGCGAGAAACAGAGGGCGAGAAACAGAGAGGCTGAAACAGAGGGGCTGAAACAGCGGGGCTGAAACAAAGCGGCTGATACAGAGGGTGAGAAACAGAGGGGCTGAAACAGAGGGCGAGAAACAGAGTCGCTGAAACATGGCGAGAAACAGAGGGGCTGAAACAGAGGGGCTGAAACAGAGGGGCTGAAACAGAGGGGCTGAAACAGAGGGCAAGAAACAGAGGGGCTGAAACAGAGGGCGAGAAAGAGACGGGCTGAAACAGAGGGCGAGAAACAGAGGGGCTGAAACAGAGGGCGATAAACAGAGGGGCTGAAACAGAGGGGCTGAAACAGAGGGGCTGAAACAGAGGGCGAGAAACAGAGAGACTGAAACAGAGGGCGAGAAACAGAGGGGCTGAAACAGAGGGGCTGAAACAGAGGGGCTGAATCAGAGGGGCTGATTCAGAGGGGCTGAAACAGAGGGGCTGAATCAGAGGGGCTGAAACAGAGGGCGAGAAACAGAGTGGCTGAAACAGAGGGCGAGAAACAGACGGGCAGAAACAGAGGGCGAGAAACAGAGGGGCTGAAACAGAGGAGCTGAAACAGAGAGCGCGAAACAGAGGGACTGAAACAGAGGGCGAGAAACAGAGGGGCTGAAACAGACGGCGAGAAACAGAGGGGCTGAAACAGAGGTCGAGAAACAGAGGGGCTGAAACAGAGGGCAAGAAACAGAGGGGCTGAAACTGAGTGGCTGAAACAGAAGGGCTGAAACAGAGGGGCTGAAACAGAGGGCGAGACACAGAGGGGCTGAATCAGAGGGGCTGAATCAGAGGAGCTGAAAAAGAGGGCGAGAAACAGAGAGGCTGAAACAGAGGGCGAGAAACAGAGGGGCTGAAACAGAGGGCGAGAAACAGAGGGGCTGAAACAGAGGGTGAGGAACAGAGGGGCTGAAACAGAGGGCGAGAAACAGAGGGGCTGAAACAGAGGGGCTGAAACAGAGGGCGAGAAACAGAGGGGCTGAAACAGAGGGCGAGAAACAGAGTGGCTGAAACAGAGGGGCTGAAACAGTGGGGTTGAAACAGAGGGGCTGAAACAGAGGGCGAGAAATAGAGGGGCTGAAACAGAGGGCGAGAAACAGAGGGGCTGAAACAGAGGGCGAGAAACAGAGGGGCTGAAACAGAGGGGCTGAAACAGTGGGGCTGAAACAGAGGGGCTGAAACAGAGGGCGAGAAATAGAGGGGCTGAAACAGAGGGCGAGAAACAGAGGGGCTGAAACAGAGCGCGAGAAACAGAGGGGCTGAAACAGAGGGCGCGAAACAGAGGGGCTGAAACAGAGGGGCTGAAACAGAGGGGCTGAAACAGAGGGCAAGAAACTGAGGGGCTGAAACAGAGGGCGAGAATCAGAGGGGCTGAAACAGAGTGCGAGAAACAGAGGGGCTGAATCAGAGGGGCTGAAACAGAGGGCGCGTAACAGAAAGACTGAAACAGAGGGCGAGAAACAGAGGGGCTGAAACAGAGTGGCTGAAACAGATGGTGAGAAACAGAGGGGATTAAACAGAGGGCGAGAAACAGAGGGGCTGAAACAGAGGGGCTGAAACAGAGGGGCTGAATCAGAGGGGCTGAAACAGAGGGCGAGAAACAGACGGGCAGAAACAGAGGGCGAGAAACAGAGGGGCTGAAACAGAGGGGCTGAAACAGAGAGCGCGAAACAGAGGGACTGAAACAGAGGGCGAGAAACAGAGGGGCTGAAACAGACGGCGAGAAACAGAGGGGCTGAAACAGAGGGCGAGAAACAGAGGGGCTGAAACAGAGGGCGAGAAACAGAGGGCGAGAAACAGAGAGGCTGAAACAGAGGGGCTGAAACAGAGGGGCTGAAACAATGCGGCTGATACAGAGGGTGAGAAACAGAGGGGCTGAAACAGAGGGCGAGAAACAGAGTCGCTGAAACATGGCGAGAAACAGAGGGGCTGAAACAGAGGGGCTGAAAAAGAGGGGCTGAAACAGAGGGGCTGAAACAGAGGGGCTGAAACAGAGGGCAAGAAACAGAGGGGCTGAAACAGAGGGGCTGAAACAGAGGGCGAGAAACAGAGGGGCTGAAACAGAGGGCGAGAAACAGAGGGGCTGAAACAGAGGGCGAGAAACAGACGGGCTGAAACAGAGGGGCTGAAACAGTGGGGCTGAAACAGAGGGGCTGAAACAGAGGGCGAGAAATAGAGGGGCAGAAACAGAGGGCGAGAAACAGCGGGGCTGAAACAAAGCGCGAGAAACAGAGGGGCTGAAACAGAGGGCGCGAAACAGAGGGGCTGAAACAGAGGGGCTGAAACAGTGGGGCTGAAACAGAGGGGCTGAAACAGAGGGCGAGAAATAGAGGGGCTGAAACAGTGCGAGAAACAGAGGAGCTGAAACAGAGCGCGAGAAACAGAGGGGCTGAAACAGAGGGCGCGAAACAGAGGGGCTGAAACAGAGGGGCTGAAACAGAGGGCAAGAAACTGAGGGGCTGAAACAGAGGGCGAGAATCAGAGGGGCTGAAACAGAGTGCGAGAAACAGAGGGGCTGAATCAGAGGGGCTGAAACAGAGGGCGAGAAACAGAAAGACTGAAACAGAGGGCGAGAAACAGAGGGGCTGAAACAGAGGGGCTGAAACAGATGGTGAGAAACAGAGGGGATTAAACAGAGGGCGAGAAACAGAGGGGCTGAAACAGAGGGGCTGAAACAGAGGGGCTGAATCAGAGGGGCTGATTCAGAGGGGCTGAAACAGAGGGGCTGAATCAGAGGGGCTGAAACAGAGGGCGAGAAACCGAGTGGCTGAAACAGAGGGCGAGAAACAGAGGGGCTGAAACAGAGGGCGAGAAACAGAGGGGCTGAATCAGAGGGGCTGAAACAGAGGGCGAGAAACAGAGTGGCTGAAACAGAGGGCGAGAAACAGACGGGCAGAAACAGAGGGCGAGAAACAGAGGGGCTGAAACAGAGGGGCTGAAACAGAGAGCGCGAAACAGAGGGACTGAAACAGAGGGCGAGAAACAGAGGGGCTGAAACAGAGGGCGAGAAACAGAGGGGCTGAAACAGAGGGCGAGAAACAGAGGGGCTGAAACAGAGGGCGACAAACAGAGGGACTGAAACAGAGGGTGAGGAACAGAGGGGCTGAAACAGAGGGCGAGAAACAGAGGGGCTGAAACAGAGGGGCTGAAACAGAGGGGCTGAAACAGAGGGCAAGAAACAGAGGGACTGAAACTGAGTGGCTGAAACAGAAGGGCTGAAACAGAGGGGCTGAAACAGAGGGCGAGACACAGAGGGGCTGAATCAGAGGGGCTGAATCAGAGGAGCTGAAACAGAGGGGCTGAAACAGAGGGCGAGAAACAGAGGGGCTGAAACAGAGGGCGAGAAACAGAGGGCGAGAAACAGAGAGGCTGAAACAGAGGGGCTGAAACAGAGGGCGAGAAACAGACGGGCAGAAACAGAGGGCGAGAAACAGAGGGGCTGAAACAGAGGGGCTGAAACAGAGAGCGCGAAACAGAGGGACTGAAACAGAGGGCGAGAAACAGAGTGGCTGAAACAGAGGGCGAGAAACAGACGGGCAGAAACAGAGGGCGAGAAACAGAGGGGCTGAAACAGAGGGGCTGAAACAGAGAGCGCGAAACAGAGGGACTGAAACAGAGGGCGAGAAACAGAGGGGCTGAAACAGACGGCGAGAAACAGAGGGGCTGAAACAGAGGTCGAGAAACAGAGGGGCTGAAACAGAGGGCAAGAAACAGAGGGGCTGAAACTGAGTGGCTGAAACAGAAGGGCTGAAACAGAGGGGCTGAAACAGAGGGCGAGAAACAGAGGGGCTGAATCAGAGGGGCTGAATCAGAGGAGCTGAAACAGAGGGGCTGAAACAGAGGGCGAGAAACACAGGGGCTGAAACAGAGGGCGAGAAACAGAGGGCGAGAAACAGAGAGGCTGAAACAGAGGGGCTGAAACAGAGGGGCTGAAACAAAGCGGCTGATACAGAGGGTGAGAAACAGAGGGGCTGAAACAGAGGGCGAGAAACAGAGTCGCTGAAACATGACGAGAAACAGAGGGGCTGAAACAGAGGGGCTGAAACAGAGGGGCTGAAACAAAGCGGCTGATACAGAGGGTGAGAAACAGAGGGGCTGAAACAGAGGGCGAGAAACAGAGTCGCTGAAACATGACGAGAAACAGAGGGGCTGAAACAGAGGGGCTGAAACAGAGGGGCTTAAACAGAGGGCAAGAAACAGAGGGGCTGAAACAGAGGGCGAGAAACAGAGGGGCTGAAACAGAGGGCGAGAAACGGAGGGGCTGAAACAGAGGGGCTGAAACAGAGGGGCTGAAACAGAGGGCGAGAAACAGAGAGGCTGAAACAGAGGGCGAGAAACAGAGTGGCTGAAACAGAGGGCAAGAAACAGAGGGGCTGAAACAGAGGGCGAGAAACAGAGAGGCTGAAACAGAGGGCGAGAAACAGAGGGGCTGAAACAGAGGGCGAGAAACACAGGGGCTGAATCAGAGGGGCTGAATCAGAGGAGCTGAAACAGAGGGGCTGAAACAGAGGGCGAGAAACAGAGGGGCTGAAACAGAGGGCGAGAAACGGAGGGGCTGAAACAGAGGGGCTGAAACAGAGGGGCTGAAACAGAGGGCGAGAAACAGAGAGGCTGAAACAGAGGGCGAGAAACAGAGTGGCTGAAACAGAGGGCAAGAAACAGAGGGGCTGAAACAGAGGGCGAGAAACAGAGAGGCTGAAACAGAGGGTGAGAAACAGAGGGGCTGAAACAGAGGGCGAGAAACAGAGGGGCAGAAACAGAGGGCGAGAATCGGAGGGGCTGAAACAGAGGGGCTGAAACAGAGGGGCTGAAACAGAGGGCGAGAAACAGAGGGGCTGAAACAGAGGGCGAGAAACAGAGGGGCTGAAACAGAGGGCGAGAAACAGAGGGCGAGAAACAGACGGGCTGAAACAGAGGGCGAGAAACAGAGGGGCTGAAACAGAGGGGCTGAAACAGAGGGGCTGAAACAGAGGGCGAGAAACAGAGGGGCTGAAACAGAGGGGCTGAAACAGAGGAGCTGAAACAGAGGGGATGAAACAGAGGGCGAGAAACAGAGGGGCTGAAACAGAGGGCGAGAAACAGAGGGGCTGAAACAGAGGGCGAGAAACAGAGGGGCTGAAACAGAGGGCGACAAACAGAGGGACTGAAACAGAGGGTGAGGAACAGAGGGGCTGAAACAGAGGGCGAGAAACAGAGGGGCTGAAACAGTGGGGCTGAAACAGAGGGGCTGAAACAGAGGGCAAGAAACAGAGGGACTGAAACTGAGTGGCTGAAACAGAAGGGCTGAAACAGAGGGACTGAAACAGAGGGCGAGAAACAGAGGGGCTGAATCAGAGGGGCTGAATCAGAGGAGCTGAAACAGAGGGGCTGAAACAGAGGGCGAGAAACAGAGGGGCTGAAACAGAGGGCGAGAAACAGAGGGCGAGAAACAGAGAGGCTGAAACAGAGGGGCTGAAACAGCGGGGCTGAAACAAAGCGGCTGATACAGAGGGTGAGAAACAGAGGGGCTGAAACAGAGGGCGAGAAACAGAGTCGCTGAAACATGGCGAGAAACAGAGGGGCTGAAACAGAGGGGCTGAAACAGAGGGGCTGAAACAGAGGGGCTGAAACAGATGGCAAGAAACAGAGGGGCTGAAACAGAGGGCGAGAAAGAGACGGGCTGAAACAGAGGGCGAGAAACAGAGGGGCTGAAACAGAGGGCGATAAACAGAGGGGCTGAAACAGAGGGGCTGAAACAGAGGGGCTGAAACAGAGG
The DNA here is from genome assembly GCF_047496795.1 of Chiloscyllium punctatum. Lineage (NCBI taxonomy): Eukaryota > Metazoa > Chordata > Chondrichthyes > Orectolobiformes > Hemiscylliidae > Chiloscyllium > Chiloscyllium punctatum. Next base: position 277,932 of record NW_027309830.1, read on the forward strand.
GCGAGAAACAGAGAGACTGAAACAGAGGGCGAGAAACAGAGGGGCTGAAACAGAGGGGCTGAAACAGAGGGGCTGAATCAGAGGGGCTGATTCAGAGGGGCTGAAACAGAGGGGCTGAATCAGAGGGGCTGAAACAGAGGGCGAGAAACAGAGTGGCTGAAACAGAGGGCGAGAAACAGACGGGCAGAAACAGAGGGCGAGAAACAGAGGGGCTGAAACAGAGGAGCTGAAACAGAGAGCGCGAAACAGAGGGACTGAAACAGAGGGCGAGAAACAGAGGGGCTGAAACAGACGGCGAGAAACAGAGGGGCTGAAACAGAGGTCGAGAAACAGAGGGGCTGAAACAGAGGGCAAGAAACAGAGGGGCTGAAACTGAGTGGCTGAAACAGAAGGGCTGAAACAGAGGGGCTGAAACAGAGGGCGAGACACAGAGGGGCTGAATCAGAGGGGCTGAATCAGAGGAGCTGAAAAAGAGGGCGAGAAACAGAGAGGCTGAAACAGAGGGCGAGAAACAGAGGGGCTGAAACAGAGGGCGAGAAACAGAGGGGCTGAAACAGAGGGGCTGAAACAGAGGGGCTGAAACAGAGGGCGAGAAACAGAGGGGCTGAAACAGAGGGGCTGAAACAGAGGGCGAGAAACAGAGGGGCTGAAACAGAGGGCGAGAAACAGAGTGGCTGAAACAGAGGGGCTGAAACAGTGGGGTTGAAACAGAGGGGCTGAAACAGAGGGCGAGAAATAGAGGGGTTGAAACAGAGGGCGAGAAACAGAGGGGCTGAAACAGAGGGCGAGAAACAGAGGGGCTGAAACAGAGGGGCTGAAACAGTGGGGCTGAAACAGAGGGGCTGAAACAGAGGGCGAGAAATAGAGGGGCATAAACAGAGGGCGAGAAACAGAGGGGCTGAAACAAAGCGCGAGAAACAGAGGGTCTGAAACAGAGGGCGCGAAACAGAGGGGCTGAAACAGAGGGGCTGAAACAGAGGGGCTGAAACAGAGGGCAAGAAACTGAGGGGCTGAAACAGAGGGCGAGAATCAGAGGGGCTGAAACAGAGTGCGAGAAACAGAGGGGCTGAAACAGAGGGCGAGAAACAGAGGTGCTGAAACAGAGGGCGAGAAACAGAGGGGCTGAAACAGAGGGCGAGAAACAGAGGGGCTGAAACAGAGGGCGAGAAACAGAGGGGCTGAAACAGAGGGGCTGAAACAGTGGGGCTGAAACAGAGGGGCTGAAACAGAGGGCGAGAAATAGAGGGGCTGAAACAGAGTGCGAGAAACAGAGGGGCTGAAACAGAGCGCGAGAAACAGAGGGGCTGAAACAGAGAGCGCGAAACAGAGGGGCTGAAACAGAGGGGCTGAAACAGAGGGGCTGAAACAGAGGGCAAGAAACTGAGGGGCTGAAACAGAGGGCAAGAATCAGAGGGGCTGAAACAGAGTGCGAGAAACAGAGGGGCTGAATCAGAGGGGCTGAAACAGAGGGCGAGAAACAGAAAGACTGAAACAGAGGGCGAGAAACAGAGGGGCTGAAACAGAGGGGCTGAAACAGATGGTGAGAAACAGAGGGGATTAAACAGAGGGCGAGAAACAGAGGGGCTGAAACAGAGGGGCTGAAACAGTGGGGCTGAATCAGAGGGGCTGATTAAGAGGGGCTGAAACAGAGGGGCTGAATCAGAGGGGCTGAAACAGAGGGCGAGAAACCGAGTGGCTGAAACAGAGGGCGAGAAACAGAGGGGCTTAAACAGAGGGCGAGAAACAGAGGGGCTGAATCAGAGGGGCTGAAACAGAGGGCGAGAAACAGAGTGGCTGAAACAGAGGGCGAGAAACAGACGGGCAGAAACAGAGGGCGAGAAACAGAGAGGCTGAAACAGAGGGGCTGAAACAGAGAGCGCGAAACAGAGGGACTGAAACAGAGGGCGAGAAACAGAGGGGCTGAAACAGAGGGCGAGAAACAGAGGGGCTGAAACAGAGGGCGAGAAACAGAGGGGCTGAAACAGAGGGCGACAAACAGAGGGACTGAAACAGAGGGTGAGGAACAGAGGGGCTGAAACAGAGGGCGAGAAACAGAGGGGCTGAAACAGAGGGGCTGAAACAGAGGGGCTGAAACAGAGGGCAAGAAACAGAGGGACTGAAACTGAGTGGCTGAAACAGAAGGGCTGAAACAGAGGGACTGAAACAGAGGGCGAGAAACAGAGGGGCTGAATCAGAGGGGCTGAATCAGAGGAGCTGAAACAGAGGGGCTGAAACAGAGGGCGAGAAACAGAGGGGCTGAAACAGAGGGCGAGAAACAGAGGGCGAGAAACAGAGAGGCTGAAACAGAGGGGCTGAAACAGCGGGGCTGAAACAAAGCGGCTGATACAGAGGGTGAGAAACAGAGGGGCTGAAACAGAGGGCGAGAAACAGAGTCGCTGAAACATGGCGAGAAACAGAGGGGCTGAAACAGAGGGGCTGAAACAGAGGGGCTGAAACAGAGGGGCTGAAACAGAGGGCAAGAAACAGAGGGGCTGAAACAGAGGGCGAGAAAGAGACGGGCTGAAACAGAGGGCGAGAAACAGAGGGGCTGAAACAGAGGGCGATAAACAGAGGGGCTGAAACAGAGGGGCTGAAACAGAGGGGCTGAAACAGAGGGCGAGAAACAGAGAGACTGAAACAGAGGGCGAGAAACAGAGGGGCTGAAACAGAGGGGCTGAAACAGAGGGGCTGAATCAGAGGGGCTGATTCAGAGGGGCTGAAACAGAGGGGCTGAATCAGAGGGGCTGAAACAGAGGGCGAGAAACAGAGTGGCTGAAACAGAGGGCGAGAAACAGACGGGCAGAAACAGAGGGCGAGAAACAGAGGGGCTGAAACAGAGGAGCTGAAACAGAGAGCGCGAAACAGAGGGACTGAAACAGAGGGCGAGAAACAGAGGGGCTGAAACAGACGGCGAGAAACAGAGGGGCTGAAACAGAGGTCGAGAAACAGAGGGGCTGAAACAGAGGGCAAGAAACAGAGGGGCTGAAACTGAGTGGCTGAAACAGAAGGGCTGAAACAGAGGGGCTGAAACAGAGGGCGAGACACAGAGGGGCTGAATCAGAGGGGCTGAATCAGAGGAGCTGAAAAAGAGGGCGAGAAACAGAGAGGCTGAAACAGAGGGCGAGAAACAGAGGGGCTGAAACAGAGGGCGAGAAACAGAGGGGCTGAAACAGAGGGGCTGAAACAGAGGGGCTGAAACAGAGGGCGAGAAACAGAGGGGCTGAAACAGAGGGGCTGAAACAGAGGGCGAGAAACAGAGGGGCTGAAACAGAGGGCGAGAAACAGAGTGGCTGAAACAGAGGGGCTGAAACAGTGGGGTTGAAACAGAGGGGCTGAAACAGAGGGCGAGAAATAGAGGGGCTGAAACAGAGGGCGAGAAACAGAGGGGCTGAAACAGAGGGCGAGAAACAGAGGGGCTGAAACAGAGGGGCTGAAACAGTGGGGCTGAAACAGAGGGGCTGAAACAGAGGGCGAGAAATAGAGGGGCTGAAACAGAGGGCGAGAAACAGAGGGGCTGAAACAGAGCGCGAGAAACAGAGGGGCTGAAACAGAGGGCGCGAAACAGAGGGGCTGAAACAGAGGGGCTGAAACAGAGGGGCTGAAACAGAGGGCAAGAAACTGAGGGGCTGAAACAGAGGGCGAGAATCAGAGGGGCTGAAACAGAGTGCGAGAAACAGAGGGGCTGAATCAGAGGGGCTGAAACAGAGGGCGCGTAACAGAAAGACTGAAACAGAGGGCGAGAAACAGAGGGGCTGAAACAGAGTGGCTGAAACAGATGGTGAGAAACAGAGGGGATTAAACAGAGGGCGAGAAACAGAGGGGCTGAAACAGAGGGGCTGAAACAGAGGGGCTGAATCAGAGGGGCTGAAACAGAGGGCGAGAAACAGACGGGCAGAAACAGAGGGCGAGAAACAGAGGGGCTGAAACAGAGGGGCTGAAACAGAGAGCGCGAAACAGAGGGACTGAAACAGAGGGCGAGAAACAGAGGGGCTGAAACAGACGGCGAGAAACAGAGGGGCTGAAACAGAGGGCGAGAAACAGAGGGGCTGAAACAGAGGGCGAGAAACAGAGGGCGAGAAACAGAGAGGCTGAAACAGAGGGGCTGAAACAGAGGGGCTGAAACAATGCGGCTGATACAGAGGGTGAGAAACAGAGGGGCTGAAACAGAGGGCGAGAAACAGAGTCGCTGAAACATGGTGAGAAACAGAGGGGCTGAAACAGAGGGGCTGAAAAAGAGGGGCTGAAACAGAGGGGCTGAAACAGAGGGGCTGAAACAGAGGGCAAGAAACAGAGGGGCTGAAACAGAGGGGCTGAAACAGAGGGCGAGAAACAGAGGGGCTGAAACAGAGGGCGAGAAACAGAGGGGCTGAAACAGAGGGCGAGAAACAGACGGGCTGAAACAGAGGGGCTGAAACAGTGGGGCTGAAACAGAGGGGCTGAAACAGAGGGCGAGAAATAGAGGGGCAGAAACAGAGGGCGAGAAACAGCGGGGCTGAAACAAAGCGCGAGAAACAGAGGGGCTGAAACAGAGGGCGCGAAACAGAGGGGCTGAAACAGAGGGGCTGAAACAGTGGGGCTGAAACAGAGGGGCTGAAACAGAGGGCGAGAAATAGAGGGGCTGAAACAGTGCGAGAAACAGAGGAGCTGAAACAGAGCGCGAGAACCAGAGGGGCTGAAACAGAGGGCGCGAAACAGAGGGGCTGAAACAGAGGGGCTGAAACAGAGGGCAAGAAACTGAGGGGCTGAAACAGAGGGCGAGAATCAGAGGGGCTGAAACAGAGTGCGAGAAACAGAGGGGCTGAATCAGAGGGGCTGAAACAGAGGGCGAGAAACAGAAAGACTGAAACAGAGGGCGAGAAACAGAGGGGCTGAAACAGAGGGGCTGAAACAGATGGTGAGAAACAGAGGGGATTAAACAGAGGGCGAGAAACAGAGGGGCTGAAACAGAGGGGCTGAAACAGAGGGGCTGAATCAGAGGGGCTGATTCAGAGGGGCTGAAACAGAGGGGCTGAATCAGAGGGGCTGAAACAGAGGGCGAGAAACCGAGTGGCTGAAACAGAGGGCGAGAAACAGAGGGGCTGAAACAGAGGGCGAGAAACAGAGGGGCTGAATCAGAGGGGCTGAAACAGAGGGCGAGAAACAGAGTGGCTGAAACAGAGGGCGAGAAACAGACGGGCAGAAACAGAGGGCGAGAAACAGAGGGGCTGAAACAGAGGGGCTGAAACAGAGAGCGCGAAACAGAGGGACTGAAACAGAGGGCGAGAAACAGAGGGGCTGAAACAGAGGGCGAGAAACAGAGGGGCTGAAACAGAGGGCGAGAAACAGAGGGGCTGAAACAGAGGGCGACAAACAGAGGGACTGAAACAGAGGGTGAGGAACAGAGGGGCTGAAACAGAGGGCGAGAAACAGAGGGGCTGAAACAGAGGGGCTGAAACAGAGGGGCTGAAACAGAGGGCAAGAAACAGAGGGACTGAAACTGAGTGGCTGAAACAGAAGGGCTGAAACAGAGGGGCTGAAACAGAGGGCGAGACACAGAGGGGCTGAATCAGAGGGGCTGAATCAGAGGAGCTGAAACAGAGGGGCTGAAACAGAGGGCGAGAAACAGAGGGGCTGAAACAGAGGGCGAGAAACAGAGGGCGAGAAACAGAGAGGCTGAAACAGAGGGGCTGAAACAGAGGGCGAGAAACAGACGGGCAGAAACAGAGGGCGAGAAACAGAGGGGCTGAAACAGAGGGGCTGAAACAGAGAGCGCGAAACAGAGGGACTGAAACAGAGGGCGAGAAACAGAGTGGCTGAAACAGAGGGCGAGAAACAGACGGGCAGAAACAGAGGGCGAGAAACAGAGGGGCTGAAACAGAGGGGCTGAAACAGAGAGCGCGAAACAGAGGGACTGAAACAGAGGGCGAGAAACAGAGGGGCTGAAACAGACGGCGAGAAACAGAGGGGCTGAAACAGAGGTCGAGAAACAGAGGGGCTGAAACAGAGGGCAAGAAACAGAGGGGCTGAAACTGAGTGGCTGAAACAGAAGGGCTGAAACAGAGGGGCTGAAACAGAGGGCGAGAAACAGAGGGGCTGAATCAGAGGGGCTGAATCAGAGGAGCTGAAACAGAGGGGCTGAAACAGAGGGCGAGAAACACAGGGGCTGAAACAGAGGGCGAGAAACAGAGGGCGAGAAACAGAGAGGCTGAAACAGAGGGGCTGAAACAGAGGGGCTGAAACAAAGCGGCTGATACAGAGGGTGAGAAACAGAGGGGCTGAAACAGAGGGCGAGAAACAGAGTCGCTGAAACATGACGAGAAACAGAGGGGCTGAAACAGAGGGGCTGAAACAGAGGGGCTGAAACAAAGCGGCTGATACAGAGGGTGAGAAACAGAGGGGCTGAAACAGAGGGCGAGAAACAGAGTCGCTGAAACATGACGAGAAACAGAGGGGCTGAAACAGAGGGGCTGAAACAGAGGGGCTTAAACAGAGGGCAAGAAACAGAGGGGCTGAAACAGAGGGCGAGAAACAGAGGGGCTGAAACAGAGGGCGAGAAACGGAGGGGCTGAAACAGAGGGGCTGAAACAGAGGGGCTGAAACAGAGGGCGAGAAACAGAGAGGCTGAAACAGAGGGCGAGAAACAGAGTGGCTGAAACAGAGGGGCTGAATCAGAGGGGCTGCAACAGAGGGGCTGAATCAGAGGGGCTGACACAGAGTGCGAGAAACAGAGGGGCTGAAACAGAGGGCGAGAAACAGATGGGATGATGCAGAGGGCGAGAAACAGAGGGGCTGAAACAGAGGGCGCGAAACAGAGGGGCTGAAACAGAGGGCCTAAACAGAGGGCTGAAACAGAGGGCGAGAAACTGAGGGGCTGAAACAGAGGGCGAGAATCAGAGGGGCTGAAACAGAGGGCGAGAAACAGAGGGGCTGAATCAGAGGGGCTGAAACAGATGGTGAGAAACAGAGGGGATTAGACAGAGGGCGAGAAACAGAGGGGCTGAAACAGAGGGGCTGTTACAGAGGGGCTGAATCAGAGGGGCTGAAACAGAGAGCGCGAAAGAGAGAGACGGAAACAGAGGGGCTGAAACAGAGGGCGCGAAACAGAGGGACTGAAACAGAGGGCGAGAACCAGACGGGCAGAAACAGAGGGCGAGAAACAGAGGGGCTGAAACAGAGGGGCTGAAACAGAGAGCGCGAAACAGAGGGACTGAAACAGAGGGCGAGAAACAGAGGGGATGAAACAGACGGCGAGAAACAGAGGGGCTGAAACAGAGGGCGAGAAACAGAGGGGCTGAAACAGAGGGCAAGAAACATAGGGGCTGAAACTGAGTGGCTGAAACAGAAGGGCTGAAACAGAGGGGCTGAAACAGAGGGCGAGAAACAGAGGGGCTGAAACAGAGGGGCTGAAACAGAGGGGCTGAATCAGAGGGGCTCATTCACAGGGGCTGAAACAGAGGGGCTGAATCAGAGGGGCTGAAACAGAGGGCGCGAAACAGAGGGACTGAAACAGAGGGCGAGAACCAGACGGGCAGAAACAGTGGGCGAGAAACAGAGGGGCTGAAACAGAGGGGCTGAAACAGAGAGCGCGAAACAGAGGGACTGAAACAGAGGGCGAGAAACAGAGGGGCTGGAACAGAGGGGCTGAAATAGAGGTGCTGAAACAGAGGGGCTGAAACAGAGGGCGAGAAACAGAGGGGCTGAAACAGAGGGCGAGAAACAGAGGGCGAGAAACAGAGAGGCTGAAACAGAGGGGCTGAAACAGAGGGGCTGAAACAAAGTGGCTGATACAGCGGGTGAGAAACAGAGGGTCTGAAACAGAGGGCGAGAAACAGAGTCGCTGAAACATAGTGAGAAACAGAGGGGCTGAAACAGAGGGGCTGAAACAGAGGGTCTGAAACAGTGGAGCTGAAACAGAGGGGCTGAAACAGAGGGCAAGAAACAGAGGGGCTGAAACAGAGGGTGAGAAACAGAGGGGCTGAAACAGAGGGCGAGAAACAGAGGGGCTGAAACAGAGGGCGAGAAACAGAGGGGCTGAAACAGAGGGCGAGAAACAGAGAGGCTGAAACAGAGGGCGAGAAACAGAGTGGCTGAAACAGAGGGCAAGAAACAGAGGGGCTGAAACAGAGGGCGAGGAACAGAGGGGCTGAAACAGAGGGCGAGAAACAGAGGGGCAGAAACAGAGGGCGAGAAACGGAGGGGCTGAAACAGAGGGGCTGAAAGAGAGGGGCTGAAAAAGAGGGTGAGAAATAGAGGGGCTGAAACAGAGGGCGAGAAACAGAGGGGCTGAAACAGAGGGCGAGAAACAGAGGGGCTGAAACAGAGGGGCTGAAACAGAGGGGCTGAAACAGAGGGCGATAAACAGGGGCTGAAACAGAGGGCGAGAAACAGAGGGGCTGAAACAGAGGGCGAGAAACAGAGGGGCTGAATCAGAGGGGCTGAAACAGAGGGCGAGAAACAGAGGGGCTGAAACAGAGGGCGAGAAAGAGAGGGGCTGAAACAGAGGGCGAGAAACAGAGGGTGAGAAACAGAGTGGCTGAAACAGAGGGCGAGAAACAGAGGGGCTGAAACAGAGGGGCTGTATCAGAGGGGCTGAAACAGAGGGGCTGAATCAGACGGGCTGAAACAGAGGGCGAGAAACAGATGGGCTGACACAGAGGGCGAGAGACAGAGGGGCAGAAAAAGAGGGCGAGAAACAGAGGGGCTGAAACAGAGGGGCTGAAACAGAGAGTGTGAATCAGAGGGGCTGAAACAGAGGGCGAGAAACAGAGGGGCTGAAACAGAGGGGCTGAATCGGAGGGGCTGAAACAGAGGGGCTGAAACAGAGGGGCTGAAACAGAGGGCGAGAAACAGAGGGGCTGAATCAGAGGGGCTGAATCAGAGGGGCCGAAAGAGAGGGGCTGAAACAGTGGGCGAGAAACTAAGGGACTGAAACAGCGGGCGAGAAACAGAGTGCGAGAAACAGAGGGGCTGAAACAGAGGGGCTGAAACAGACGGGCTGAAACAGAGAGCCTGAAACAGAGGAGCTGAAACAGAGGGTGAGAAACAGATGGGCTGAAACAGAGGGCTGAAACAGAGGGGCTGAAAAAGAGGGCGAAAAACAGAGGGGCTGAAACAGAGGGCGAGAAACAGAGGGGGTGAAACAGAGGGGCTGAAACAGAGGGGCTGAAACAGAGAGGCTGAAACAGGGTGGCTGAAACAGAGGGGCTGAAACAGAGGTGCTGAAACAGAGGGGCTGAAACAGAGGGCGAGAAACAGAGGGGCTGAAACAGAGGGCGAGAAACAGAGGGGCTGAAACAGAGGGGCTGAAACAGAGGGCGAGAAACAGAGGGGCTGAAACAGAGGGCGAGAAACAGAGGGGCTGAAATAGAGGGCGAGAAACAGAGGGGCTGAAACAGAGGGGCTGAAACAGAGGGCGAGAAACAGAGGGGCTGAATCAGAGGGGCTGAATCAGAGGGGCTGAAACAGAGGGGCTGAAACAGAGGGCGAGAAACAAAGGGGCTGAAACAGCGGGCGAGAAACAGAGGGCCAGAAACAGAGAGGCTGAAACAGAGGGGCTGAAACAGACGGGCTGAAACAGAGAGCCTGAAACAGAGGGCGAGAAACAGAGGGGCTGAAACAGAGGGCGAAAAACAGAGGGGCTGAAACAGAGGGCGAGAAACAGAGGGGATGAAACAGAGGGGCTGAAACAGAGGGGCTGAAACAGAGGGGCTGAATCAGAGGGGCTGAAACAGAGGGGCTGAATCCGAGGGGCTGAAACAGAGGGCGAGAAACAGAGGGGCTGAAACAGAGGGCGAGAAACAGAGGGGCTGAAACAGAGGGCGAGAAACAGAGGGGCTGAAACAGAGGGGCTGAAACAGAGTGGCTGAAACAGAGGGCGAGAAACAGAGAGGTTGAAACAGAGGGCGAGAAACAGAGGGGCTGAAACAGAGGGCGAGAAACAGAGGGGCTGAAACAGAGGGCGAGAAACAGAGGGGCTGAAACAGAGGGGCTGAAACAGACGGGATGAAACAGAGGGCAAAAAACAGAGGGGCTGAAACAGAGGGCGAGAAACAGGGGGTGAGAAACAGAGGGCGAGAAACAGAGGGGCTGAAACAGAGCGCAAAAAACAGAGGGGCTGAAACAGAGGGCGAGAAACAGAGGGTGAGAAACAGAGGGCGAGAAACAGATGGGATGAAACAGAGGGGCTGAAACAGAGGGGCTGAAATAGAGGGGCTGAAACAGAGGGGCTGAATCAGAGGGGCTGCAACAGAGGGGCTGAATCAGAGGGGCTGACACAGAGTGCGAGAAACAGAGGGGCTGAAACAGAGGGCGAGAAACAGATGGGATGATGCAGAGGGCGAGAAACAGTGGGGCTGAAACAGAGGGCGCGAAACAGAGGGGCTGAAACAGAGGGGCTGAAACAGAGGGCTGAAACAGAGGGCGAGAAACTGAGGGGCTGAAACAGAGGGCGAGAATCAGAGGGGCTGAAACAGAGGGCGAGAAACAGAGGGGCTGAATCAGAGGGGCTGAAACAGATGGTGAGAAACAGAGGGGATTAGACAGAGGGCGAGAAACAGAGGGGCTGAAACAGAGGGGCTGTTACAGAGGGGCTGAATCAGAGGGGCTGAAACAGAGAGCGCGAAAGAGAGAGACGGAAACAGAGGGGCTGAAACAGAGGGCGCGAAACAGAGGGACTGAAACAGAGGGCGAGAACCAGACGGGCAGAAACAGAGGGCGAGAAACAGAGGGGCTGAAACAGAGGGGCTGAAACAGAGAGCGCGAAACAGAGGGACTGAAACAGAGGGCGAGAAACAGAGGGGATGAAACAGACGGCGAGAAACAGAGGGGCTGAAACAGAGGGCGAGAAACAGAGGGGCTGAAACAGAGGGCAAGAAACAGAGGGGCTGAAACTGAGTGGCTGAAACAGAAGGGCTGAAACAGAGGGGCTGAAACAGAGTGCGAGAAACAGAGGGGCTGAAACAGAGGGGCTGAAACAGAGGGGCTGAATCAGAGGGGCTGATTCACAGGGGCTGAAACAGAGGGGCTGAATCAGAGGGGCTGAAACAGAGGGCGCGAAACAGAGGGACTGAAACAGAGGGCGAGAACCAGACGGGCAGAAACAGTGGGCGAGAAACAGAGGGGCTGAAACAGAGGGGCTGAAACAGAGAGCGCGAAACAGAGGGACTGAAACAGAGGGCGAGAAACAGAGGGGCTGGAACAGAGGGGCTGAAATAGAGGTGCTGAAACAGAGGGGCTGAAACAGAGGGCGAGAAACAGAGGGGCTGAAACAGAGGGCGAGAAACAGAGGGCGAGAAACAGAGAGGCTGAAACAGAGGGGCTGAAACAGAGGGGCTGAAACAAAGCGGCTGATACAGCGGGTGAGAAACAGAGGGTCTGAAACAGAGGGCGAGAAACAGAGTCGCTGAAACATGGTGAGAAACAGAGGGGCTGAAACAGAGGGGCTGAAACAGAGGGTCTGAAACAGTGGGGCTGAAACAGAGGGGCTGAAACAGAGGGCAAGAAACAGAGGGGCTGAAACAGAGGGCGAGAAACAGAGGGGCTGAAACAGAGGGCGAGAAACAGAGGGGCTGAAACAGAGGGCGAGAAACAGAGGGGCTGAAACAGAGGGGCTGAAACAGAGGGCGAGAAACAGAGAGGCTGAAACAGAGGGCGAGAAACAGAGTGGCTGAAACAGAGGGCAAGAAACAGAGGGGCTGAAACAGAGGGCGAGGAACAGAGGGGCTGAAACAGAGGGCGAGAAACAGAGGGGCAGAAACAGAGGGCGAGAAACGGAGGGGCTGAAACACAGGGGCTGAAAGAGAGGGGCTGAAACAGAGTGCGAGAAACAGAGGGGCTGAAACAGAGGGCGAGAAACAGAAGGGCTGAAACAGAGGGCGAGAAACAGAGGGCGAGAAACAGAGGGGCTGAAACAGAGGGCGAGAACCAGAGGGGCTGAAACAGAGGGGCTGAAACAGAGGGGCTGAAACGGAGTGCGAGAAACAGAGGGGCTGAAACAGAGGGGCTGAAACAGTGGAGCTGAAACAGAGGGGCTGAAACAGAGGGCGAGAAACAGAGGGGCTGAAACAGAGGGGCTGAAACAGAGGAGCTGAAACAGAGGGCGAGAAACAGAGAGGCTGAAACAGAGGGCGAGAAACAGAGGGGCTGAAACAGAGGGCGAGAAACAGAGGGGCTGAAACAGAGGGGCTGAAACAGAGGGGCTGAAACAGAGGGCGAGAAACAGAGGGGCTGAAACAGAGGGGCTGAAACAGAGGGCGAGAAACAGAGGGGCTGAAACAGAGGGCGAGAAACAGAGTGGCTGAAACAGAGGGGCTGAAACAGTGGGGTTGAAACAGAGGGGCTGAAACAGAGGGCGAGAAATAGAGGGGCTGAAACAGAGGGCGAGAAACAGAGGGGCTGAAACAGAGGGCGAGAAACAGAGGGGCTGAAACAGAGGGGCTGAAACAGTGGGGCTGAAACAGAGGGGCTGAAACAGAGGGCGAGAAATAGAGGGGCTGAAACAGAGGGCGAGAAACAGAGGGGCTGAAACAGAGCGCGAGAAACAGAGGGGCTGAAACAGAGGGCGCGAAACAGAGGGGCTGAAACAGAGGGGCTGAAACAGAGGGGCTGAAACAGAGGGCAAGAAACTGAGGGGCTGAAATAGAGGGCGAGAATCAGAGGGGGTGAATCAGAGGGGCTGAAACAGAGGGCGCGTAACAGAAAGACTGAAACAGAGGGCGAGAAACAGAGGGGCTGAAACAGAGGGGCTGAAACAGATGGTGAGAAACAGAGGGGATTAAACAGAGGGCGAGAAACAGAGGGGCTGAAACAGAGGGGCTGAAACAGAGGGGCTGAATCAGAGGGGCTGAAACAGAGGGCGAGAAACAGACGGGCAGAAACAGAGGGCGAGAAACAGAGGGGCTGAAACAGAGGGGCTGAAACAGAGAGCGCGAAACAGAGGGACTGAAACAGAGGGCGAGAAACAGAGGGGCTGAAACAGACGGCGAGAAACAGAGGGGCTGAAACAGAGGGCGAGAAACAGAGGGGCTGAAACAGAGGGCGAGAAACAGAGGGCGAGAAACAGAGAGGCTGAAACAGAGGGGCTGAAACAGAGGGTCTGAAACAATGCGGCTGATACAGAGGGTGAGAAACAGAGGGGCTGAAACAGAGGGCGAGAAACAGAGTCGCTGAAACATGGCGAGAAAAAGAGGGGCTGAAACAGAGGGGCTGAAACAGAGGGGCTGAAACAGAGGGGCTGAAACAGAGGGCAAGAAACAGAGGGGCTGAAACAGAGGGGCTGAAACAGAGGGCGAGAAACAGAGGGGCTGAAACAGAGGGCGAGAAACAGAGGGGCTGAAACAGAGGGGCTGAAACAGTGGGGCTGAAACAGAGGGGCTGAAACAGAGGGCGAGAAATAGAGGGGCAGAAACAGAGGGCGAGAAACAGAGGGGCTGAAACAAAGCGCGAGAAACAGAGGGTCTGAAACAGAGGGCGCGAAACAGAGGGGCTGAAACAGAGGGGCTGAAACAGAGGGGCTGAAACAGAGGGCAAGAAACTGAGGGGCTGAAACAGAGGGCGAGAATCAGAGGGGCTGAAACAGAGTGCGAGAAACAGAGGGGCTGAAACAGAGGGCGAGAAACAGAGGTGCTGAAACAGAGGGCGAGAAACAGAGGGGCTGAAACAGAGGGCGAGAAACAGAGGGGCTGAAACAGAGGGCGAGAAACAGAGGGGCTGAAACAGAGGGGCTGAAACAGTGGGGCTGAAACAGAGGGGCTGAAACAGAGGGCGAGAAATAGAGGGGCTGAAACAGAGTGCGAGAAACAGAGGGGCTGAAACAGAGCGCGAGAAACAGAGGGGCTGAAACAGAGAGCGCGAAACAGAGGGGCTGAAACAGAGGGGCTGAAACAGAGGGGCTGAAACAGAGGGCAAGAAACTGAGGGGCTGAAACAGAGGGCAAGAATCAGAGGGGCTGAAACAGAGTGCGAGAAACAGAGGGGCTGAATCAGAGGGGCTGAAACAGAGGGCGAGAAACAGAAAGACTGAAACAGAGGGCGAGAAACAGAGGGGCTGAAACAGAGGGGCTGAAACAGATGGTGAGAAACAGAGGGGATTAAACAGAGGGCGAGAAACAGAGGGGCTGAAACAGAGGGGCTGAAACAGTGGGGCTGAATCAGAGGGGCTGATTAAGAGGGGCTGAAACAGAGGGGCTGAATCAGAGGGGCTGAAACAGAGGGCGAGAAACCGAGTGGCTGAAACAGAGGGCGAGAAACAGAGGGGCTTAAACAGAGGGCGAGAAACAGAGGGGCTGAATCAGAGGGGCTGAAACAGAGGGCGAGAAACAGAGTGGCTGAAACAGAGGGCGAGAAACAGACGGGCAGAAACAGAGGGCGAGAAACAGTGAGGCTGAAACAGAGGGGCTGAAACAGAGAGCGCGAAACAGAGGGACTGAAACAGAGGGCGAGAAACAGAGGGGCTGAAACAGAGGGCGAGAAACAGAGGGGCTGAAACAGAGGGCGAGAAACAGAGGGGCTGAAACAGAGGGCGACAAACAGAGGGACTGAAACAGAGGGTGAGGAACAGAGGGGCTGAAACAGAGGGCGAGAAACAGAGGGGCTGAAACAGTGGGGCTGAAACAGAGGGGCTGAAACAGAGGGCAAGAAACAGAGGGACTGAAACTGAGTGGCTGAAACAGAAGGGCTGAAACAGAGGGACTGAAACAGAGGGCGAGAAACAGAGGGGCTGAATCAGAGGGGCTGAATCAGAGGAGCTGAAACAGAGGGGCTGAAACAGAGGGCGAGAAACAGAGGGGCTGAAACAGAGGGCGAGAAACAGAGGGCGAGAAACAGAGAGGCTGAAACAGAGGGGCTGAAACAGCGGGGCTGAAACAAAGCGGCTGATACAGAGGGTGAGAAACAGAGGGGCTGAAACAGAGGGCGAGAAACAGAGTCGCTGAAACATGGCGAGAAACAGAGGGGCTGAAACAGAGGGGCTGAAACAGAGGGGCTGAAACAGAGGGGCTGAAACAGATGGCAAGAAACAGAGGGGCTGAAACAGAGGGCGAGAAAGAGACGGGCTGAAACAGAGGGCGAGAAACAGAGGGGCTGAAACAGAGGGCGATAAACAGAGGGGCTGAAACAGAGGGGCTGAAACAGAGGGGCTGAAACAGAGGGCGAGAAACAGAGAGACTGAAACAGAGGGCGAGAAACAGAGGGGCTGAAACAGAGGGGCTGAAACAGAGGGGCTGAATCAGAGGGGCTGATTCAGAGGGGCTGAAACAGAGGGGCTGAATCAGAGGGGCTGAAACAGAGGGCGAGAAACAGAGTGGCTGAAACAGAGGGCGAGAAACAGACGGGCAGAAACAGAGGGCGAGAAACAGAGGGGCTGAAACAGAGGAGCTGAAACAGAGAGCGCGAAACAGAGGGACTGAAACAGAGGGCGAGAAACAGAGGGGCTGAAACAGACGGCGAGAAACAGAGGGGCTGAAACAGAGGTCGAGAAACAGAGGGGCTGAAACAGAGGGCAAGAAACAGAGGGGCTGAAACTGAGTGGCTGAAACAGAAGGGCTGAAACAGAGGGGCTGAAACAGAGGGCGAGACACAGAGGGGCTGAATCAGAGGGGCTGAATCAGAGGAGCTGAAAAAGAGGGCGAGAAACAGAGAGGCTGAAACAGAGGGCGAGAAACAGAGGGACTGAAACAGAGGGCGACAAACAGAGGGACTGAAACAGAGGGTGAGGAACAGAGGGGCTGAAACAGAGGGCGAGAAACAGAGGGGCTGAAACAGTGGGGCTGAAACAGAGGGGCTGAAACAGAGGGCAAGAAACAGAGGGACTGAAACTGAGTGGCTGAAACAGAAGGGCTGAAACAGAGGGACTGAAACAGAGGGCGAGAAACAGAGGGGCTGAATCAGAGGGGCTGAATCAGAGGAGCTGAAACAGAGGGGCTGAAACAGAGGGCGAGAAACAGAGGGGCTGAAACAGAGGGCGAGAAACAGAGGGCGAGAAACAGAGAGGCTGAAACAGAGGGGCTGAAACAGCGGGGCTGAAACAAAGCGGCTGATACAGAGGGTGAGAAACAGAGGGGCTGAAACAGAGGGCGAGAAACAGAGTCGCTGAAACATGGCGAGAAACAGAGGGGCTGAAACAGAGGGGCTGAAACAGAGGGGCTGAAACAGAGGGGCTGAAACAGATGGCAAGAAACAGAGGGGCTGAAACAGAGGGCGAGAAAGAGACGGGCTGAAACAGAGGGCGAGAAACAGAGGGGCTGAAACAGAGGGCGATAAACAGAGGGGCTGAAACAGAGGGGCTGAAACAGAGGGGCTGAAACAGAGGGCGAGAAACAGAGAGACTGAAACAGAGGGCGAGAAACAGAGGGGCTGAAACAGAGGGGCTGAAACAGAGGGGCTGAATCAGAGGGGCTGATTCAGAGGGGCTGAAACAGAGGGGCTGAATCAGAGGGGCTGAAACAGAGGGCGAGAAACAGAGTGGCTGAAACAGAGGGCGAGAAACAGACGGGCAGAAACAGAGGGCGAGAAACAGAGGGGCTGAAACAGAGGAGCTGAAACAGAGAGCGCGAAACAGAGGGACTGAAACAGAGGGCGAGAAACAGAGGGGCTGAAACAGACGGCGAGAAACAGAGGGGCTGAAACAGAGGTCGAGAAACAGAGGGGCTGAAACAGAGGGCAAGAAACAGAGGGGCTGAAACTGAGTGGCTGAAACAGAAGGGCTGAAACAGAGGGGCTGAAACAGAGGGCGAGACACAGAGGGGCTGAATCAGAGGGGCTGAATCAGAGGAGCTGAAAAAGAGGGCGAGAAACAGAGAGGCTGAAACAGAGGGCGAGAAACAGAGGGGCTGAAACAGAGGGCGAGAAACAGAGGGGCTGAAACAGAGGGGCTGAAACAGAGGGGCTGAAACAGAGGGCGAGAAACAGAGGGGCTGAAACAGAGGGGCTGAAACAGAGGGCGAGAAACAGAGGGGCTGAAACAGAGGGCGAGAAACAGAGTGGCTGAAACAGAGGGGCTGAAACAGTGGGGTTGAAACAGAGGGGCTGAAACAGAGGGCGAGAAATAGAGGGGTTGAAACAGAGGGCGAGAAACAGAGGGGCTGAAACAGAGGGCGAGAAACAGAGGGGCTGAAACAGAGGGGCTGAAACAGTGGGGCTGAAACAGAGGGGCTGAAACAGAGGGCGAGAAATAGAGGGGCATAAACAGAGGGCGAGAAACAGAGGGGCTGAAACAAAGCGCGAGAAACAGAGGGTCTGAAACAGAGGGCGCGAAACAGAGGGGCTGAAACAGAGGGGCTGAAACAGAGGGGCTGAAACAGAGGGCAAGAAACTGAGGGGCTGAAACAGAGGGCGAGAATCAGAGGGGCTGAAACAGAGTGCGAGAAACAGAGGGGCTGAAACAGAGGGCGAGAAACAGAGGTGCTGAAACAGAGGGCGAGAAACAGAGGGGCTGAAACAGAGGGCGAGAAACAGAGGGGCTGAAACAGAGGGCGAGAAACAGAGGGGCTGAAACAGAGGGGCTGAAACAGTGGGGCTGAAACAGAGGGGCTGAAACAGAGGGCGAGAAATAGAGGGGCTGAAACAGAGTGCGAGAAACAGAGGGGCTGAAACAGAGCGCGAGAAACAGAGGGGCTGAAACAGAGAGCGCGAAACAGAGGGGCTGAAACAGAGGGGCTGAAACAGAGGGGCTGAAACAGAGGGCAAGAAACTGAGGGGCTGAAACAGAGGGCAAGAATCAGAGGGGCTGAAACAGAGTGCGAGAAACAGAGGGGCTGAATCAGAGGGGCTGAAACAGAGGGCGAGAAACAGAAAGACTGAAACAGAGGGCGAGAAACAGAGGGGCTGAAACAGAGGGGCTGAAACAGATGGTGAGAAACAGAGGGGATTAAACAGAGGGCGAGAAACAGAGGGGCTGAAACAGAGGGGCTGAAACAGTGGGGCTGAATCAGAGGGGCTGATTAAGAGGGGCTGAAACAGAGGGGCTGAATCAGAGGGGCTGAAACAGAGGGCGAGAAACCGAGTGGCTGAAACAGAGGGCGAGAAACAGAGGGGCTTAAACAGAGGGCGAGAAACAGAGGGGCTGAATCAGAGGGGCTGAAACAGAGGGCGAGAAACAGAGTGGCTGAAACAGAGGGCGAGAAACAGACGGGCAGAAACAGAGGGCGAGAAACAGAGAGGCTGAAACAGAGGGGCTGAAACAGAGAGCGCGAAACAGAGGGACTGAAACAGAGGGCGAGAAACAGAGGGGCTGAAACAGAGGGCGAGAAACAGAGGGGCTGAAACAGAGGGCGAGAAACAGAGGGGCTGAAACAGAGGGCGACAAACAGAGGGACTGAAACAGAGGGTGAGGAACAGAGGGGCTGAAACAGAGGGCGAGAAACAGAGGGGCTGAAACAGAGGGGCTGAAACAGAGGGGCTGAAACAGAGGGCAAGAAACAGAGGGACTGAAACTGAGTGGCTGAAACAGAAGGGCTGAAACAGAGGGACTGAAACAGATGGCGAGAAACAGAGGGGCTGAATCAGAGGGGCTGAATCAGAGGAGCTGAAACAGAGGGGCTGAAACAGAGGGCGAGAAACAGAGGGGCTGAAACAGAGGGCGAGAAACAGAGGGCGAGAAACAGAGAGGCTGAAACAGAGGGGCTGAAACAGCGGGGCTGAAACAAAGCGGCTGATACAGAGGGTGAGAAACAGAGGGGCTGAAACAGAGGGCGAGAAACAGAGTCGCTGAAACATGGCGAGAAACAGA
The DNA here is from genome assembly GCF_047496795.1 of Chiloscyllium punctatum. NCBI lineage: Eukaryota > Metazoa > Chordata > Chondrichthyes > Orectolobiformes > Hemiscylliidae > Chiloscyllium > Chiloscyllium punctatum. The sequence goes on from NW_027309830.1 coordinate 296,634, forward strand.
GGGGCTGAAACAGAGGGGCTGAAACAGAGGGGCTGAAACAGAGGGGCTGAAACAGAGGGCAAGAAACAGAGGGGCTGAAACAGAGGGCGAGAAAGAGACGGGCTGAAACAGAGGGCGAGAAACAGAGGGGCTGAAACAGAGGGCGATAAACAGAGGGGCTGAAACAGAGGGGCTGAAACAGAGGGGCTGAAACAGAGGGCGAGAAACAGAGAGACTGAAACAGAGGGCGAGAAACAGAGGGGCTGAAACAGAGGGGCTGAAACAGAGGGGCTGAATCAGAGGGGCTGATTCAGAGGGGCTGAAACAGAGGGGCTGAATCAGAGGGGCTGAAACAGAGGGCGAGAAACAGAGTGGCTGAAACAGAGGGCGAGAAACAGACGGGCAGAAACAGAGGGCGAGAAACAGAGGGGCTGAAACAGAGGAGCTGAAACAGAGAGCGCGAAACAGAGGGACTGAAACAGAGGGCGAGAAACAGAGGGGCTGAAACAGACGGCGAGAAACAGAGGGGCTGAAACAGAGGTCGAGAAACAGAGGGGCTGAAACAGAGGGCAAGAAACAGAGGGGCTGAAACTGAGTGGCTGAAACAGAAGGGCTGAAACAGAGGGGCTGAAACAGAGGGCGAGACACAGAGGGGCTGAATCAGAGGGGCTGAATCAGAGGAGCTGAAAAAGAGGGCGAGAAACAGAGAGGCTGAAACAGAGGGCGAGAAACAGAGGGGCTGAAACAGAGGGCGAGAAACAGAGGGGCTGAAACAGAGGGTGAGGAACAGAGGGGCTGAAACAGAGGGCGAGAAACAGAGGGGCTGAAACAGAGGGGCTGAAACAGAGGGCGAGAAACAGAGGGGCTGAAACAGAGGGCGAGAAACAGAGTGGCTGAAACAGAGGGGCTGAAACAGTGGGGTTGAAACAGAGGGGCTGAAACAGAGGGCGAGAAATAGAGGGGCTGAAACAGAGGGCGAGAAACAGAGGGGCTGAAACAGAGGGCGAGAAACAGAGGGGCTGAAACAGAGGGGCTGAAACAGTGGGGCTGAAACAGAGGGGCTGAAACAGAGGGCGAGAAATAGAGGGGCTGAAACAGAGGGCGAGAAACAGAGGGGCTGAAACAGAGCGCGAGAAACAGAGGGGCTGAAACAGAGGGCGCGAAACAGAGGGGCTGAAACAGAGGGGCTGAAACAGAGGGGCTGAAACAGAGGGCAAGAAACTGAGGGGCTGAAACAGAGGGCGAGAATCAGAGGGGCTGAAACAGAGTGCGAGAAACAGAGGGGCTGAATCAGAGGGGCTGAAACAGAGGGCGCGTAACAGAAAGACTGAAACAGAGGGCGAGAAACAGAGGGGCTGAAACAGAGTGGCTGAAACAGATGGTGAGAAACAGAGGGGATTAAACAGAGGGCGAGAAACAGAGGGGCTGAAACAGAGGGGCTGAAACAGAGGGGCTGAATCAGAGGGGCTGAAACAGAGGGCGAGAAACAGACGGGCAGAAACAGAGGGCGAGAAACAGAGGGGCTGAAACAGAGGGGCTGAAACAGAGAGCGCGAAACAGAGGGACTGAAACAGAGGGCGAGAAACAGAGGGGCTGAAACAGACGGCGAGAAACAGAGGGGCTGAAACAGAGGGCGAGAAACAGAGGGGCTGAAACAGAGGGCGAGAAACAGAGGGCGAGAAACAGAGAGGCTGAAACAGAGGGGCTGAAACAGAGGGGCTGAAACAATGCGGCTGATACAGAGGGTGAGAAACAGAGGGGCTGAAACAGAGGGCGAGAAACAGAGTCGCTGAAACATGGCGAGAAACAGAGGGGCTGAAACAGAGGGGCTGAAAAAGAGGGGCTGAAACAGAGGGGCTGAAACAGAGGGGCTGAAACAGAGGGCAAGAAACAGAGGGGCTGAAACAGAGGGGCTGAAACAGAGGGCGAGAAACAGAGGGGCTGAAACAGAGGGCGAGAAACAGAGGGGCTGAAACAGAGGGCGAGAAACAGACGGGCTGAAACAGAGGGGCTGAAACAGTGGGGCTGAAACAGAGGGGCTGAAACAGAGGGCGAGAAATAGAGGGGCAGAAACAGAGGGCGAGAAACAGCGGGGCTGAAACAAAGCGCGAGAAACAGAGGGGCTGAAACAGAGGGCGCGAAACAGAGGGGCTGAAACAGAGGGGCTGAAACAGTGGGGCTGAAACAGAGGGGCTGAAACAGAGGGCGAGAAATAGAGGGGCTGAAACAGTGCGAGAAACAGAGGAGCTGAAACAGAGCGCGAGAAACAGAGGGGCTGAAACAGAGGGCGCGAAACAGAGGGGCTGAAACAGAGGGGCTGAAACAGAGGGCAAGAAACTGAGGGGCTGAAACAGAGGGCGAGAATCAGAGGGGCTGAAACAGAGTGCGAGAAACAGAGGGGCTGAATCAGAGGGGCTGAAACAGAGGGCGAGAAACAGAAAGACTGAAACAGAGGGCGAGAAACAGAGGGGCTGAAACAGAGGGGCTGAAACAGATGGTGAGAAACAGAGGGGATTAAACAGAGGGCGAGAAACAGAGGGGCTGAAACAGAGGGGCTGAAACAGAGGGGCTGAATCAGAGGGGCTGATTCAGAGGGGCTGAAACAGAGGGGCTGAATCAGAGGGGCTGAAACAGAGGGCGAGAAACCGAGTGGCTGAAACAGAGGGCGAGAAACAGAGGGGCTGAAACAGAGGGCGAGAAACAGAGGGGCTGAATCAGAGGGGCTGAAACAGAGGGCGAGAAACAGAGTGGCTGAAACAGAGGGCGAGAAACAGACGGGCAGAAACAGAGGGCGAGAAACAGAGGGGCTGAAACAGAGGGGCTGAAACAGAGAGCGCGAAACAGAGGGACTGAAACAGAGGGCGAGAAACAGAGGGGCTGAAACAGAGGGCGAGAAACAGAGGGGCTGAAACAGAGGGCGAGAAACAGAGGGGCTGAAACAGAGGGCGACAAACAGAGGGACTGAAACAGAGGGTGAGGAACAGAGGGGCTGAAACAGAGGGCGAGAAACAGAGGGGCTGAAACAGAGGGGCTGAAACAGAGGGGCTGAAACAGAGGGCAAGAAACAGAGGGACTGAAACTGAGTGGCTGAAACAGAAGGGCTGAAACAGAGGGGCTGAAACAGAGGGCGAGACACAGAGGGGCTGAATCAGAGGGGCTGAATCAGAGGAGCTGAAACAGAGGGGCTGAAACAGAGGGCGAGAAACAGAGGGGCTGAAACAGAGGGCGAGAAACAGAGGGCGAGAAACAGAGAGGCTGAAACAGAGGGGCTGAAACAGAGGGCGAGAAACAGACGGGCAGAAACAGAGGGCGAGAAACAGAGGGGCTGAAACAGAGGGGCTGAAACAGAGAGCGCGAAACAGAGGGACTGAAACAGAGGGCGAGAAACAGAGTGGCTGAAACAGAGGGCGAGAAACAGACGGGCAGAAACAGAGGGCGAGAAACAGAGGGGCTGAAACAGAGGGGCTGAAACAGAGAGCGCGAAACAGAGGGACTGAAACAGAGGGCGAGAAACAGAGGGGCTGAAACAGACGGCGAGAAACAGAGGGGCTGAAACAGAGGTCGAGAAACAGAGGGGCTGAAACAGAGGGCAAGAAACAGAGGGGCTGAAACTGAGTGGCTGAAACAGAAGGGCTGAAACAGAGGGGCTGAAACAGAGGGCGAGAAACAGAGGGGCTGAATCAGAGGGGCTGAATCAGAGGAGCTGAAACAGAGGGGCTGAAACAGAGGGCGAGAAACACAGGGGCTGAAACAGAGGGCGAGAAACAGAGGGCGAGAAACAGAGAGGCTGAAACAGAGGGGCTGAAACAGAGGGGCTGAAACAAAGCGGCTGATACAGAGGGTGAGAAACAGAGGGGCTGAAACAGAGGGCGAGAAACAGAGTCGCTGAAACATGACGAGAAACAGAGGGGCTGAAACAGAGGGGCTGAAACAGAGGGGCTGAAACAAAGCGGCTGATACAGAGGGTGAGAAACAGAGGGGCTGAAACAGAGGGCGAGAAACAGAGTCGCTGAAACATGACGAGAAACAGAGGGGCTGAAACAGAGGGGCTGAAACAGAGGGGCTTAAACAGAGGGCAAGAAACAGAGGGGCTGAAACAGAGGGCGAGAAACAGAGGGGCTGAAACAGAGGGCGAGAAACGGAGGGGCTGAAACAGAGGGGCTGAAACAGAGGGGCTGAAACAGAGGGCGAGAAACAGAGAGGCTGAAACAGAGGGCGAGAAACAGAGTGGCTGAAACAGAGGGCAAGAAACAGAGGGGCTGAAACAGAGGGCGAGAAACAGAGAGGCTGAAACAGAGGGCGAGAAACAGAGGGGCTGAAACAGAGGGCGAGAAACACAGGGGCTGAATCAGAGGGGCTGAATCAGAGGAGCTGAAACAGAGGGGCTGAAACAGAGGGCGAGAAACAGAGGGGCTGAAACAGAGGGCGAGAAACGGAGGGGCTGAAACAGAGGGGCTGAAACAGAGGGGCTGAAACAGAGGGCGAGAAACAGAGAGGCTGAAACAGAGGGCGAGAAACAGAGTGGCTGAAACAGAGGGCAAGAAACAGAGGGGCTGAAACAGAGGGCGAGAAACAGAGAGGCTGAAACAGAGGGTGAGAAACAGAGGGGCTGAAACAGAGGGCGAGAAACAGAGGGGCAGAAACAGAGGGCGAGAATCGGAGGGGCTGAAACAGAGGGGCTGAAACAGAGGGGCTGAAACAGAGGGCGAGAAACAGAGGGGCTGAAACAGAGGGCGAGAAACAGAGGGGCTGAAACAGAGGGCGAGAAACAGAGGGCGAGAAACAGACGGGCTGAAACAGAGGGCGAGAAACAGAGGGGCTGAAACAGAGGGGCTGAAACAGAGGGGCTGAAACAGAGGGCGAGAAACAGAGGGGCTGAAACAGAGGGGCTGAAACAGAGGAGCTGAAACAGAGGGGATGAAACAGAGGGCGAGAAACAGAGGGGCTGAAACAGAGGGCGAGAAACAGAGGGGCTGAAACAGAGGGCGAGAAACAGAGGGGCTGAAACAGAGGGCGACAAACAGAGGGACTGAAACAGAGGGTGAGGAACAGAGGGGCTGAAACAGAGGGCGAGAAACAGAGGGGCTGAAACAGTGGGGCTGAAACAGAGGGGCTGAAACAGAGGGCAAGAAACAGAGGGACTGAAACTGAGTGGCTGAAACAGAAGGGCTGAAACAGAGGGACTGAAACAGAGGGCGAGAAACAGAGGGGCTGAATCAGAGGGGCTGAATCAGAGGAGCTGAAACAGAGGGGCTGAAACAGAGGGCGAGAAACAGAGGGGCTGAAACAGAGGGCGAGAAACAGAGGGCGAGAAACAGAGAGGCTGAAACAGAGGGGCTGAAACAGCGGGGCTGAAACAAAGCGGCTGATACAGAGGGTGAGAAACAGAGGGGCTGAAACAGAGGGCGAGAAACAGAGTCGCTGAAACATGGCGAGAAACAGAGGGGCTGAAACAGAGGGGCTGAAACAGAGGGGCTGAAACAGAGGGGCTGAAACAGATGGCAAGAAACAGAGGGGCTGAAACAGAGGGCGAGAAAGAGACGGGCTGAAACAGAGGGCGAGAAACAGAGGGGCTGAAACAGAGGGCGATAAACAGAGGGGCTGAAACAGAGGGGCTGAAACAGAGGGGCTGAAACAGAGGGCGAGAAACAGAGAGACTGAAACAGAGGGCGAGAAACAGAGGGGCTGAAACAGAGGGGCTGAAACAGAGGGGCTGAATCAGAGGGGCTGATTCAGAGGGGCTGAAACAGAGGGGCTGAATCAGAGGGGCTGAAACAGAGGGCGAGAAACAGAGTGGCTGAAACAGAGGGCGAGAAACAGACGGGCAGAAACAGAGGGCGAGAAACAGAGGGGCTGAAACAGAGGAGCTGAAACAGAGAGCGCGAAACAGAGGGACTGAAACAGAGGGCGAGAAACAGAGGGGCTGAAACAGACGGCGAGAAACAGAGGGGCTGAAACAGAGGTCGAGAAACAGAGGGGCTGAAACAGAGGGCAAGAAACAGAGGGGCTGAAACTGAGTGGCTGAAACAGAAGGGCTGAAACAGAGGGGCTGAAACAGAGGGCGAGACACAGAGGGGCTGAATCAGAGGGGCTGAATCAGAGGAGCTGAAAAAGAGGGCGAGAAACAGAGAGGCTGAAACAGAGGGCGAGAAACAGAGGGGCTGAAACAGAGGGCGAGAAACAGAGGGGCTGAAACAGAGGGGCTGAAACAGAGGGGCTGAAACAGAGGGCGAGAAACAGAGGGGCTGAAACAGAGGGGCTGAAACAGAGGGCGAGAAACAGAGGGGCTGAAACAGAGGGCGAGAAACAGAGTGGCTGAAACAGAGGGGCTGAAACAGTGGGGTTGAAACAGAGGGGCTGAAACAGAGGGCGAGAAATAGAGGGGTTGAAACAGAGGGCGAGAAACAGAGGGGCTGAAACAGAGGGCGAGAAACAGAGGGGCTGAAACAGAGGGGCTGAAACAGTGGGGCTGAAACAGAGGGGCTGAAACAGAGGGCGAGAAATAGAGGGGCATAAACAGAGGGCGAGAAACAGAGGGGCTGAAACAAAGCGCGAGAAACAGAGGGTCTGAAACAGAGGGCGCGAAACAGAGGGGCTGAAACAGAGGGGCTGAAACAGAGGGGCTGAAACAGAGGGCAAGAAACTGAGGGGCTGAAACAGAGGGCGAGAATCAGAGGGGCTGAAACAGAGTGCGAGAAACAGAGGGGCTGAAACAGAGGGCGAGAAACAGAGGTGCTGAAACAGAGGGCGAGAAACAGAGGGGCTGAAACAGAGGGCGAGAAACAGAGGGGCTGAAACAGAGGGCGAGAAACAGAGGGGCTGAAACAGAGGGGCTGAAACAGTGGGGCTGAAACAGAGGGGCTGAAACAGAGGGCGAGAAATAGAGGGGCTGAAACAGAGTGCGAGAAACAGAGGGGCTGAAACAGAGCGCGAGAAACAGAGGGGCTGAAACAGAGAGCGCGAAACAGAGGGGCTGAAACAGAGGGGCTGAAACAGAGGGGCTGAAACAGAGGGCAAGAAACTGAGGGGCTGAAACAGAGGGCAAGAATCAGAGGGGCTGAAACAGAGTGCGAGAAACAGAGGGGCTGAATCAGAGGGGCTGAAACAGAGGGCGAGAAACAGAAAGACTGAAACAGAGGGCGAGAAACAGAGGGGCTGAAACAGAGGGGCTGAAACAGATGGTGAGAAACAGAGGGGATTAAACAGAGGGCGAGAAACAGAGGGGCTGAAACAGAGGGGCTGAAACAGTGGGGCTGAATCAGAGGGGCTGATTAAGAGGGGCTGAAACAGAGGGGCTGAATCAGAGGGGCTGAAACAGAGGGCGAGAAACCGAGTGGCTGAAACAGAGGGCGAGAAACAGAGGGGCTTAAACAGAGGGCGAGAAACAGAGGGGCTGAATCAGAGGGGCTGAAACAGAGGGCGAGAAACAGAGTGGCTGAAACAGAGGGCGAGAAACAGACGGGCAGAAACAGAGGGCGAGAAACAGAGAGGCTGAAACAGAGGGGCTGAAACAGAGAGCGCGAAACAGAGGGACTGAAACAGAGGGCGAGAAACAGAGGGGCTGAAACAGAGGGCGAGAAACAGAGGGGCTGAAACAGAGGGCGAGAAACAGAGGGGCTGAAACAGAGGGCGACAAACAGAGGGACTGAAACAGAGGGTGAGGAACAGAGGGGCTGAAACAGAGGGCGAGAAACAGAGGGGCTGAAACAGAGGGGCTGAAACAGAGGGGCTGAAACAGAGGGCAAGAAACAGAGGGACTGAAACTGAGTGGCTGAAACAGAAGGGCTGAAACAGAGGGACTGAAACAGAGGGCGAGAAACAGAGGGGCTGAATCAGAGGGGCTGAATCAGAGGAGCTGAAACAGAGGGGCTGAAACAGAGGGCGAGAAACAGAGGGGCTGAAACAGAGGGCGAGAAACAGAGGGCGAGAAACAGAGAGGCTGAAACAGAGGGGCTGAAACAGCGGGGCTGAAACAAAGCGGCTGATACAGAGGGTGAGAAACAGAGGGGCTGAAACAGAGGGCGAGAAACAGAGTCGCTGAAACATGGCGAGAAACAGAGGGGCTGAAACAGAGGGGCTGAAACAGAGGGGCTGAAACAGAGGGGCTGAAACAGAGGGCAAGAAACAGAGGGGCTGAAACAGAGGGCGAGAAAGAGACGGGCTGAAACAGAGGGCGAGAAACAGAGGGGCTGAAACAGAGGGCGATAAACAGAGGGGCTGAAACAGAGGGGCTGAAACAGAGGGGCTGAAACAGAGGGCGAGAAACAGAGAGACTGAAACAGAGGGCGAGAAACAGAGGGGCTGAAACAGAGGGGCTGAAACAGAGGGGCTGAATCAGAGGGGCTGATTCAGAGGGGCTGAAACAGAGGGGCTGAATCAGAGGGGCTGAAACAGAGGGCGAGAAACAGAGTGGCTGAAACAGAGGGCGAGAAACAGACGGGCAGAAACAGAGGGCGAGAAACAGAGGGGCTGAAACAGAGGAGCTGAAACAGAGAGCGCGAAACAGAGGGACTGAAACAGAGGGCGAGAAACAGAGGGGCTGAAACAGACGGCGAGAAACAGAGGGGCTGAAACAGAGGTCGAGAAACAGAGGGGCTGAAACAGAGGGCAAGAAACAGAGGGGCTGAAACTGAGTGGCTGAAACAGAAGGGCTGAAACAGAGGGGCTGAAACAGAGGGCGAGACACAGAGGGGCTGAATCAGAGGGGCTGAATCAGAGGAGCTGAAAAAGAGGGCGAGAAACAGAGAGGCTGAAACAGAGGGCGAGAAACAGAGGGGCTGAAACAGAGGGCGAGAAACAGAGGGGCTGAAACAGAGGGGCTGAAACAGAGGGGCTGAAACAGAGGGCGAGAAACAGAGGGGCTGAAACAGAGGGGCTGAAACAGAGGGCGAGAAACAGAGGGGCTGAAACAGAGGGCGAGAAACAGAGTGGCTGAAACAGAGGGGCTGAAACAGTGGGGTTGAAACAGAGGGGCTGAAACAGAGGGCGAGAAATAGAGGGGCTGAAACAGAGGGCGAGAAACAGAGGGGCTGAAACAGAGGGCGAGAAACAGAGGGGCTGAAACAGAGGGGCTGAAACAGTGGGGCTGAAACAGAGGGGCTGAAACAGAGGGCGAGAAATAGAGGGGCTGAAACAGAGGGCGAGAAACAGAGGGGCTGAAACAGAGCGCGAGAAACAGAGGGGCTGAAACAGAGGGCGCGAAACAGAGGGGCTGAAACAGAGGGGCTGAAACAGAGGGGCTGAAACAGAGGGCAAGAAACTGAGGGGCTGAAACAGAGGGCGAGAATCAGAGGGGCTGAAACAGAGTGCGAGAAACAGAGGGGCTGAATCAGAGGGGCTGAAACAGAGGGCGCGTAACAGAAAGACTGAAACAGAGGGCGAGAAACAGAGGGGCTGAAACAGAGTGGCTGAAACAGATGGTGAGAAACAGAGGGGATTAAACAGAGGGCGAGAAACAGAGGGGCTGAAACAGAGGGGCTGAAACAGAGGGGCTGAATCAGAGGGGCTGAAACAGAGGGCGAGAAACAGACGGGCAGAAACAGAGGGCGAGAAACAGAGGGGCTGAAACAGAGGGGCTGAAACAGAGAGCGCGAAACAGAGGGACTGAAACAGAGGGCGAGAAACAGAGGGGCTGAAACAGACGGCGAGAAACAGAGGGGCTGAAACAGAGGGCGAGAAACAGAGGGGCTGAAACAGAGGGCGAGAAACAGAGGGCGAGAAACAGAGAGGCTGAAACAGAGGGGCTGAAACAGAGGGGCTGAAACAATGCGGCTGATACAGAGGGTGAGAAACAGAGGGGCTGAAACAGAGGGCGAGAAACAGAGTCGCTGAAACATGGTGAGAAACAGAGGGGCTGAAACAGAGGGGCTGAAAAAGAGGGGCTGAAACAGAGGGGCTGAAACAGAGGGGCTGAAACAGAGGGCAAGAAACAGAGGGGCTGAAACAGAGGGGCTGAAACAGAGGGCGAGAAACAGAGGGGCTGAAACAGAGGGCGAGAAACAGAGGGGCTGAAACAGAGGGCGAGAAACAGACGGGCTGAAACAGAGGGGCTGAAACAGTGGGGCTGAAACAGAGGGGCTGAAACAGAGGGCGAGAAATAGAGGGGCAGAAACAGAGGGCGAGAAACAGCGGGGCTGAAACAAAGCGCGAGAAACAGAGGGGCTGAAACAGAGGGCGCGAAACAGAGGGGCTGAAACAGAGGGGCTGAAACAGTGGGGCTGAAACAGAGGGGCTGAAACAGAGGGCGAGAAATAGAGGGGCTGAAACAGTGCGAGAAACAGAGGAGCTGAAACAGAGCGCGAGAACCAGAGGGGCTGAAACAGAGGGCGCGAAACAGAGGGGCTGAAACAGAGGGGCTGAAACAGAGGGCAAGAAACTGAGGGGCTGAAACAGAGGGCGAGAATCAGAGGGGCTGAAACAGAGTGCGAGAAACAGAGGGGCTGAATCAGAGGGGCTGAAACAGAGGGCGAGAAACAGAAAGACTGAAACAGAGGGCGAGAAACAGAGGGGCTGAAACAGAGGGGCTGAAACAGATGGTGAGAAACAGAGGGGATTAAACAGAGGGCGAGAAACAGAGGGGCTGAAACAGAGGGGCTGAAACAGAGGGGCTGAATCAGAGGGGCTGATTCAGAGGGGCTGAAACAGAGGGGCTGAATCAGAGGGGCTGAAACAGAGGGCGAGAAACCGAGTGGCTGAAACAGAGGGCGAGAAACAGAGGGGCTGAAACAGAGGGCGAGAAACAGAGGGGCTGAATCAGAGGGGCTGAAACAGAGGGCGAGAAACAGAGTGGCTGAAACAGAGGGCGAGAAACAGACGGGCAGAAACAGAGGGCGAGAAACAGAGGGGCTGAAACAGAGGGGCTGAAACAGAGAGCGCGAAACAGAGGGACTGAAACAGAGGGCGAGAAACAGAGGGGCTGAAACAGAGGGCGAGAAACAGAGGGGCTGAAACAGAGGGCGAGAAACAGAGGGGCTGAAACAGAGGGCGACAAACAGAGGGACTGAAACAGAGGGTGAGGAACAGAGGGGCTGAAACAGAGGGCGAGAAACAGAGGGGCTGAAACAGAGGGGCTGAAACAGAGGGGCTGAAACAGAGGGCAAGAAACAGAGGGACTGAAACTGAGTGGCTGAAACAGAAGGGCTGAAACAGAGGGGCTGAAACAGAGGGCGAGACACAGAGGGGCTGAATCAGAGGGGCTGAATCAGAGGAGCTGAAACAGAGGGGCTGAAACAGAGGGCGAGAAACAGAGGGGCTGAAACAGAGGGCGAGAAACAGAGGGCGAGAAACAGAGAGGCTGAAACAGAGGGGCTGAAACAGAGGGCGAGAAACAGACGGGCAGAAACAGAGGGCGAGAAACAGAGGGGCTGAAACAGAGGGGCTGAAACAGAGAGCGCGAAACAGAGGGACTGAAACAGAGGGCGAGAAACAGAGTGGCTGAAACAGAGGGCGAGAAACAGACGGGCAGAAACAGAGGGCGAGAAACAGAGGGGCTGAAACAGAGGGGCTGAAACAGAGAGCGCGAAACAGAGGGACTGAAACAGAGGGCGAGAAACAGAGGGGCTGAAACAGACGGCGAGAAACAGAGGGGCTGAAACAGAGGTCGAGAAACAGAGGGGCTGAAACAGAGGGCAAGAAACAGAGGGGCTGAAACTGAGTGGCTGAAACAGAAGGGCTGAAACAGAGGGGCTGAAACAGAGGGCGAGAAACAGAGGGGCTGAATCAGAGGGGCTGAATCAGAGGAGCTGAAACAGAGGGGCTGAAACAGAGGGCGAGAAACACAGGGGCTGAAACAGAGGGCGAGAAACAGAGGGCGAGAAACAGAGAGGCTGAAACAGAGGGGCTGAAACAGAGGGGCTGAAACAAAGCGGCTGATACAGAGGGTGAGAAACAGAGGGGCTGAAACAGAGGGCGAGAAACAGAGTCGCTGAAACATGACGAGAAACAGAGGGGCTGAAACAGAGGGGCTGAAACAGAGGGGCTGAAACAAAGCGGCTGATACAGAGGGTGAGAAACAGAGGGGCTGAAACAGAGGGCGAGAAACAGAGTCGCTGAAACATGACGAGAAACAGAGGGGCTGAAACAGAGGGGCTGAAACAGAGGGGCTTAAACAGAGGGCAAGAAACAGAGGGGCTGAAACAGAGGGCGAGAAACAGAGGGGCTGAAACAGAGGGCGAGAAACGGAGGGGCTGAAACAGAGGGGCTGAAACAGAGGGGCTGAAACAGAGGGCGAGAAACAGAGAGGCTGAAACAGAGGGCGAGAAACAGAGTGGCTGAAACAGAGGGCAAGAAACAGAGGGGCTGAAACAGAGGGCGAGAAACAGAGAGGCTGAAACAGAGGGCGAGAAACAGAGGGGCTGAAACAGAGGGCGAGAAACACAGGGGCTGAATCAGAGGGGCTGAATCAGAGGAGCTGAAACAGAGGGGCTGAAACAGAGGGCGAGAAACAGAGGGGCTGAAACAGAGGGCGAGAAACGGAGGGGCTGAAACAGAGGGGCTGAAACAGAGGGGCTGAAACAGAGGGCGAGAAACAGAGAGGCTGAAACAGAGGGCGAGAAACAGAGTGGCTGAAACAGAGGGCAAGAAACAGAGGGGCTGAAACAGAGGGCGAGAAACAGAGAGGCTGAAACAGAGGGTGAGAAACAGAGGGGCTGAAACAGAGGGCGAGAAACAGAGGGGCAGAAACAGAGGGCGAGAATCGGAGGGGCTGAAACAGAGGGGCTGAAACAGAGGGGCTGAAACAGAGGGCGAGAAACAGAGGGGCTGAAACAGAGGGCGAGAAACAGAGGGGCTGAAACAGAGGGCGAGAAACAGAGGGCGAGAAACAGACGGGCTGAAACAGAGGGCGAGAAACAGAGGGGCTGAAACAGAGGGGCTGAAACAGAGGGGCTGAAACAGAGGGCGAGAAACAGAGGGGCTGAAACAGAGGGGCTGAAACAGAGGAGCTGAAACAGAGGGGATGAAACAGAGGGCGAGAAACAGAGGGGCTGAAACAGAGGGGCTGAAACAGATGAGCTGAAACAGAGGGCGAGAAACAGAGAGGCTGAAACAGAGGGCGAGAAACAGACGGGCTGAAACAGAGGGCGAGAAATAGAGGGGCTGAAGCAGAGGGGCTGAAACAGTGGTGCTGAAACAGAGGGCGAGAAACAGAGGGGCTGAAACAGAGGGGCTGAAACAGAGGAGCTGAAACAGAGGGCGAGAAACAGAGAGGCTGAAACAGAGGGCGAGAAACAGAGTGGCTGAAACAGAGGGCAAGAAACAGAGGGGCTGAAACAGAGGGCGAGAAACAGAGGGGCTGAAACAGAGGGGCTGAAACAGAGGGGCTGAAACAGAGGCGCTGAAACAGAGGGGCTGAACCAGAAGGGCTGAAACAGAGGGCGAGAAACAGAGGGGCTGAAACAGAGGGCCAGAAACAGAGGGCGAGAAACAGAGGGACTGAAACTGAGGTGCTGAAACAGAGGGGCTGAAACAGAGGGCGAGAAACAGAGCGGCTGAAACAGAGGGCGAGAAACAGAGGTGCTGAAACAAAGGGGCTGAAACAGTGGGGCTGAAACAGAGGGGCTGAAACAGAGGGCGAGAAATAGAGGGGCTGAAACAGAGGGCGAGAAACAGAGGGGCTGAAACAGAGGGCGAGAAACAGAGGGGCAGAAACAGAGGGGCTGAAACAGAGGGGCTGGAACAGAGGGCGAGAAACGGGCTGAAACAGAGGGCGAGAAACAGCGGGGCTGAAACAGAGGGCGAGAAACAGAGGGGCTGAAACAGAGGGCGAGAAACAGAGGGTGAGAAACAGAGGGGCTGAAACAGAGGGCGAGAAACAGAGGGGCTGAAACAGATGGGCGGAATCAGAGGGGCTGAATCAGAGGGGCTGAAACAGAGGGGCTGAATCAGACGGGCTGAAACAGAGGGCGAGAAACAGAGGGGATGAAACAGAGGGCGAGAGACAGAGGGGCAGAAAAAGAGGGCGAGAAACAGAGGGGCTGAAACAGAGAGTGTGAATCAGAGGGGCTGAAACAGAGGGCGAGAAACAGAGGGGCTGAAACAGAGAGGCTGAATCGAGGGGCTGAAACAGAGGGGCTGAAACAGAGGGGCTGAAACAGAGGGCGAGAAACAGAGGGGCTGAATCAGAGGGGCTGAATCAGAGGGGCCGAAACAGAGATGGCTGAAACAGTGGGCAAGAAACTAAGGGACTGAAACAGCGGGCGAGAAACAGAGTGTGAGAAACAGAGGGGCTGAAACAGAGGGGCTGAAACAGACGGGCTGAAACAGAGAGCCTGAAACAGAGGGGCTGAAACAGAGGGTGAGAAACAGATGGGCTGAAACAGAGGGCAAGAAACAGAGGGGCTGAAACAGAGGGCGAGAAACAGAGGGGCTGAAACAGAGGGCGAGAAACGGAGGGGCTGAAACAGAGGGGCTGAAACAGAGGGGCTGAAACAGAGGGCGAGAAACAGAGAGGCTGAAACAGAGGGCGAGAAACAGAGTGGCTGAAACAGAGGGCAAGAAACAGAGGGGCTGAAACAGAGGGCGAGAAACAGAGGGGCTGAAACAGAGGGCGAGAAACAGAGGGGCAGAAACAGAGGGCGAGAATCGGAGGGGCTGAAACAGAGGGGATGAAACAGAGGGGCTGAAACAGAGGGCGAGAAACAGAGGGGCTGAAACAGAGGGCGAGAAACAGAGGGGCTGAAACAGAGGGCGAGAAACAGAGGGCGAGAAACAGAGGTGCTGAAACAGAGGGCGAGAAACAGAGGGGCTGAAACAGAGGGGCTGAAACAGAGGGGCTGAAACAGAGGGCGAGAAACAGAGGGGCTGAAACAGAGGGGCTGAAACAGAGGAGCTGAAACAGAGGGGATGAAACCGAGGGCGAGAAACAGAGGGGCTGAAACAGAGGGGCTGAAACAGAGGAGCTGAAACAGAGGGCGAGAAACAGAGAGGCTGAAACAGAGGGCGAGAAACAGACGGGCTGAAACAGAGGGCGAGAAACAGAGGGGCTGAAACAGAGGGGCTGAAACAGTGGGGCTGGAACAGAGGGCGAGAAACAGAGGGCGAGAAACAGACGGGCTGAAACAGAGGGCGAGAAACAGAGGGGCTGAAACAGAGGGGCTGAAACAGAGGGGCTGAAACAGAGGGCGAGAAACAGAGGGGCTGAAACAGAGGGGCTGAAACAGAGGAGCTGAAACAGAGGGGATGAAACAGAGGGCGAGAAACAGAGGGGCTGAAACAGAGGGGCTGAAACAGATGAGCTGAAACAGAGGGCGAGAAACAGAGAGGCTGAAACAGAGGGCGAGAAACAGACGGGCTGAAACAGAGGGCGAGAAATAGAGGGGCTGAAGCAGAGGGGCTGAAACAGTGGGGCTGAAACAGAGGGCGAGAAACAGAGGGGCTGAAACAGAGGGGCTGAAACAGAGGAGCTGAAACAGAGGGCGAGAAACAGAGAGGCTGAAACAGAGGGCGAGAAACAGAGTGGCTGAAACAGAGGGCAAGAAACAGAGGGGCTGAAACAGAGGGCGAGGAACAGAGGGGCTGAAACAGAGGGGCTGAAACAGAGGGGCTGAAACAGAGGCGCTGAAACAGAGGGGCTGAACCAGAAGGGCTGAAACAGAGGGCGAGAAACAGAGGGGCTGAAACAGAGGGCCAGAAACAGAGGGCGAGAAACAGAGGGACTGAAACTGAGGTGCTGAAACAGAGGGGCTGAAACAGAGGGCGAGAAACAGAGCGGCTGAAACAGAGGGCGAGAAACAGAGGGGCTGAAACAAAGGGGCTGAAACAGTGGGGCTGAAACAGAGGGGCTGAAACAGAGGGCGAGAAATAGAGGGGCTGAAACAGAGGGCGAGAAACAGAGGGGCTGAAACAGAGGGCGAGAAACAGAGGGGCTGAAACAGAGGGGCTGAAACAGAGGGGCTGGAACAGAGGGCGAGAAACAGGGGCTGAAACAGAGGGCGAGAAACAGAGGGGCTGAAACAGAGGGCGAGAAACAGAGGGGCTGAATCAGAGGGGCTGAAACAGAGGGCGAGAAACAGCGGGGCTGAAACAGAGGGCGAGAAACAGAGGGGCTGAAACAGAGGGCGAGAAACAGAGGGTGAGAAACAGAGGGGCTGAAACAGAGGGCGAGAAACAGAGGGGCTGAAACAGAGGGGCGGAAACAGAGGGGCTGAATCAGAGGGGCTGAAACAGAGGGGCTGAATCAGACGGGCTGAAACAGAGGGCGAGAAACAGAGGGGATGAAACAGAGGGCGAGAGACAGAGGGGCAGAAAAAGAGGGCGAGAAACAGAGGGGCTGAAACAGAGGGGCTGAAACAGAGAGTGTGAATCAGAGGGGCTTAAACAGAGGGCGAGAAACAGAGGGGCTGAAACAGAGAGGCTGAATCGAGGGGCTGAAACAGAGGGGCTGAAACAGAGGGCGAGAAACAGAGGGGCTGAATCAGAGGGGCTGAATCAGAGGGGCCGAAACAGAGATGGCTGAAACAGTGGGCAAGAAACTAAGGGACTGAAACAGCGGGCGAGAAACAGAGTGCGAGAAACAGAGGGGCTGAAACAGAGGGGCTGAAACAGATGGGCTGAAACAGAGAGCCTGAAACAGAGGGGCTTAAACAGAGGGTGAGAAACAGATGGGCTGAAACAGAGGGCAAGAAACAGAGGGGCTGAAACAGAGGGCGAGAAACAGAGGGGCTGAAACAGAGGGCGAGAAACGGAGGGGCTGAAACAGAGGGGCTGAAACAGAGGGGCTGAAACAGAGGGCGAGAAACAGAGAGGCTGAAACAGAGGGCGAGAAACAGAGTGGCTTAAACAGAGGGCAAGAAACAGAGGGGCTGAAACAGAGGGCGAGAAACAGAGGGGCTGAAACAGAGGGCGAGAAACAGAGGGGCAGAAACAGAGGGCGAGAATCGGAGGGGCTGAAACAGAGGGGCTGAAACAGAGGGGCTGAAACAGAGGGCGAGAAACAGAGGGGCTGAAACAGAGGGCGAGAAACAGAGGGGCTGAAACAGAGGGCGAGAAACAGAGGGCGAGAAACAGAGGTGCTGAAACAGAGGGCGAGAAACAGAGGGGCTGAAACAGAGGGGCTGAATCAGAGGGGCTGAAACAGAGGGCGAGAAACAGAGGGGCTGAAACAGAGGGGCTGAAACAGAGGAGCTGAAACAGAGGGGATGAAACAGAGGGCGAGAAACAGAGGGGCTGAAACAGAGGGGCTGAAACAGAGGAGCTGAAACAGAGGGCGAGAAACAGAGAGGCTGATACAGAGGGCGAGAAACAGACGGGCTGAAACAGAGGGCGAGAAACAGAGGGGCTGAAACAGAGGGGCTGAAACAGTGGGGCTGGAACAGAGGGCGAGAAACAGAGGGCGAGAAACAGACGGGCTGAAACAGAGGGCGAGAAACAGAGGGGCTGAAACAGAGGGGCTGAACCAGAGGGGCTGAAACAGAGGGCGAGAAACAGAGGGGCTGAAACAGAGGGGCTGAAACAGAGGAGCTGAAACAGAGGGGATGAAACAGAGGGCGAGAAACAGAGGGGCTGAAACAGAGGGGCTGAAACAGATGAGCTGAAACAGAGGGCGAGAAACAGAGAGGCTGAAACAGAGGGCGAGAAACAGGCGGGCTGAAACAGAGGGCAAGAAACAGAGGGGCTGAAACAGAGGGCGAGAAACAGAGGGGCTGAAACAGAGGGGCTGAAACAGAGGGGCTGAAACAGAGGCGCTGAAACAGAGGGGCTGAACCAGAAGGGCTGAAACAGAGGGCGAGAAACAGAGGGGCTGAAACAGAGGGCCAGAAACAGAGGGCGAGAAACAGAGGGACTGAAACTGAGGTGCTGAAACAGAGGGGCTGAAACAGAGGGCGAGAAACAGAGCGGCTGAAACAGAGGGCGAGAAACAGAGGGGCTGAAACAAAGGGGCTGAAACAGTGGGGCTGAAACAGAGGGGCTGAAACAGAGGGCGAGAAATAGAGGGGCTGAAACAGAGGGCGAGAAACAGAGGGGCTGAAACAGAGGGCGAGAAACAGAGGGGCTGAAACAGAGGGGCTGAAACAGAGGGGCTGGAACAGAGGGCGAGAAACAGGGGCTGAAACAGAGGGCGAGAAACAGAGGGGCTGAAACAGAGGGTGAGAAACAGAGGGGCTGAATCAGAGGGGCTGAAACAGAGGGCGAGAAACAGCGGGGCTGAAACAGAGGGCGAGAAACAGAGGGGCTGAAACAGAGGGCGAGAAACAGAGGGTGAGAAACAGAGGGGCTGAAACAGAGGGCGAGAAACAGAGGGGCTGAAACAGAGGGGCGGAAACAGAGGGGCTGAATCAGAGGGGCTGAAACAGAGGGGCTGAATCAGACGGGCTGAAACAGAGGGCGAGAAACAGAGGGGATGAAACAGAGGGCGAGAGACAGAGGGGCAGAAAAAGAGGGCGAGAAACAGAGGGGCTGAAACAGAGGGGCTGAAACAGAGAGTGTGAATCAGAGGGGCTGAAACAGAGGGCGAGAAACAGAGGGGCTGAAACAGAGAGGCTGAATCGAGGGGCTGAAACAGAGGGGCTGAAACAGAGGGCGAGAAACAGAGGGGCTGAATCAGAGGGGCTGAATCAGAGGGGCCGAAACAGAGATGGCTGAAACAGTGGGCAAGAAACTAAGGGACTGAAACAGCGGGCGAGAAACAGAGTGCGAGAAACAGAGGGGCTGAAACAGAGGGGCTGAAACAGACGGGCTGAAACAGAGAGCCTGAAACAGAGGGGCTGAAACAGAGGGTGAGAAACAGATGGGCTGAAACAGAGGGCAAGAAACAGAGGGGCTGAAACAGAGGGCGAGAAACAGAGGGGCTGAAACAGAGGGCGAGAAACGGAGGGGCTGAAACAGAGGGGCTGAAACAGAGGGGCTGAAACAGAGGGCGAGAAACAGAGAGGCTGAAACAGAGGGCGAGAAACAGAGTGGCTGAAACAGAGGGCAAGAAACAGAGGGGCTGAAACAGAGGGCGAGAAACAGAGGGGCTGAAACAGAGGGCGAGAAACAGAGGGGCAGAAACAGAGGGCGAGAATCGGAGGGGCTGAAACAGAGGGGCTGAAACAGAGGGGCTGAAACAGAGGGCGAGAAACAGAGGGGCTGAAACAGAGGGCGAGAAACAGAGGGGCTGAAACAGAGGGCGAGAAACAGAGGGCGAGAAACAGAGGTGCTGAAACAGAGGGCGAGAAACAGAGGGGCTGAAACAGAGGGGCTGAAACAGAGGGGCTGAAACAGCGGGCGAGAAACAGAGGGGCTGAAACAGAGGGGCTGAAACAGAGGAGCTGAAACAGAGGGGATGAAACAGAGGGCGAGAAACAGAGGGGCTGAAACAGAGGGGCTGAAACAGAGGAGCTGAAACAGAGGGCGAGAAACAGAGAGGCTGAAACAGAGGGCGAGAAACAGACGGGCTGAAACAGAGGGCGAGAAACAGAGGGGCTGAAACAGAGGGGCTGAAACAGTGGGGCTGGAACAGAGGGCGAGAAACAGAGGGGCTGAAACAGAGGGGCTGAAACAGAGGAGCTGAAACAGAGGGCGAGAAACAGAGAGGCTGAAACAGAGGGCGAGAAACAGAGTGGCTGAAACAGAGGGCAAGAAACAGAGGGGCTCAAACAGAGGGCGAGAAACAGAGGGGCTGAAACAGAGGGTCTGAAACAGAGGGGCTGAAACAGAGGCGCTGAAACAGAGGGGCTGAACCAGAAGGGCTGAAACAGAGGGCGAGAAACAGAGGGGCTGAAACAGAGGGCCAGAAACCGAGGGCGAGAAACAGAGGGACTGAAACTGAGGGGCTGAAACAGAGGGCGAGAAACAGAGCGGCTGAAACAGAGGGCGAGAAACAGAGGGGCTGAAACAAAGGGGCTGAAACAGTGGGGCTGAAACAGAGGGGCTGAAACAGAGGGCGAGAAATAGAGGGGCTGAAACAGAGGGCGAGAAACAGAGGGGCTGAAACAGAGGGCGAGAAACAGAGGGGCTGAAACAGAGGGGCTGAAACAGAGGGGCTGGAACAGAGGGCGAGAAACAGGGGCTGAAACAGAGGGCGAGAAACAGAGGGGCTGAAACAGAGGGGCTGAATTGGAGGGGCTGAAACAGAGGGGCTGAAACAGAGGGGCTGAAAAAGAGGGCGAGAAACAGAGGGGCTGAATCAGAGGGGCTGAATCAGAGGGGCCGAAACAGAGGGGCTGAAACAGTGGGCAAGAAACTAAGGAACTGAAACAGCGGGCGAGAAACAGAGTGTGAGAAACAGAGGGGCTGAAACAGAGGGGCTGAAACAGACGGGCTGAAACAGAGAGCCTGAAACAGAGGGGCTGAAACAGAGGGTGAGAAACAGATGGGCTGAAACAGAGGGCAAGAAACAGAGGGGCTGAAACAGAGGGCGAGAAACAGAGGGGCTGAAACAGAGGGCGAGAAACGGAGGGGCTGAAACAGAGGTGCTGAAACAGAGGGGCTGAAACAGAGGGCGAGAAACAGAGAGGCTGAAACAGAGGGCGAGAAACAGAGTGGCTGAAACAGAGGGCAAGAAACAGAGGGGCTGAAACAGAGGGCGAGAAACAGAGGGGCTGAAACAGAGGGCGAGAAACAGAGGGGCAGAAACAGAGGGCGAGAATCGGAGGGGCTGAAACAGAGGGGCTGAAACAGAGGGGCTGAAACAGAGGGCGAGAAACAGAGGGGCTGAAACAGAGGGCGAGAAACAGAGGGGCTGAAACAGAGGGCGAGAAACAGAGGAGTTGAAACAGAGGGCGAGAAACAGAGGGGCTGAAACAGAGGGCGAGAAACAGAGGGGCTGAAACAGAGGGGCTGAAACAGAGGAGCTGAAACAGAGGGCGAGAAACAGAGAGGCTGAAACAGAGGGCGAGAAACAGAGTGGCTGGAACAGAGGGCGAGAAACAGGGGCTGAAACAGAGGGCGAGAAACAGAGGGGCTGAAACAGAGGGCGAGAAACAGAGGGGCTGAATCAGAGGGGCTGAAACAGAGGGCGAGAAACAGCGGGGCTGAAACAGAGGGCGAGAAACAGAGGGGCTGAAACAGAGGGCGAGAAACAGAGGGTGAGAAACAGAGGGGCTGAAACAGATGGCGAGAAACAGAGGGGCTGAAACAGAGGGGCGGAAACAGAGGGGCTGAATCAGAGGGGCTGAAACAGAGGGGCTGAATCAGACGGGCTGAAACAGAGGGCGAGAAACAGAGGGGATGAAACAGAGGGCGAGAGACAGAGGGGCAGAAAAAGAGGGCGAGAAACAGAGGGGCTGAAACAGAGGGGCTGAAACAGAGAGTGTGAATCAGAGGGGCTGAAACAGAGGGCGAGAAACAGAGGGGCTGAAACAGAGAGGCTGAATCGAGGGGCTGAAACAGAGGGGCTGAAACAGAGGGGCTGAAACAGAGGGCGAGAAACAGAGGGGCTGAATCAGAGGGGCTGAATCAGAGGGGCCGAAACAGAGATGGCTGAAACAGTGGGCAAGAAACTAAGGGACTGAAACAGCGGGCGAGAAACAGAGTGCGAGAAACAGAGGGGCTGAAACAGAGGGGCTGAAACAGACGGGCTGAAACAGAGAGCCTGAAACAGAGGGGCTGAAACAGAGGGTGAGAAACAGATGGTCTGAAACAGAGGGCAAGAAACAGAGGGGCTGAAACAGAGGGCGAGAAACAGAGGGGCTGAAACAGAGGGCGAGAAACGGAGGGGCTGAAACAGAGGGGCTGAAACAGAGGGGCTGAAACAGAGGGCGAGAAACAGAGAGGCTGAAACAGAGGGCGAGAAACAGAGTGGCTGAAACAGAGGGCAAGAAACAGAGGGGCTGAAACAGAGGGCGAGAAACAGAGGGGCTGAAACAGAGGGCGAGAAACAGAGGGGCAGAAACAGAGGGCGAGAATCGGAGGGGCTGAAACAGAGGGGCTGAAACAGAGGGGCTGAACAGAGGGCGAGAAACAGAGGGGCTGAAACAGAGGGCGAGAAACAGAGGGGCTGAAACAGAGGGCGAGAAACAGAGGGCGAGAAACAGAGGTGCTGAAACAGAGGGCGAGAAACAGAGGGGCTGAAACAGAGGGGCTGAAACAGAGGGGCTGAAACAGAGGGCGAGAAACAGAGGGGCTGAAACAGAGGGGCTGAAACAGAGGAGCTGAAACAGAGGGGATTAAACAGAGGGCGAGAAACAGAGGGGCTGAAACAGAGGGGCTGAAACAGAGGAGCTGAAACAGAGGGCGAGAAACAGAGAGGCTGAAACAGAGGGCGAGAAACAGACGGGCTGAAACAGAGGGCGAGAAACAGAGGGGCTGAAACAGAGGGGCTGAAACAGTGGGGCTGGAACAGAGGGCGAGAAACAGAGGGGCTGAAACAGAGGGGCTGAAACAGAGGAGCTGAAACAGAGGGCGAGAAACAGAGAGGCTGAAACAGAGGGCGAGAAACAGAGTGGCTGAAACAGAGGGCAAGAAACAGAGGGGCTGAAACAGAGGACGAGAAACAGAGGGGCTGAAACAGAGGGTCTGAAACAGAGGGGCTGAAACAGAGGCGCTGAAACAGAGGGGCTGAACCAGAAGGGCTGAAACAGAGGGGGAGAAACAGAGGGGCTGAAACAGAGGGCCAGAAACAGAGGGCGAGAAACAGAGGGACTGAAACTGAGGGGCTGAAACAGAGGGCGAGAAACAGAGCGGCTGAAACAGAGGGCGAGAAACAGAGGGGCTGAAACAAAGGGGCTGAAACAGTGGGGCTGAAACAGAGGGGCTGAAACAGAGGGCGAGAAATAGAGGGGCTGAAACAGAGGGCGAGAAACAGAGGGGCTGAAACAGAGGGCGAGAAACAGAGGGGCTGAAACAGAGGGGCTGAAACAGAGGGGCTTGAACAGAGTTCGAGAAACAGGGGCTGAAACAGAGGGCGAGAAACAGAGGGGCTGAAACAGAGGGGCTGAATCGGAGGGGCTGAAACAGAGGGGCTGAAACAGAGGGGCTGAAAAAGAGGGCGAGAAACAGAGGGGCTGAATCAGAGGGGCTGAATCAGAGGGGCTGAAACAGAGGGGCTGAAACAGTGGGCAAGAAACTAAGGAACTGAAACAGCGGGCGAGAAACAGAGTGCGAGAAACAGAGGGGCTGAAACAGAGGGGATGAAACAGACGGGCTGAAACAGAGAGCCTGAAACAGAGGGTCTGAAACAGAGGGTGAGAAACAGATGGGCTGAAACAGAGGGCAAGAAACAGAGGGGCTGAAACAGAGGGCGAGAAACAGAGGGGCTGAAACAGTGGGCGAGAAACGGAGGGGCTGAAACAGAGGGGCTGAAACAGAGGGGCTGAAACAGAGGGCGAGAAACAGAGAGGCTGAAACAGAGGGCGAGAAACAGAGTGGCTGAAACAGAGGGCAAGAAACAGAGGGGCTGAAACAGAGGGCGAGAAACAGAGGGGCTGAAACAGAGGGCGAGAAACAGAGGGGCAGAAACAGAGGGCGAGAATCGGAGGGGCTGAAACAGAGGGGCTGAAACAGAGGGGCTGAAACAGAGGGCGAGAAACAGAGGGGCTGAAACAGAGGGCGAGAAACAGAGGGGCTGAAACAGAGGGCGAGAAACAGAGGAGGTGAAACAGAGGGCGAGAAACAGAGGGGCTGAAACAGAGGGCGAGAAACAGAGGGGCTGAAACAGAGGGGCTGAAACAGAGGAGCTGAAACAGAGGGCGAGAAACAGAGAGGCTGAAACAGAGGGCGAGAAACAGACGGGCTGAAACAGAGGGCGAGAAACAGAGGGGCTGAAACAGAGGGGCTGAAACAGTGGGGCTGAAACAGAGGGCGAGAAACAGAGGGGCTGAAACAGAGGGGCTGAAACAGAGGAGCTGAAACAGAGGGCGAGAAACAGAGAGGCTGAAACAGAGGGCGAGAAACAGAGTGGCTGAAACAGAGGGCAAGAAACAGAGGGGCTGAAACAGAGGGGCTGAAACAGAGGGGCTGAAACAGAGGCGCTGAAACAGAGGGGCGGAACCAGAAGGGCTGAAACAGAGGGCGAGAAACAGAGGGGCTGAAACAGAGGGCCAGAAACAGAGGGCGAGAAACAGAGGGATTGAAACTGAGGTGCTGAAACAGAGGGCGAGAAACAGAGGGGCTGAAACAGAGGGCGAGAAACAGAGGGGCTGAAACAAAGGGGCTGAAACAGTGGGGCTGAAACAGAGGGGCTGAAACAGAGGGCGAGAAATAGAGGGGCTGAAACAGAGGGCGAGAAACAGAGGGGCTGAAACAGAGGGGGAGAAACAGAGGGGCTGGAACAGAGGGGCTGAAACAGAGGGGCTGGAACAGAGGGCGAGAAACAGGGGCTGAAACAGAGGGCGAGAAACAGAGGGGCTGAAACAGAGGGCGAGAAACAGAGGGGCTGAAACAGAGGGCGAGAAACAGAGGGTGAGAAACAGAGGGGCTGAAACAGAGGGCGAGAAACAGAGGGGCTGAAACAGAGGGGCTGAAACAGAGGGGCTGAATCAGAGGGGCTGAAACAGAGGGGCTGAATCAGACGGGCTGAAACAGAGGGCGAGAAACAGAGGGGATGAAACAGAGGGCGAGAGACAGAGGGGCAGAAAAAGAGGGCGAGAAACAGAGGGGCTGAAACAGAGGGGCTGAAACAGAGAGTGTGAATCAGAGGGGCTGAAACAGAGGGCGAGAAACAGAGGGGCTGAAACAGAGGGCGAGAAACAGAGGGGCAGAAACAGAGGGCGAGAATCGGAGGGGCTGAAACAGAGGGGCTGAAACAGAGGGGCTGAAACAGAGGGCGAGAAACAGAGGGGCTGAAACAGAGGGCGAGAAACAGAGGGGCTGAAACAGAGTGCGAGAAACAGAGGAGGTGAAACAGAGGGCGAGAAACAGAGGGGCTGAAACAGAGGGCGAGAAACAGAGGGGCTGAAACAGAGGGGCTGAAACAGAGGATCTGAAACAGAGGGCAAGAAACAGAGAGGCTGAAACAGAGGGCGAGAAACAGACGGGCTGAAACAGAGGGCGAGAAACAGAGGGGCTGAAACAGAGGGGCTGAAACAGTGGGGCTGAAACAGAGGGCGAGAATTAGAGGGGCTGAAACAGAGGGGCTGAAACAGAGGAGCTGAAACAGAGGGCGAGAAACAGAGAGGCTGAAACAGAGGGCGAGAAGCAGAGTGGCTGAAACAGAGGGCAAGAAACAGAGGGGCTGAAACAGAGGGGCTGAAACAGAGGGGCTGAAACAGAGGCGCTGAAACAGAGGGGCGGAACCAGAAGGGCTGAAACAGAGGGCGAGAAACAGAGGGGCTGAAACAGAGGGCCAGAAACAGAGGGCGAGAAACAGAGGGACTGAAACTGAGGTGCTGAAACAGAGGGCGAGAAACAGAGGGGCTGAAACAGAGGGCGAGAAACAGAGGGGCTGAAACAAAGGGGCTGAAACAGTGGGGCTGAAACAGAGGGGCTGAAACAGAGGGCGAGAAATAGAGGGGCTGAAACAGAGGGCGAGAAACAGAGGGGCTGAAACAGAGGGGGAGAAACAGAGGGGCTGAAACAGAGGGGCTGAAACAGAGGGGCTGGAACAGAGGGCGAGAAACAGGGGCTGAAACAGAGGGCGAGAAACAGAGGGGCTGAAACAGAGGGCGAGAAACAGAGGGGCTGAAACAGAGGGCGAGAAACAGAGGGTGAGAAACAGAGGGGCTGAAACAGAGGGCGAGAAACAGAGGGGCTGAAACAGAGGGGCTGAAACAGAGGGGCTGAATCAGAGGGGCTGAAACAGAGGGGCTGAATCAGACGGGCTGAAACAGAGGGCGAGAAACAGAGGGGATGAAACAGAGGGCGAGAGACAGAGGGGCAGAAAAAGAGGGCGAGAAACAGAGGGGCTGAAACAGAGGGGCTGAAACAGAGAGTGTGAATCAGAGGGGCTGAAACAGAGGGCGAGAAACAGAGGGGCTGAAACAGAGGGGCTGAATCGGATTGGCTGAAACAGAGGGGCTGAAACAGAGGGGCTGAAACAGAGGGCGAGAAACAGAGGGGCTGAATCAGAGGGGCTGAATCAGAGGGGCCGAAACAGAGGGTGAGAAATAGATGGGCTGAAACAGAGGGCTGAAACAGAGGGGCTGAAAAAGAGGGCGAAAAACAGAGGGGCTGAAACAGAGGGCGAGAAACAGAGGGGGTGAAACAGAGGGGCTGAAACAGAGGGGCTGAAACAGAGGGGCTGAAACAGGGTGGCTGAAACAGAGGGCGAGAAACAGAGGGGCTGAAACAGAGGGCGAGAAACAGAGGGGCTGAAACAGAGGGGCTGAAACAGAGGGCGAGAAACAGTGGGCTGAAACAGAGGGCGAGAAACAGAGGGGCTGAAACAGAGGGGCTGAAACAGGGTGGCTGAAACAGAGGGGCTGAAACAGAGGTGCTGAAACAGAGGGGCTGAAACAGAGGGCGAGAAACAGAGGGGCTGAAACAGAGGGCGAGAAACAGAGGGGCTGAAACAGAGGGGCTGAAACAGAGGGCGAGAAACAGTGGGCTGAAACAGAGGGCGAGAAACAGAGGGGCTGAAATAGAGGGCGAGAAACAGAGGGGCTGAAACAGAGGGCGAGAAACAGAGGGGCTGAATCAGAGGGGCTGAAACAGAGGGGCTGAAACAGAGGGCGAGAAACAAAGGGGCTGAAACAGTGGGCGAGAAACAGAGGGCCAGAAACAGAGGGGCTGAAACAGAGGTGCTGAAACAGACGGGCTGAAACAGAGAGCCTGAAACAGAGGGCGAGAAACAGAGGGGCTGAAACAGAGGGCGAAAACCAGAGGGGCTGAAACAGAGGGCGAGAGAAAGAGGGGATGAAACAGAGGGGCTGAAACAGAGGGGCTGAAACAGAGGGGCTGAATCAGAGGGGCTGAAACAGAGGGGCTGAATCAGAGGGTCTGAAACAGAGGGCGAGAAACAGAGGGGCTGAAACAGAGGGCGAGAAAGAGAGGGGCTGAAACAGAGGGCGAGAAACAGAGAAGCTGAAACAGAGGGGCTGAAACAGAGTGGCTGAAACAGAGGGCGAGAAACAGAGAGGTTGAAACAGAGGGCGAGAAACAGAGGGGCTGAAACAGAGGGCGAGAAACAGAGGGGCTGAAACAGAGGGCGAGAAACAGAGGGGCTGAAACAGAGGGGCTGAAACAGAGGGGCTGAAACAGAGGGCGAGAAACAGAGGGGCTGAAACAGAGGGCGAGAAACAGAGGGGCTGAAACAGAGGGTGAGAAACAGAGGGCGAGAAACAGAGGGGCTGAAACAGAGGGCGAGAAACAGAGGGGCTGAAACAGAGGGGCTGAAACAGAGGGGCTGAAACAGTGGGCGAGAAACAGAGGGGCTGAAACAGAGGGGCTGAAACAGAGGAGCTGAAACAGAGGGGATGAAACAGAGGGCGAGAAACAGAGGGGCTGAAACAGAGGGCGAGAAACAGAGGGGGTGAAACAGAGGGGCTGAAACAGAGGGGCTGAAACAGAGGGGCTGAAACAGGGTGGCTGAAACAGAGGGCGAGAAACAGAGGGGCTGAAACAGAGGGCGAGAAACAGAGGGGCTGAAACAGAGGGGCTGAAACAGAGGGCGAGAAACAGTGGGCTGAAACAGAGGGCGAGAAACAGAGGGGCTGAAACAGAGGGGCTGAAACAGGGTGGCTGAAACAGAGGGGCTGAAACAGAGGTGCTGAAACAGAGGGGCTGAAACAGAGGGCGAGAAACAGAGGGGCTGAAACAGAGGGCGAGAAACAGAGGGGCTGAAACAGAGGGGCTGAAACAGAGGGCGAGAAACAGTGGGCTGAAACAGAGGGCGAGAAACAGAGGGGCTGAAATAGAGGGCGAGAAACAGAGGGGCTGAAACAGAGGGCGAGAAACAGAGGGGCTGAATCAGAGGGGCTGAAACAGAGGGGCTGAAACAGAGGGCGAGAAACAAAGGGGCTGAAACAGTGGGCGAGAAACAGAGGGCCAGAAACAGAGGGGCTGAAACAGAGGTGCTGAAACAGACGGGCTGAAACAGAGAGCCTGAAACAGAGGGCGAGAAACAGAGGGGCTGAAACAGAGGGCGAAAACCAGAGGGGCTGAAACAGAGGGCGAGAGAAAGAGGGGATGAAACAGAGGGGCTGAAACAGAGGGGCTGAAACAGAGGGGCTGAATCAGAGGGGCTGAAACAGAGGGGCTGAATCAGAGGGTCTGAAACAGAGGGCGAGAAACAGAGGGGCTGAAACAGAGGGCGAGAAAGAGAGGGGCTGAAACAGAGGGCGAGAAACAGAGAAGCTGAAACAGAGGGGCTGAAACAGAGTGGCTGAAACAGAGGGCGAGAAACAGAGAGGTTGAAACAGAGGGCGAGAAACAGAGGGGCTGAAACAGAGGGCGAGAAACAGAGGGGCTGAAACAGAGGGCGAGAAACAGAGGGGCTGAAACAGAGGGGCTGAAACAGAGGGGCTGAAACAGAGGGCGAGAAACAGAGGGGCTGAAACAGAGGGCGAGAAACAGAGGGGCTGAAACAGAGGGTGAGAAACAGAGGGCGAGAAACAGAGGGGCTGAAACAGAGGGCGAGAAACAGAGGGGCTGAAACAGAGGGGCTGAAACAGAGGGGCTGAAACAGTGGGCGAGAAACAGAGGGGCTGAAACAGAGGGGCTGAAACAGAGGAGCTGAAACAGAGGGGATGAAACAGAGGGCGAGAAACAGAGGGGCTGAAACAGAGGGGCTGAAACAGAGGAGCTGAAACTGAGGGCGAGAAACAGAGAGGCTGAAACAGAGGGCGAGAAACAGACGGGCTGAAACAGAGGGCGAGAAACAGAGGGGCTGAAACAGGGGGCTGAAACAGTGGTGCTGAAACAGAGGGCGAGAAACAGAGGGGCTGAAACAGAGGGGCTGAAACAGAGGAGCTGAAACAGAGGGCGAGAAACAGAGAGGCTGAAACAGAGGGCGAGAAACAGAGGGGCTGAAACAGAGGGCGAGAAACAGAGGGGCTGAAACAGAGGGGCTGAAACAGAGGGGCTGAAACAGAGGCGCTGAAACAGAGGGGCTGAACCAGAAGTGCTGAAACAGAGGGCGAGAAACAGAGGGGCTGAAACAGAGGGCCAGAAACAGAGGGACTGAAACTGAGGGGCTGAAACAGTGGGGCTGAAACAGAGGGCGAGAAACAGAGCGGCTGAAACAGAGGGCGAGAAACAGAGGGGCTGAAACAAAGGGGCTGAAACAGTGGGGCTGAAACAGAGGGGCTGAAACAGAGGGCGAGAAATAGAGGGGCTGAAACAGAGGGTGAGAAACAGAGGGGCTGAAACAGAGGGCGAGAAACAGAGGGGCTGAAACAGAGGGGCTGAAACAGAGGGCGAGAAACAGGGGCTGAAACAGAGGGTGAGAAACAGAGGGGCTGAAACAGAGGGCGAGAAACAGAGGGGCTGAATCAGAGGGGCTGAAACAGAGGGCGAGAAACAGAGGGACTGAAACAGAGGGCGAGAAACAGAGGGGCTGAAACAGAGGGCGAGAAACAGAGGGTGAGAAACAGAGGGGCTGAAACAGAGGGCGAGAAACAGAGGGGCTGAAACAGAGGGGCTGAAACAGAGGGGCTGAATCAGAGAGGCTGAAACAGAGGGGCTGAATCAGACGGGCTGAAACAGAGGGCGAGAAACAGAGGGGCTGAAACAGAGGGCGAGAGACAGAGGGGCAGAAAAAGAGGGCGAGAAACAGAGGGGCTGAAACAGAGGGGCTGAAACAGAGAGTGTGAATCAGAGGGGCTGAAACAGAGGGCGAGAAACAGAGGGGCTGAAACAGAGGGGCTGAATCGGAGGGGCTGAAACAGAGGGGCTGAAACAGAGGGGCTGAAACAGAGGGCGAGAATCAGAGGGGCTGAATCAGAGGGGCTGAATCAGAGGGGCCGAAACAGAGGGGCTGAAACAGTGGGCGAGAAACTAAGGGACTGAAACAGCGGGCGTGAAACAGAGTGCGAGAAACAGAGGGACTGATACAGAGGGGCTGAAACAGACGGGCTGAAACAGAGAGCCTGAAACTGAGGGTGAGAAACAGATGGGCTGAAACAGAGGGCTGAAACAGAGGGGCTGAAAAAGAGGGCGAAAAACAGAGGGGCTGAAACAGAGGGCGAGAAACAGAGGGGGTGAAACAGAGGGGCTGAAACAGAGGGGCTGAAACAGAGGGGCTGAAACAGGGTGGCTGAAACAGAGGGGCTGAAACAGAGGTGCTGAAACAGAGGGGCAGAAACAGAGGGCGAGAAACAGAGGGGCTGAAACAGAGGGCGAGAAACAGAGGGGCTGAAACAGAGGGGCTGAAACAGAGGGCGAGAAACAGAGGGGCTGATACAGAGGGCGAGAAACAGAGGGTCTGAAATAGAGGGCGAGAAATAGAGGGGCTGAAACAGAGGGGCTGAAACAGAGGGCGAGAAACAGAGGGGCTGAATCAGAGGGGCTGAATCAGAGGGGCTGAAACAGAGGGTCTGAAACAGAGGGCGAGAAACAAAGGGGCTGAAACAGCGGGCGAGAAACAGAGGGCCAAAAACAGAGGGGCTGAAACAGAGGGACTGAAACAGACGGGCTGAAACAGAGTGCCTGAAACAGAGGGCGAGAAACAGAGGGGCTGAAACAGAGGGCGAAAAACAGAGGGGCTGAAACAGAGGGCGAGAAACAGAGGGGATGAAACAGAGGGGCTGAAACAGAGGGGCTGAAACAGAGGGGCTGAAACAGAGGGGCTGAAACAGAGGGCGAGAAACAGGGGCTGAAACAGAGGGCGAGAAACAGAGGGGCTGAAACAGAGGGCGAGAAACAGAGGGGCTGAATCAGAGGGGCTGAAACAGAGGGCAAGAAACAGAGGGGCTGAAACAGAGGGCGAGAAACAGAGGGGCTGAAACAGAGGGCGAGAAACAGAGGGGCTGAATCAGAGGGGCTGAAACAGAGGGGCTGAATCAGACGGGCTGAAACAGAGAGCGAGAAACAGAGGGGCTGAAACAGAGGGCGAGAGACAGAGGGGCAGAAAAAGAGGGCGAGAAACAGAGGGGCTGAAACAGAGGGGCTGAAACAGAGAGTGTGAATCAGAGGGGCTGAAACAGAGGGCGAGAAACAGAGGGGCTGAAACAGAGGGGCTGAATCGGAGGGGCTGAAACAGAGGGGCTGAAACAGAGGGGCTGAAACAGAAGGCGAGAAACAGAGGGGCTGAATCAGAGGGGCTGAATCAGAGGGGCCGAAACAGAGGGGCTGAAACAGAGAGCCTGAAACAGAGGGGCTGAAACAGAGGGTGAGAAACAGATGGGCTGAAACAGAGGGTTGAAACAGAGGGGCTGAAAAAGAGGGCGAAAAACAGAGGGGCTGAAACAGAGGGCGAGAAACAGAGGGGGTGAAACAGAGGGGCTGAAACAGAGGGGCTGAAACAGAGGGGCTGAAACAGGGTGGCTGAACCAGAGGGGCTGAAACAGAGGTGCTGAAACAGAGGGGCTGAAACAGAGGGCGAGAAACAGAGGGGCTGAAACAGAGGGCGAGAAACAGAGGGGCTGAAACAGAGGGGCTGAAACAGAGGGCGAGAAACAGAGGGGCTGAAACAGAGGGCGAGAAACAGAGGGGCTGAAATAGAAGGCGAGAAATAGAGGGGCTGAAACAGAGGGGCTGAAACAGAGGGCGAGAAACAGAGGGGCTGAATCAGATGGGCTGAATCAGAGGGGCTGAAACAGAGGGGCTGAAACAGAGGGCGAGAAACAAAGGGGCTGAAACAGCGGGCGAGAAACAGAGGGCCAAAAACAGAGGGGCTGAAACAGAGGGACTGAAACAGACGGGCTGAAACAGAGAGCCTGAAACAGAGGGCGAGAAACAGAGGGGCTGAAACAGAGGGGCTGAATCAGAGGGGCCGAAACAGAGGGGCTGAAACAGTGGGCGAGAAACTAAGGGACTGAAACAGCGGGCGTGAAACAGAGTGCGAGAAACAGAGGGACTGATACAGAGGGGCTGAAACAGACGGGCTGAAACAGAGAGCCTGAAACTGAGGGTGAGAAACAGATGGGCTGAAACAGAGGGCTGAAACAGAGGGGCTGAAAAAGAGGGCGAAAAACAGAGGGGCTGAAACAGAGGACGAGAAACAGAGGGGGTGAAACAGAGGGGCTGAAACAGAGGGGCTGAAACAGAGGGGCTGAAACAGGGTGGCTGTAACAGAGGGGCTGAAACAGAGGTGCTGAAACAGAGGGGCAGAAACAGAGGGCGAGAAACAGAGGGGCTGAAACAGAGGGCGAGAAACAGAGGGGCTGAAACAGAGGGGCTGAAACAGAGGGCGAGAAACAGAGGGGCTGATACAGAGGGCGAGAAACAGAGGGTCTGAAATAGAGGGCGAGAAATAGAGGGGCTGAAACAGAGGGGCTGAAACAGAGGGCGAGAAACAGAGGGGCTGAATCAGAGGGGCTGAATCAGAGGGGCTGAAACAGAGGGTCTGAAACAGAGGGCGAGAAACAAAGGGGCTGAAACAGCGGGCGAGAAACAGAGGGCCAAAAACAGAGGGGCTGAAACAGAGGGACTGAAACAGACGGGCTGAAACAGAGTGCCTGAAACAGAGGGCGAGAAACAGAGGGGCTGAAACAGAGGGCGAAAAACAGAGGGGCTGAAACAGAGGGCGAGAAACAGAGGGGATGAAACAGAGGGGCTGAAACAGAGGGGCTGAAACAGAGGGGCTGAAACAGAGGGCGAGAAACAGGGGCTGAAACAGAGGGCGAGAAACAGAGGGGCTGAAACAGAGGGCGAGAAACAGAGGGGCTGAATCAGAGGGGCTGAAACAGAGGGCAAGAAACAGAGGGGCTGAAACAGAGGGCGAGAAACAGAGGGGCTGAAACAGAGGGCGAGAAACAGAGGGGCTGAATCAGAGGGGCTGAAACAGAGGGGCTGAATCAGACGGGCTGAAACAGAGAGCGAGAAACAGAGGGGCTGAAACAGAGGGCGAGAGACAGAGGGGCAGAAAAAGAGGGCGAGAAACAGAGGGGCTGAAACAGAGGGGCTGAAACAGAGAGTGTGAATCAGAGGGGCTGAAACAGAGGGCGAGAAACAGAGGGGCTGAAACAGAGGGGCTGAATCGGAGGGGCTGAAACAGAGGGGCTGAAACAGAGGGGCTGAAACAGAAGGCGAGAAACAGAGGGGCTGAATCAGAGGGGCTGAATCAGAGGGGCCGAAACAGAGGGGCGGAAACAGAGAGCCTGAAACAGAGGGGCTGAAACAGAGGGTGAGAAACAGATGGGCTGAAACAGAGGGTTGAAACAGAGGGGCTGAAAAAGAGGGCAAAAAACAGAGGGGCTGAAACAGAGGGGCTGAAACAGAGGTGCTGAAACAGAGGGGCTGAAACAGCGGGCGAGAAACAGAGGGGCTGAAACAGAGGGCGAGAAACAGAGGGGCTGAAACAGAGGGGCTGAAACAGAGGGCGAGAAACAGAGGGGCTGAAACAGAGGGCGGGAAACAGAGGGGCTGAAATAGAGGGCGAGAAATAGAGGGGCTGAAACAGAGGGGCTGAAACAGAGGGCGAGAAACAGAGGGGCTGAATCAGATGGGCTGAATCAGAGGGGCTGAAACAGAGGGGCTGAAACAGAGGGCGAGAAACAAAGGGGCTGAAACAGCGGGCGAGAAACAGAGGGCCAAAAACAGAGGGGCTGAAACAGAGGGACTGAAACAGAGGGCGAGAAACAGAGGGGCTGAAACAGAGGGGCTGAAACAGAGTGGCTGAAACAGAGGGCGAGAAACAGGGAGGTTGAAACAGAGGGCGAGAAACAGAGGGGCTGAAACAGAGGGCGAGAAACAGAGGGGCTGAAACAGAGGGCGAGAAACAGAGGTGCTGAAACAGAGGGGCTGAAACAGACGGGCTGAAACAGAGGGCAAAAAACAGAGGGGCTGAAACAGGGCGAGAAACAGGGGGTGAGAAACAGAGGGCGATAAACAGAGGGGCTGAAACAGAGGGCAAAAAACAGAGGGGCTGAAACAGAGGGCGAGAAACAGAGGTTGAGAAACAGAGGGCGAGAAACAGATGGGATGAAACAGAGGGGCTGAAACAGAGGGGCTGAAATAGAGGGGCTGAAACAGAGGGGCTGAATCAGAGGGGCTGCAACAGAGGGGCTGAATCAGAGGGGCTGACACAGAGTGCGAGAAAGAGAGGGGCTGAAACAGAGGGCGAGAAACAGATGGGCTGAAACAGAGGGCGAGAACCAGACGGGCAGAAACAGAGGGCGAGAAACAGAGGGGCTGAAAAAGAGGGGCTGAAACAGAGAGCGCGAAACAGAGGGACTGAAACAGAGGGCGAGAAACAGAGGGGCTGAAACAGACAGCGAGAAACAGAGGGGCTGAAACAGAGGGCGAGAAACAGAGGGGCTGAAACAGAGGGCCAGAAACAGAGGGGCTGAAACTGAGTGGCTGAAACAGAAGGGCTGAAACAGAGGGGCTGAAACAGAGGGCGAGAAACAGAGGGGCTGAAACAGAGGGGCTGAAACAGAGGGGCTGAATCAGAGGGGCTGATTCACAGGGGCTGAAACAGAGGGGCTGAATCAGAGGGGCTGAAACAGAGGGCGCGAAACAGAGGGACTGAAACAGAGGGCGAGAACCAGACGGGCAGAAACAGTGGGCGAGAAACAGAGGGGCTGAAACAGAGGGGCTGAAACAGAGAGCGCGAAACAGAGGGACTGAAACAGAGGGCGAGAAACAGAGGGGCTGAAACAGAGGGCGAGAAACAGAGGGCGAGAAACAGAGAGGCTGAAACAGAAGGGCTGAAACAGAGGGGCTGAAACAAAGCGGCTGATACAGAGGGTGAGAAACAGAGGGGCTGAAACAGAGTGCGCGAAACAGAGTCGCTGAAACATGGCGAGAAACAGAGGGGCTGAAACAGAGGGGCTGAAACAGAGGGGCTGAAACAGTGGGGCTGAAACAGAGGGGCTGAAACAGAGGGCAAGAAACTTGGGGCTGAAACAGAGGGCGAGAAACAGAGGGGCTGAAACAGAGGGCGAGAAACAGAGGGGCTGAAACAGAGGGGCTGAAACAGAGGGCGAGAAACAGAGAGGCTGAAACAGAGGGCGAGAAACAGAGTGGCTGAAACAGAGGGCAAGAAACAGAGGTGCTGAAACAGAGGGCGAGAAACAGAGGGGCTGAAACAGAGGGCGAGAAACAGAGGGGCAGAAACAGAGGGCGAGAAACAGAGAGGCTGAAACAGAGGGCGAGAAACAGAGTCGCTGAAACAGAGGGCAAGAAACAGAGGTGCTGAAACAGAGGGCGAGAAACAGAGGGGCTGAAACAGAGGGCGAGAAACAGAGGGGCAGAAACAGAGGGCGAGAAACAGAGGGGCTGAAACAGAGGGGCTGAAACAGAGGGCGAGAAACAGAGAGGCTGAAACAGAGGGCGAGAAACAGAGTGGCTGAAACAGAGGGCAAGAAACAGAGGTGCTGAAACAGAGGGCGAGAAACAGAGGGGCTGAAACAGAGGGGCTGAAACAGAGGGGCTGAAACAGAGGGCGAGAAACAGAGAGGCTGAAACAGAGGGCGAGAAACAGAGTGGCTGAAACAGAGGGCAAGAAACAGAGGTGCTGAAACAGAGGGCGAGAAACAGAGGGGCTGAAACAGAGGGCGAGAAACAGAGGGCGAGAATCGGAGGGGCTGAAACAGAGGGGCTGCAACAGAGGTGCTGAAACAGAGGGCGAGAAACAGAGGGGCTGAAACAGAGGGCGAGAAACAGAGGGGCTGAACCAGAGGGCGAGAAACAGAGGGCGAGAAACAGAGGGGCTAAAACAGAGGGCGAGAAACAGAGGGGCTGAAACAGAGGGGCTGAAACAGAGGGGCTGAAACAGAGGGCGAGAAACAGAGGGGCTGAAACAGAGGGGCTGAAACAGAGGAGCTGAAACAGAGGGGATGAAACAGAGGGCGAGAAACAGAGGGGCTGAAACAGAGGGGCTGAAACAGAGGAGCTGAAACAGAGGGCGAGAAACAGAGTCGCTGAAACATGGCGAGAAACAGAGGGGCTGAAACAGAGGGGCTGAAACAGAGGGGCTGAAACAGAGGGGCTGAAACAGAGGGCAAGAAACAGAGGGGCTGAAACAGAGGGCGAGAAACAGAGGGGCTGAAACAGAGGGCGAGAAACAGAGGGGCTGAAACAGAGGGGCTGAAACAGAGGGGCTGAAACAGAGGGCGAGAAACAGAGAGGCTGAAACAGAGGGCGAGAAACAGAGTGGCTGAAACAGAGGGCAAGAAACAGAGGGGCTGAAACAGAGGGCGAGAAACAGAGGGGCTGAAACAGAGGGCGAGAAACAGTGGGGCAGAAACAGAGGGCGAGAATCGGAGGGGCTGAAACAGAGGGGCTGCAACAGAGGGGCTGAAACAGAGGGCGAGAAACAGAGGGGCTGAAACAGAGGGCGAGAAACAGAGGGGCTGAAACAGAGGGCGAGAAACAGAGGGCGAGAAACAGAGGGGCTGAAACAGAGGGCGAGAAACAGAGGGGCTGAAACAGAGGGGCTGAAACAGAGGGGCTGAAACAGAGGGCGAGAAACAGAGGGGCTGAAACAGACGGGCTGAAACAGAGGAGCTGAAACAGAGGGGATGAAACAGAGGGCGAGAAACAGAGGGGCTGAAACAGAGGGGCTGAAACAGAGGAGCTGAAACAGAGGGCGAGAACCAGACGGGCAGAAACAGTGGGCGAGAAACAGAGGGGCTGAAACAGAGGGGCTGAAACAGAGAGCGCGAAACAGAGGGACTGAAACAGAGGGCGAGAAACAGAGGGG
The DNA here is from genome assembly GCF_047496795.1 of Chiloscyllium punctatum. Taxonomy (NCBI): domain Eukaryota; kingdom Metazoa; phylum Chordata; class Chondrichthyes; order Orectolobiformes; family Hemiscylliidae; genus Chiloscyllium; species Chiloscyllium punctatum. The sequence continues at coordinate 333,214 of NW_027309830.1, forward strand.
CTGGAACAGAGGGGCTGAAATAGAGGTGCTGAAACAGAGGGGCTGAAACAGAGGGCGAGAAACAGAGGGGCTGAAACAGAGGGCGAGAAACAGAGGGCGAGAAACAGAGAGGCTGAAACAGAAGGGCTGAAACAGAGGGGCTGAAACAAAGCGGCTGATACAGAGGGTGAGAAACAGAGGGGCTGAAACAGAGGGCGAGAAACAGTCGCTGAAACATGGCGAGAAACAGAGGGGCTGAAACAGAGGGGCTGAAACAGAGGGGCTGAAACAGTGGGGCTGAAACAGAGGGGCTGAAACAGAGGGCAAGAAACTTGGGGCTGAAACAGAGGGCGAGAAACAGAGGGGCTGAAACAGAGGGCGAGAAACAGAGGGGCTGAAACAGAGGGGCTGAAACAGAGGGCGAGAAACAGAGAGGCTGAAACAGAGGGCGAGAAACAGAGTGGCTGAAACAGAGGGCAAGAAACAGAGGTGCTGAAACAGAGGGCGAGAAACAGAGGGGCTGAAACAGAGGGCGAGAAACAGAGGGGCAGAAACAGAGGGCGAGAATCGGAGGGGCTGAAACAGAGGGGCTGCAACAGAGGTGCTGAAACAGAGGGCGAGAAACAGAGGGGCTGAAACAGAGGGCGAGAAACAGAGGGGCTGAAACAGAGGGCGAGAAACAGAGGGCGAGAAACAGAGGGGCTAAAACAGAGATCGAGAAACAGAGGGGCTGAAACAGAGGGGCTGAAACAGAGGGCGAGAAACAGAGGGGCTGAAACAGAGGGGCTGAAACAGAGGAGCTGAAACAGAGGGGATGAAACAGAGGGCGAGAAACAGAGGGGCTGAAACAGAGGGACTGAAACAGAGGAGCTGAAACAGAGGGCGAGAAACAGAGAGGCTGAAACAGAGGGCGAGAAACAGACGGGCTGAAACAGAGGGCGAGAAACAGAGGGGCTGAAACAGAGGGGCTGAAACAGTGGGGCTGAAACAGAGGGCGAGAAACAGAGGGGCTGAAACAGAGGGGCTGAAACAGAGGAGCTGAAACAGAGGGCGAGAAACAGAGAGGCTGAAACAGAGGGGCTGAAACAGAGGGGCTGAAACAGAGGTGCTGAAACAGAGGGGCTGAACCAGAAGGGCTGAAACAGAGGGCGAGAAACAGAGGGGCTGAAACAGAGGGCCAGAAACAGAGGGCCAGAAACAGAGGGAATGAAACTGAGGGGCTGAAACAGAGGGGCTGAAACAGAGGGCGAGAAACAGAGCGGCTGAAACAGAGGGCGAGAAACAGAGGGGCTGAAACAAAGGGGCTGAAACAGTGGGGCTGAAACAGAGGGGCTGAAACAGATGGCGAGAAATAGTGGGGCTGAAACAGAGGGCGAGAAACAGAGGGGCTGAAACAGAGGGCGAGAAACAGAGTGGCTGAAACAGAGGGGCTGAAACAGAGGGGCTGAAACAGAGGGCGAGAAACAGGGGCTGAAACAGAGGGCGAGAAACAGAGGGGTTGAAACAGAGGGCGCGAAACAGAGTGGCTGAATCAGAGGGGCTGAAACAGAGGGCGAGAAACAGAGGGGCTGAAACAGAGGGCGAGAAACAGAGGGCGAGAAACAGAGGGTGAGAAACAGAGGGGCTGAAACAGAGGGCGAGAAACAGAGGGGCTGAAACAGAGGGGCTGAAACAGAGGGGCTGAATCAGAGGGGTGAAACAGAGGGGCTGAATCAGAGGGGCTGAAACAGAGGGCGAGAAACAGAGGGGCTGAAACAGAGGGCGAGAAACAGAGGGGCTGAAACAGAGGGCGAGAAACAGAGGGGCTGAAACAGAGGGGCTGAAACAGAGTGGCTGAAACAGAGGGCGAGAAACAGAGAGGTTGAAACAGAGGGCGAGAAACAGAGGGGCTGAAACAGAGGGCGAGAAACAGAGTTGCTGAAACAGAGGGCGAGAAACAGAGGGGCTGAAACAGAGGGGCTGGAACAGACGGGCTGAAACAGAGGGCAAAAAACAGAGGGGCTGAACAGAGGGCGAGAAACAGGGGGTGAGAAACAGAGGCAAGAAACAGAGGGGCTGAAACAGAGGGCAAAAAACAGAGGGGCTGAAACAGAGGTCGAGAAACAGAGGGTGAGAAACAGAGGGCGAGAAACAGATGGGATGAAACAGAGGGGTTGAAACAGAGGGGCTGAAATAGAGGGGCTGAAACCGAGGGGCTGAATCAGAGGGGCTGCAACAGAGGGGCTGAATCAGAGGGGCTGACACAGAGTCCGAGAAAGAGAGGGGCTGAATCAGAGGGGCTGAAACAGAGGGCGAGAAACAGAAAGACTGAAACAGAGGGCGAGAAACAGAGGGGCTGAAACAGAGGGGCTGAAACAGATGGTGAGAAACAGAGGGGATTAAACAGAGGGCGAGAAAAGAGTGGCTGAAACAGAGGGGCTGAAACAGAGGGGCTGAATCAGAGGGGCTGATTCAGAGGGGCTGAAACAGAGGGGCTGAATGAGAGGGGCTGAAACAGAGGGCGAGAAACAGAGTGGCTGAAACAGAGGGCGAGAAACAGACGGGCAGAAACAGAGGGCGAGAAACAGAGGGGCTGAAACAGAGGGGCTGAAACAGAGAGCGCGAAACAGAGGGACTGAAACAGAGGGCGAGAAACAGAGGGGCTGAAACAGACGGCGAGAAACAGAGGGCGAGAAACAGAGGGGCTGAAACAGAGGGCAAGAAACAGAGGGGCTGAAACTGAGTGGCTGAAACAGAAGGGCTGAAACAGAGGGGCTGAAACAGAGGGCGAGAAACAGAGGGGCTGAATCAGAGGGGCTGAATCAGAGGAGCTGAAACAGAGGGGCTGAAACAGAGGGCGAGAAACAGAGGGGCTGAAACAGAGGGCGAGAAACAGAGGGCGAGAAACAGAGAGGCTGAAACAGAGGGGCTGAAACAGAGGGGCTGAAACAAAGCGGCTGATACAGAGGGTGAGAAACAGAGGGGCTGAAACAGAGGGCGAGAAACAGAGTCGCTGAAACATGGCGAGAAACAGAGGGGCTGAAACAGAGGGGCTGAAACAGAGGGGCTGAAACAGAGGGGCTGAAACAGAGGGCAAGAAACAGAGGGGCTGAAACAGAGGGCGCGAAACAGAGGGGCAGAAACAGAGGGCAAGAAACAGAGGGGCTGAAACAGAGGGCGAGAAACAGAGGGGCTGAAACAGAGGGGCTGAAACAGAGGGGCTGAAAAAGAGGGGCTGAATCAGAGGGCGAGAAACAGAGGGGCTGAAACAGAGGGGTTGAAACAGAGGGGCTGAATCAGAGGGGCTGATTCAGAGGGGCTGAAACAGAGGGGCTGAATCAGAGGGGCTGAAACAGTGGGCGAGAAACAGAGTGGCTGAAACAGAGGGCGAGAAACAGACGGGCAGAAACAGAGGGCGAGAAACAGAGGGGCTGAAACAGAGGGGCTGAAACAGAGAGCGCGAAACAGAGGGCGAGAAACAGAGGGGCTGAAACAGACGGCGAGAAACAGAGGGGCTGAATCAGAGGGCGACAAACAGAGGGGCTGAAACAGAGGGCAAGAAACAGAGGGGCTGAAACTGAGTGGCTGAAACAGAAGGGCTGAAACAGAGGGGCTGAAACAGAGGGCGAGAAACAGAGGGGCTGAAACTGAGTGGCTGAAACAGAAGGGCTGAAACAGAGGGGCTGAAACAGAGGGCGAGAAACAGAGGGCGAGAAACAGAGGGGCTGAATCAGAGGGGCTGAATCAGAGGGGCTGAAACAGAGGGGCTGAAACAGAGGGCGAGAAACAGAGGGGCTGAAACAGACGGCGAGAAACAGAGGGGCTGAATCAGAGGGCGACAAACAGAGGGGCTGAAACAGAGGGCAAGAAACAGAGGGGCTGAAACTGAGTGGCTGAAACAGAAGGGCTGAAACAGAGGGGCTGAAACAGAGGGCGAGAAACAGAGGGGCTGAATCAGAGGGTCTGAATCAGAGGAGCTGAAACAGAGGGGCTGAAAGAGAGCGCGAGAAACAGAGGGGCTGAAACAGAGGGCGAGAAACAGAGGGCGAGAAACAGAGAGGCTGAAACAGAGGGGCTGAAACAGAGGGGCTGAAACAATGCGGCTGATACAGAGGGTGAGAAACAGAGGGGCTGAAACAGAGGGCGAGAAACAGAGTCGCTGAAACATGGCGAGAAACAGAGGGGCTGAAACAGAGGGGCTGAAACAGAGGGGCTGAAACAGAGGGGCTGAAACAGAGGGCAAGAAACAGAGGGGCTGAAACAGAGGGCGAGAAACAGAGGGGCTGAAACAGAGGGCGAGAAACAGAGGGGCTGAAACAGAGGGGCTGAAACAGAGGGCAAGAAACAGAGGGGCTGAAACAGAGGGCGAGAAACAGAGGGGCTGAAACAGAGGGCGAGAAACAGAGGGGCTGAAACAGAGGGGCTGAAACAGAGGGGCTGAAACAGAGGGCGAGAAACAGAGAGGCTGAAACAGAGGGCGAGAAACAGAGTGGCTGAAACAGAGGGCAAGAAACAGAGGGGCTGAAACAGAGGGCGAGAAACAGAGGGGCTGAAACAGAGGGCGAGAAACAGTGGGGCAGAAACAGAGGGCGAGAATCGGAGGGGCTGAAACAGAGGGGCTGCAACAGAGGGGCTGAAACAGAGGGCGAGAAACAGAGGGGCTGAAACAGAGGGCGAGAAACAGAGGGGCTGAAACAGAGGGCGAGAAACAGAGGGCGAGAAACAGAGGGGCTGAAACAGAGGGGCTGAAACAGAGGAGCTGAAACAGAGGGGATGAAACAGAGGGCGAGAAACAGAGGGGCTGAAACAGAGGGGCTGAAACAGAGGAGCTGAAACAGAGGGCGAGAAACAGAGAGGCTGAAACAGAGGGCGAGAAACAGACGGGCTGAAACAGAGGGCGAGAAACAGAGGGGCTGAAACAGAGGGGCTGAAACAGTGGGGCTGAAACAGAGGGCGAGAAACAGAGGGGCTGAAACAGAGGGGCTGAAACAGAGGAGCTGAAACAGAGGGCGAGAAACAGAGAGGCTGAAACAGAGGGCGAGAAACAGAGTGGCTGAAACAGAGGGCAAGAAACAGAGGGGCTGAAACAGAGGGCGAGAAACAGAGGGGCTGAAACAGAGGGGCTGAAACAGAGGGGCTGAAACAGAGGCGCTGAAACAGAGGGGCTGAACCAGAAGGGCTGAAACAGAGGGCGAGAAACAGAGGGGCTGAAACAGAGGGCCAGAAACAGAGGGCGAGAAACAGAGGGACTGAAACTGAGGGGCTGAAACAGTGGGGCTGAAACAGAGGGCGAGAAACAGAGCGGCTGAAACAGAGGGCGAGAAACAGAGGGGCTGAAACAAAGGGGCTGAAACAGTGGGGCTGAAACAGAGGGGCTGAAACAGAGGGCGAGAAACAGAGGGGCTGAAACAGAGGGGCTGAAACAGAGGGGCTGAAACAGAGGGTGAGAAACAGAGGGGCTGAAACAGAGGGCGAGAAACAGAGGGGCTGAAACAGAGGGGCTGAAACAGAGGGGCTGAAACAGAGGGCGAGAAACAGGGGCTGAAACAGAGGGCGAGAAACAGAGGGGCTGAAACAGAGGGCGAGAAACAGAGGCGTCTGAATCAGAGGGGCTGAAACAGAGGGCGAGAAACAGAGGGGCTGAAACAGAGGGCGAGAAACAGAGGGGCTGAAACAGAGGGCGAGAAACAGAGGGTGAGAAACAGGGGCTGAAACAGAGGGCGAGAAACAGAGGGGCTGAAACAGAGGGGCTGAAACAGAGGGGCTGAATCAGAGGGGCTGAAACAGAGGGGCTGAATCAGACGGGCTGAAACAGAGGGCGAGAAACAGAGGGGCTGAAACAGAGGGCGAGAAACAGAGGGTGAGAAACAGGGGCTGAAACAGAGGGCGAGAAACAGAGGGGCTGAAACAGAGGGGCTGAAACAGAGGGGCTGAAACAGAGGGGCTGAAACAGAGGGGCTGAAACAGAGGGCGAGAAACAGAGGGGCTGAATCAGAGGGGCTGAATCAGAGGGGCCGAAAGAGAGGGGCTGAAACAGTGGGCGAGAAACTAAGGGACTGAAACAGCGGGCGAGAAACAGAGTGCGAGAAACAGAGGGGCTGAAACAGAGGGGCTGAAACAGACGTGCTGAAACAGAGAGCCTGAAACAGAGGGGCTGAAACAGAGGGTGAGAAACAGATGGGCTGAAACAGAGGGCTGAAACAGAGGGGCTGAAAAAGAGGGCGAAAAATAGAGGGGCTGAAACAGAGGGCGAGAAACAGAGGGGGTGAAACAGAGGGGCTGAAACAGAGGGGCTGAAACAGAGGGGCTGAAACAGGGTGGCTGAAACAGAGGGGCTGAAACAGAGGTGCTGAAACAGAGGGGCTGAAACAGAGGGCGAGAAACAGAGGGGCTGAAACAGAGGGCGAGAAACAGAGGGGCTGAAACAGAGGGGCTGAAACAGAGGGCGAGAAACAGAGGGGCTGAAACAGAGGGCGAGAAACAGAGGGGCTGAAATAGAGGGCGAGAAATAGAGGGGCTGAAACAGAGGGTCTGAAACAGAGGGCGAGAAACAGAGGGGCTGAATCAGAGGGGCTGAATCAGAGGGGCTGAAACAGAGGGGCTGAAACAGAGGGCGAGAAACAGAGGGGCTGAAACAGACGGCGAGAAACAGAGGGGCTGAATCAGAGGGCGACAAACAGAGGGGCTGAAACAGAGGGCAAGAAACAGAGGGGCTGAAACTGAGTGGCTGAAACAGAAGGGCTGAAACAGAGGGGCTGAAACAGAGGGCGAGAAACAGAGGGGCTGAATCAGAGGGGCTGAATCAGAGGAGCTGAAACAGAGGGGCTGAAAGAGAGCGCGAGAAACAGAGGGGCTGAAACAGAGGGCGAGAAACAGAGGGCGAGAAACAGAGAGGCTGAATCAGAGGGGCTGAAACAGAGGGGCTGAAACAAAGCGGCTGATACAGAGGGTGAGAAACAGAGGGGCTGAAACAGAGGGCGAGAAACAGAGTCGCTGAAACATGGCGAGAAACAGAGGGGCTGAAACAGAGGGGCTGAAACAGAGGGGCTGAAACAGAGGGGCTGAAACAGAGGGCAAGAAACAGAGGGGCTGAAACAGAGGGCGAGAAACAGAGGGGCTGAAACAGAGGGCGAGAAACAGAGGGGCTGAAACAGAGGGGCTGAAACAGAGGGGCTGAAACAGAGGGCGAGAAACAGAGAGGCTGAAACAGAGGGCGAGAAACAGAGTGGCTGAAACAGAGGGCAAGAAACAGAGGGGCTGAAACAGAGGGCGAGAAACAGAGGGGCTGAAACAGAGGGCGAGAAACAGTGGGGCAGAAACAGAGGGCGAGAATCGGAGGGGCTGAAACAGAGGGGCTGCAACAGAGGGGCTGAAACAGAGGGCGAGAAACAGAGGGGCTGAAACAGAGGGCGAGAAACAGAGGGGCTGAAACAGAGGGCGAGAAACAGAGGCCGAGAAACAAAGGGGCTGAAACAGAGGGCGAGAAACAGAGGGGCTGAAACAGAGGGGCTGAAACAGAGGGGCTGAAACAGAGGGTGAGAAACAGAGGGGCTGAAACAGAGGGGCTGAAACAGAGGAGCTGAAACAGAGGGGATGAAACAGAGGGCGAGAAACAGAGGGGCTGAAACAGAGGGGCTGAAACAGAGGAGCTGAAACAGAGGGCGAGAAACAGAGAGGCTGAAACAGAGAGCGAGAAACAGACGGGCTGAAACAGAGGGCGAGAAACAGAGGGGCTGAAACAGAGGGGCTGAAACAGTGGGGCTGAAACAGAGGGCGAGAAACAGAGGGGCTGAAACAGAGGCCTGAAACAGAGGAGCTGAAACAGAGGGCGAGAAACAGAGAGGCTGAAACAGAGGGCGAGAAACAGAGTGGCTGAAACAGAGGGCAAGAAACAGAGGGGCTGAAACAGAGGGCGAGAAACAGAGGGGCTGAAACAGAGGGGCTGAAACAGAGGGGCTGAAACAGAGGCGCTGAAACAGAGGGGCTGAACCAGAAGGGCTGAAACAGAGGGCGAGAAACAGAGGGGCTGAAACAGAGGGCCAGAAACAGAGGGCGAGAAACAGAGGGACTGAAACTGAGGGGCTGAAACAGTGGGGCTGAAACAGAGGGCGAGAAACAGAGCGGCTGAAACAGAGGGCGAGAAACAGAGGGGCTGAAACAAAGGGGCTGAAACAGTGGGGCTGAAACAGAGGGGCTGAAACAGAGGGCGAGAAATAGAGGGGCTGAAACAGAGGGTGAGAAACAGAGGGGCTGAAACAGAGGGCGAGAAACAGAGGGGCTGAAACAGAGGGGCTGAAACAGAGGGGCTGAAACAGAGGGCGAGAAACAGGGGCTGAAACAGAGGGCGAGAAACAGAGGGGCTGAAACAGAGGGCGAGAAACAGAGGCGTCTGAATCAGAGGGGCTGAAACAGAGGGCGAGAAACAGAGGGGCTGAAACAGAGGGCGAGAAACACAGGGGCTGAAACAGAGGGCGAGAAACAGAGGGTGAGAAACAGGGGCTGAAACAGAGGGCGAGAAACAGAGGGGCTGAAACAGAGGGGCTGAAACAGAGGGGCTGAATCAGAGGGGCTGAAACAGAGGGGCTGAATCAGACGGGCTGAAACAGAGGGCGAGAAACAGAGGGGCTGAAACAGAGGGCGAGAAACAGAGGGTGAGAAACACGGGCTGAAAAAGAGGGCGAGAAACAGAGGGGCTGAAACAGAGGGGCTGAAACAGAGGGGCTGAAACAGAGGGCGAGAAACAGAGGGGCTGAATCAGAGGGGCTGAATCAGAGGGGCCGAAAGAGAGGGGCTGAAACAGTGGGCGAGAAACTAAGGGACTGAAACAGCGGGCGAGAAACAGAGTGCGAGAAACAGAGGGGCTGAAACAGAGGGGCTGAAACAGACGGGCAGAAACAGAGAGCCTGAAACAGAGGGGCTGAAACAGAGGGTGAGAAACAGATGGGCTGAAACAGAGGGCTGAAACAGAGGGGCTGAAAAAGAGGGCGAAAAATAGAGGGGCTGAAACAGAGGGCGAGAAACAGAGGGGGTGAAACAGAGGGGCTGAAACAGAGGGGCTGAAACAGAGGGGCTGAAACAGGGTGGCTGAAACAGAGGGGCTGAAACAGAGGTGCTGAAACAGAGGGGCTGAAACAGAGGGCGAGAAACAGAGGGGCTGAAACAGAGGGCGAGAAACAGAGGGGCTGAAACAGAGGGGCTGAAACATAGGGCGAGAAACAGAGGGGCTGAAACAGAGGGCGAGAAACAGAGGGGCTGAAATAGAGGGCGAGAAATAGAGGGGCTGAAACAGAGGGTCTGAAACAGAGGGCGAGAAACAGAGGGGCTGAATCAGAGGGGCTGAATCAGAGGGGCTGAAACAGAGGGGCTGAAACAGAGGGCGAGAAACAAAGGGGCTGAAACAGCGGGCGAGAAACAGAGGGGCTGAAACAGAGCGACTGAAACAGACGGGCTGAAACAGAGAGCCTGAAACAGAGGGCGAGAAACAGAGGGGCTGAAACAGAGGGCGAAAAACAGAGGGGCTGAAACAGAGGGCGAGAAACAGAGGGGATGAAACAGAGGGGCTGAAACAGAGGGGCTGAAACAGAGGGGCTGAATCAGAGGGGCTGAAACAGAGGGGCTGAATCAGAGGGGCTGAAACAGAGGGCGAGAAACAGAGGGGCTGAAACAGAGGGCGAGAAACAGAGGGACTGAAACAGAGGGCGAGAAACAGAGGGGCTGAAACCGAGGGGCTGAAACAGAGTGGCTGAAACAGAGGGCGAGAAACAGGGAGTTTGAAACAGAGGGCGAGAAACAGAGGGGCTGAAACAGAGGGCGAGAAACAGAGGGGCTGAAACAGAGGGCGAGAAACAGAGGGGCTGAAACAGAGGGGCTGAAACAGACGGGCTGAAACAGAGGGCAAAAAACAGAGGGGCTGAAACAGAGGGCGAGAAACAGGGGGTGAGAAACAGAGGGCGAGAAACAGAGGGGCTGAAACAGAGGGCAAAAAACAGAGAGGCTGAAACAGAGGGCGAGAAACAGAGGGAGAGAAACAGAGGGCGAGAAACAGATGGGATGAAACAGAGGGGCTGAAACAGAGGGGCTGAAAGAGAGGGGCTGAAACAGAGGGGCTTAATCAGAGGGGCTGCAACAGAGGGGCTGAATCAGAGGGGCTGACACAGAGTGCGAGAAAGAGAGGGGCTGAAACAAAGGGCGAGAAACAGATGGGCTGAAACAGAGGGCGAGAACCAGACGGGCAGAAACAGAGGGCGAAAAACAGAGGGGCTGAAACAGAGGGCGAGAAACAGAGGGGGTGAAACAGAGGGGCTGAAACAGAGGGGCTGAAACAGAGGGCGAGAAACAGAGGGGCTGAAACAGAGGGCGAGAAACAGAGGGGCTGAAACAGAGGGGCTGAAACAGAGGGCGAGAAACAGAGGGGCTGAAACAGAGGGCGAGAAACAGAGGGGCTGAAATAGAGGGCGAGAAATAGAGGGGCTGAAACAGAGGGGCTGAAACAGAGGGCGAGAAACAGAGGGGCTGAATCAGAGGGGCTGAATCAGAGGGGCTGAAACAGAGGGGCTGAAACAGAGGGCGAGAAACAAAGGGGCTGAAACAGCGGGCGAGAAACAGAGGGCCAAAAACAGAGGGGCTGAAACAGAGGGACTGAAACAGACGGGCTGAAACAGAGAGCCTGAAACAGAGGGCGAGAAACAGAGGGGCTGAAACAGAGGGTGAAAAACAGAGGGGCTGAAACAGAGGGCGAGAAACAGAGGGGATGAAACAGAGGGGCTGAAACAGAGGGGCTGAAACAGAGGGGCTGAATCAGAGGGGCTGAAACAGAGGGGCTGAATCAGAGGGGCTGAAACAGAGGGCGAGAAACAGAGGGGCTGAAACAGAGGGCGAGAAACAGAGGGACTGAGACAGAGGGCGAGAAACAGAGGGGCTGAAACAGAGGGGCTGAAACAGAGTGGCTGAAACAGAGGGCGAGAAACAGGGAGGTTGAAACAGAGGGCGAGAAACAGAGGGGCTGAAACAGAGGGCGAGAAACAGAGGGGCTGAAAAAAGGCCAGAAACAGAGGGGCTGAAACAGAGGGGCTGAAACAGACGGGCTGAAAAAGAGGGCAAAAAACAGAGGGGCTGAAATAGAGGGCGAGAAACAGGGGGTGAGAAACAGAGGGCGAGAAACAGAGGGGCTGAAACAGAGGGCAAAAAACAGAGGGGCTGAAACAGAGGGCGAGAAACAGAGGGTGAGAAACAGAGGGCGAGAAACAGATGGGATGAAACAGAGGGGCTGAAACAGAGGGGCTGAAATAGAGGGGCTGAAACAGAGGGGCTGAATCAGACGGGCTGCAACAGAGGGGCTGAATCAGAGGGGCTGACACAGAGTGCGAGAAAGAGAGGGGCTGAAACAGAGGGCGAGAAACAGATGGGCTGAAACAGAGGGTGAGAACCAGACGGGCAGAAACAGAGGGCGAGAAACAGAGGGGCTGAAACAGAGGGGCTGAAACAGAGGGGCTGAAACAGAGGGCGAGAAACAGAGGGGCTGAAACAGAGGGCAAGAAACAGAGGGGCTGAAACTGAGTGGCTGAAACAGAAGGGCTGAAACAGAGGGGCTGAAACAGAGGGCGAGAAACAGAGGGGCTGAATCAGAGGGGCTGAATCAGAGGAGCTGAAACAGAGGGGCTGAAACAGAGGGCGAGAAACAGAGGGGCTGAAACAGAGGGCGAGAAACAGAGGGCGAGAAACAGAGAGGCTGAAACAGAGGGGCTGAAACAGAGGGGCTGAAACAAAGCGGCTGATACAGAGGGTGAGAAACAGAGGGGCTGAAACAGAGGGCGAGAAACAGAGTCGCTGAAACATGGCGAGAAACAGAGGGGCTGAAACAGAGGGGCTGAAACAGAGGGGCTGAAACAGAGGGGCTGAAACAGAGGGCAAGAAACAGAGGGGCTGAAACAGAGGGCGCGAAACAGAGGGGCAGAAACAGAGGGCGAGAAACAGAGGGGCTGAAACAGAGGGCGAGAAACAGAGGGGCTGAAACAGAGGGGCTGAAACAGAGGGGCTGAAAAAGAGGGCGAGAAACAGAGAGGCTGAAACAGAGGGCGAGAAACAGAGGGGCTGAAACAGAGGGGCTGAAACAGAGGGGCTGAATCAGAGGGGCTGATTCAGAGGGGCTGAAACAGAGGGGCTGAATCAGAGGGGCTGAAACAGTGGGCGAGAAACAGAGTGGCTGAAACAGAGGGCGAGAAACAGACGGGCAGAAACAGAGGGCGAGAAACAGAGGGGCTGAAACAGAGGGGCTGAAACAGAGAGCGCGAAACAGAGGGCGAGAAACAGAGGGGCTGAAACAGACGGCGAGAAACAGAGGGGCTGAATCAGAGGGCGACAAACAGAGGGGCTGAAACAGAGGGCAAGAAACAGAGGGGCTGAAACTGAGTGGCTGAAACAGAAGGGCTGAAACAGAGGGGCTGAAACAGAGGGCGAGAAACAGAGGGGCTGAAACTGAGTGGCTGAAACAGAAGGGCTGAAACAGAGGGGCTGAAACAGAGGGCGAGAAACAGAGGGCGAGAAACAGAAGGGCTGAAACGGAGGGGCTGAAACAGAGGGCGAGAAACAGAGGGGCTGAATCAGAGGGGCTAAATCAGAGGAGCTGAAACAGAGGGGCTGAAAGAGAGCGCGAGAAACAGAGGGGCTGAAACAGAGGGCGAGAAACAGAGGGCGAGAAACAGAGAGGCTGAAACAGAGGGGCTGAAACAGAGGGGCTGAAACAAAGCGGCTGATACAGAGGGTGAGAAACAGAGGGGCTGAAACAGAGGGCGAGAAACAGAGTCGCTGAAACATGGCGAGAAACAGAGGGGCTGAAACAGAGGGGCTGAAACAGAGGGGCTGAAACAGAGGGGCTGAAACAGAGGGCAAGAAACAGAGGGGCTGAAACAGAGGGCGAGAAACAGAGGGGCTGAAACAGAGGGCGAGAAACAGAGGGGCTGAAACAGAGGGGCTGAAACAGAGGGGCTGAAACAGAGGGCGAGAAACAGAGAGGCTGAAACAGAGGGCGAGAAACAGAGTGGCTGAAACAGAGGGCAAGAAACAGAGGGGCTGAAACAGAGGGCGAGAAACAGAGGGGCTGAAACAGAGGGCGAGAAACAGTGGGGCAGAAACAGAGGGCGAGAATCGGATGGGCTGAAACAGAGGGGCTGCAACAGAGGGGCTGAAACAGAGGGCGAGAAACAGAGGGGCTGAAACAGAGGGCGAGAAACAGAGGGGCTGAAACAGAGGGCGAGAAACAGAGGGCGAGAAACAGAGGGGCTGAAACAGAGGGGCTGAAACAGAGGAGCTGAAACAGAGGGGATGAAACAGAGGGCGAGAAGCAGAGGGGCTGAAACAGAGGGGCTGAAACAGAGGAGCTGAAACAGAGGGCGAGAAACAGACGGGCTGAAACAGAGGGCGAGAAACAGAGGGGCTGAAACAGAGGGGCTGAAACAGTGGGGCTGAAACAGAGGGCGAGAAACAGAGGGGCTGAAACAGAGGGGCTGAAACAGAGGAGCTGAAACAGAGGGCGAGAAACAGAGAGGCTGAAACAGAGGGCGAGAAACAGAGTGGCTGAAACAGAGGGCAAGAAACAGAGGGGCTGAAACAGAGGGCGAGAAACAGAGGGGCTGAAACAGAGGGGCTGAAACAGAGGGGCTGAAACAGAGGCGCTGAAACAGAGGGGCTGAACCAGAAGGGCTGAAACAGAGGGCGAGAAACAGAGGGGCTGAAACAGAGGGCCAGAAACAGAGGGCGAGAAACAGAGGGACTGAAACTGAGGGGCTGAAACAGTGGGGCTGAAACAGAGGGCGAGAAACAGAGCGGCTGAAACAGAGGGCGAGAAACAGAGGGGCTGAAACAAAGGGGCTGAAACAGTGGGGCTGAAACAGAGGGGCTGAAACAGAGGGCGAGAAATAGAGGGGCTGAAACAGAGGGTGAGAAACAGAGGGGCTGAAACAGAGGGCGAGAAACAGAGGGGCTGAAACAGAGGGGCTGAAACAGAGGGGCTGAAACAGAGGGCGAGAAACACGGGCCGAAACAGAGGGCGAGAAACAGAGGGGCTGAAACAGAGGGCGAGAAACAGAGGCGTCTGAATCAGAGGGGCTGAAACAGAGGGCGAGAAACAGAGGGGCTGAAACAGAGGGCGAGAAACAGAGGGGCTGAAACAGAGGGCGAGAAACAGAGGGTGAGAAACAGGGGCTGAAACAGAGGGCGAGAAACAGAGGGGCTGAAACAGAGGGGCTGAAACAGAGGGGCTGAATCAGAGGGGCTGAAACAGAGGGGCTGAATCAGACGGGCTGAAACAGAGGGCGAGAAACAGAGGGGCTGAAACAGAGGGCGAGAAACAGAGGGTGAGAAACAGGGGCTGAAACAGAGGGCGAGAAACAGAGGGGCTGAAACAGAGGGGCTGAAACAGAGGGGCTGAAACAGAGGGGCTGAAACAGAGGGCGAGAAACAGAGGGGCTGAATCAGAGGGGCTGAATCTGAGGGGCCGAAAGAGAGGGGCTGAAACAGTGGGCGAGAAACTAAGGGACTGAAACAGCGGGCGAGAAACAGAGTGCGAGAAACAGAGGGGCTGAAACAGAGGGGCTGAAACAGACGGGCTGAAACAGAGAGCCTGAAACAGAGGGGCTGAAACAGAGGGTGAGAAACAGATGGGCTGAAACAGAGGGCTGAAACAGAGGGGCTGAAAAAGAGGGCGAAAAATAGAGGGGCTGAAACAGAGGGTGAGAAACAGAGGGGGTGAAACAGAGGGGCTGAAACAGAGGGGCTGAAACAGAGGGGCTGAAACAGGGTGGCTGAAACAGAGGGGCTGAAACAGAGGTGCTGAAACAGAGGGGCTGAAACAGAGGGCGAGAAACAGAGGGGCTGAAACAGAGGGCGAGAAACAGAGGGGCTGAAACAGAGGGGCTGAAACAGAGGGCGAGAAACAGAGGGGCTGAAACAGAGGGCGAGAAACAGAGGGGCTGAAATAGAGGGCGAGAAATAGAGGGGCTGAAACAGAGGGTCTGAAACAGAGGGCGAGAAACAGAGGGGCTGAATCAGAGGGGCTGAATCAGAGGGGCTGAAACAGAGGGGCTGAAACAGAGGGCGAGAAACAGAGGGGCTGAAACAGACGGCGAGAAACAGAGGGGCTGAATCAGAGGGCGACAAACAGAGGGGCTGAAACAGAGGGCAAGAAACAGAGGGGCTGAAACTGAGTGGCTGAAACAGAAGGGCTGAAACAGAGGGGCTGAAACAGAGGGCGAGAAACAGAGGGGCTGAATCAGAGGGGCTGAATCAGAGGAGCTGAAACAGAGGGGCTGAAAGAGAGCGCGAGAAACAGAGGGGCTGAAACAGAGGGCGAGAAACAGAGGGCGAGAAACAGAGAGGCTGAAACAGAGGGGCTGAAACAGAGGGGCTGAAACAAAGCGGCTGATACAGAGGGTGAGAAACAGAGGGGCTGAAACAGAGGGCGAGAAACAGAGTCGCTGAAACATGGCGAGAAACAGAGGGGCTGAAACAGAGGGGCTGAAACAGAGGGGCTGAAACAGAAGGGCTGAAACAGAGGGCAAGAAACAGAGGGGCTGAAACAGAGGGCGAGAAACAGAGGGGCTGAAACAGAGGGCGAGAAACAGAGGGGCTGAAACAGAGGGGCTGAAACAGAGGGGCTGAAACAGAGGGCGAGAAACAGAGAGGCTGAAACAGAGGGCGAGAAACAGAGTGGCTGAAACAGAGGGCAAGAAACAGAGGGGCTGAAACAGAGGGCGAGAAACAGAGGGGCTGAAACAGAGGGCGAGAAACAGTGGGGCAGAAACAGAGGGCGAGAATCGGAGGGGCTGAAACAGAGGGGCTGCAACAGAGGGGCTGAAACAGAGGGCGAGAAACAGAGGGGCTGAAACAGAGGGCGAGAAACAGAGGGGCTGAAACAGAGGGCGAGAAACAGAGGGCGAGAAACAGAGGGGCTGAAACAGAGGGCGAGAAACAGAGGGGCTGAAACAGAGGGGCTGAAACAGAGGGGCTGAAACAGAGGGTGAGAAACAGAGGGGCTGAAACAGAGGGGCTGAAACAGAGGAGCTGAAACAGAGGGGATGAAACAGAGGGCGAGAAACAGAGGGGCTGAAACAGAGGGGCTGAAACAGAGGAGCTGAAACAGAGGGCGAGAAACAGAGAGGCTGAAACAGAGGGCGAGAAACAGACGGGCTGAAACAGAGGGCGAGAAACAGAGGGGCTGAAACAGAGGGGCTGAAACAGTGGGGCTGAAACAGAGGGCGAGAAACAGAGGGGCTGAAACAGAGGCCTGAAACAGAGGAGCTGAAACAGAGGGCGAGAAACAGAGAGGCTGAAACAGAGGGCGAGAAACAGAGTGGCTGAAACAGAGGGCGAGAAACAGAGAGGCTGAAACAGAGGGCGAGAAACAGAGGGGCTGAAACAGAGGGGCTGAAACAGAGGGGCTGAAACAGAGGCGCTGAAACAGAGGGGCAGAACCAGAAGGGCTGAAACAGAGGGCGAGAAACAGAGGGGCTGAAACAGAGGGCCAGAAACAGAGGGCGAGAAACAGAGGGACTGAAACTGAGGGGCTGAAACAGAGGGGCTGAAACAGAGGGCGAGAAACAGAGCGGCTGAAACAGAGGGCGAGAAACAGAGGGGCTGAAACAAAGGGGCTGAAACAGTGGGGCTGAAACAGAGGGGCTGAAACAGAGGGCGAGAAATAGAGGGGCTGAAACAGAGGGTGAGAAACAGAGGGGCTGAAACAGAGGGCGAGAAACAGAGGGGCTGAAACAGAGGGGCTGAAACAGAGGGGCTGAAACAGAGGGCGAGAAACAGGGGCTGAAACAGAGGGCGAGAAACAGAGGGGCTGAAACAGAGGGCGAGAAACAGAGGCGTCTGAATCAGAGGGGCTGAAACAGAGGGCGAGAAACAGAGGGGCTGAAACAGAGGGCGAGAAACAGAGGGGCTGAAACAGAGGGCGAGAAACAGAGGGTGAGAAACAGGGGCTGAAACAGAGGGCGAGAAACAGAGGGGCTGAAACAGAGGGGCTGAAACAGAGGGGCTGAATCAGAGGGGCTGAAACAGAGGGGCTGAATCAGACGGGCTGAAACAGAGGGCGAGAAACAGAGGGGCTGAAACAGAGGGCGAGAAACAGAGGGTGAGAAACAGGGGCTGAAACAGAGGGCGAGAAACAGAGGGTCTGAAACAGAGGGGCTGAAACAGAGGGGCTGAAACAGAGGGCGAGAAACAGAGGGGCTGAATCAGAGGGGCTGAATCAGAGGGGCCGAAAGAGAGGGGCTGAAACAGTGGGCGAGAAACTAAGGGACTGAAACAGCGGGCGAGAAACAGAGTGCGAGAAACAGAGGGGCTGAAACAGAGGGGCTGAAACAGACGGGCTGAAACAGAGAGCCTGAAACAGAGGGGCTGAAACAGAGGGTGAGAAACAGATGGGCTGAAACAGAGGGCTGAAACAGAGGGGCTGAAAAAGAGGGTGAAAAATAGAGGGGCTGAAACAGAGGGCGAGAAACAGAGGGGGTGAAACAGAGGGGCTGAAACAGAGGGGCTGAAACAGAGGGGCTGAAACAGGGTGGCTGAAACAGAGGGGCTGAAACAGAGGTGCTGAAACAGAGGGGCTGAAACAGAGGGCGAGAAACAGAGGGGCTGAAACAGAGGGCGAGAAACAGAGGGGCTGAAACAGAGGGGCTGAAACAGAGGGCGAGAAACAGAGGGGCTGAAACAGAGGGCGAGAAACAGAGGGGCTGAAATAGAGGGCGAGAAATAGAGGGGCTGAAACAGAGGGTCTGAAACAGAGGGCGAGAAACAGAGGGGCTGAATCAGAGGGGCTGAATCAGAGGGGCTGAAACAGAGGGGCTGAAACAGAGGGCGAGAAACAAAGGGGCTGAAACAGCGGGCGAGAAACAGAGGGGCTGAAACAGAGCGACTGAAACAGACGGGCTGAAACAGAGAGCCTGAAACAGAGGGCGAGAAACAGAGGGGCTGAAACAGAGGGCGAAAAACAGAGGGGCTGAAACAGAGGGCGAGAAACAGAGGGGATGAAACAGAGGGGCTGAAACAGAGGGGCTGAAACAGAGGGGCTGAATCAGAGGGGCTGAAACAGAGGGGCTGAATCAGAGGGGCTGAAACAGAGGGCGTGAAACAGAGGGGCTGAAACAGAGGGCGAGAAACAGAGGGACTGAAACAGAGGGCGAGAAACAGAGGGGCTGAAACAGAGGGGCTGAAACAGAGTGGCTGAAACAGAGGGCGAGAAACAGGGAGTTTGAAACAGAGGGCGAGAAACAGAGGGGCTGAAACAGAGGGCGAGAAACAGAGGGGCTGAAACAGAGGGCGAGAAACAGAGGGGCTGAAACAGAGGGGCTGAAACAGACGGGCTGAAACAGAGGGCAAAAAACAGAGGGGCTGAAACAGAGGGCGAGAAACAGGGGGTGAGAAACAGAGGGCGAGAAACAGAGGGGCTGAAACAGAGGGCAAAAAACAGAGAGGCTGAAACAGAGGGCGAGAAACAGAGGGAGAGAAACAGAGGGCGAGAAACAGATGGGATGAAACAGAGGGGCTGAAACAGAGGGGCTGCAACAGAGCGGCTGAATCAGAGGGGCTGACACAGAGTGCGAGAAAGAGAGGGGCTGAAACAAAGGGCGAGAAACAGATGGGCTGAAACAGAGGGCGAGAACCAGACGGGCAGAAACAGAGGGCGAAAAACAGAGGGGCTGAAACAGAGGGCGAGAAACAGAGGGGGTGAAACAGAGGGGCTGAAACAGAGGGGCTGAAACAGAGGGCAAAAAACAGAGAGGCTGAAACAGAGGGCGAGAAACAGAGGGAGAGAAACAGAGGGCGAGAAACAGATGGGTTGAAACAGAGGGGCTTAATCAGAGGGGCTGCAACAGAGGGGCTGAATCAGAGTGGCTGACACAGAGTGCGAGAAAGAGAGGGGCTGAAACAAAGGGCGAGAAACAGATGGGCTGAAACAGAGGGCGAGAACCAGACGGGCAGAAACAGAGGGCGAAAAACAGAGGGGCTGAAACAGAGGGCGAGAAACAGAGGGGGTGAAACAGAGGGGCTGAAACAGAGGGGCTGAAACAGAGGGCGAGAAACAGAGGGGCTGAAACAGAGGGCGAGAAACAGAGGGGCTGAAACAGAGGGGCTGAAACAGAGGGCGAGAAACAGAGGGGCTGAAACAGAGGGCGAGAAACAGAGGGGCTGAAATAGAGGGCGAGAAATAGAGGGGCTGAAACAGAGGGGCTGAAACAGAGGGCGAGAAACAGAGGGGCTGAATCAGAGGGGCTGAATCAGAGGGGCTGAAACAGAGGGGCTGAAACAGAGGGCGAGAAACAACGGGGCTGAAACACAGGGTGAAAAACAGAGGGGCTGAAACAGAGGGCGAGAAATAGAGGGGATGAAACAGAGGGGCTGAAACAGAGGGGCTGAAACAGAGGGGCTGAATCAGAGGGGTTGAAACAGAGGGGCTGAATCAGAGGGGCTGAAACAGAGGGCGAGAAACAGAGGGGCTGAAACAGAGGGCGAGAAACAGAGGGACTGAGACAGAGGGCGAGAAACAGAGGGGCTGAAACAGAGGGGCTGAAACAGAGTGGCTGAAACAGAGGGCGAGAAACAGGGAGGTTGAAACAGAGGGCGAGAAACAGAGGGGCTGAAACAGAGGGCGAGAAACAGAGGGGCTGAAACAGAGGGCGAGAAACAGAGGGGCTGAAACAGAGGGGCTGAAACAGACGGGCTGAAACAGAGGGCAAAAAACAGAGGGGCTGAAACAGAGGGCGAGAAACAGGTGGTGAGAAACAGAGGGCGAGAAACAGAGGGGCTGAAACAGAGGGCAAAAAACAGAGGGGCTGAAACAGAGGGCGAGAAACAGAGGGTGAGAAACAGAGGGCGAGAAACAGATGGGATGAAACAGAGGGGCTGAAACAGAGGGGCTGAAATAGAGGGGCTGAAACAGAGGGGCTTAATCAGAGGGGCTGCAACAGAGGGGCTGAATCAGAGGGGCTGACACAGAGTGCGAGAAAGAGAGGGGCTGAAACAGAGGGCGAGAAACAGATGGGCTGAAACAGAGGGTGAGAACCAGACGGGCAGAAACAGAGGGCGAGAAACAGAGGGGCTGAAACAGAGGGGCTGAAACAGAGGGGCTGAAACAGAGGGCGAGAAACTGAGGGGCTGAAACAGAGGGCGAGAATCAGAGGGGCTGAAACAGAGGGCGAGAAACAGAGGGGCTGAATCAGAGGGGCTGAAACAGAGGGCGAGAAACAGAAAGGCTGAAACAGAGGGCGAGAAACAGAGGGGCTGAAACAGAGGGGCTGAAACAGATGGTCAGAAACAGAGGGGATTAGACAGAGGGCTAGAAACAGAGGGGCTGAAACAGAGGGGCTGATACAGAGGGGCTGAATCAGAGGGGCTGAAACAGAGAGCGCGAAAGAGAGGGACTGAAACAGAGGGGCTGAAACAGAGGGTGCGAAACAGAGGGACTGAAACAGAGGGCGAGAACCAGACGGGCAGAAACAGAGGGCGAGAAACAGAGGGGCTGAAACAGAGGGGCTGAAACAGAGGGGCTGAAACAGAGGGCAAGAAACAGAGGGGCTGAAACTGAGTGGCTGAAACAGAAGGGCTGAAACAGAGGGGCTGAAACAGAGGGCGAGAAACAGAGGGGCTGAAACAGAGGGGCTGAAACAGAGGGGCTGAATAGGAGGGGCTGATTCACAGGGGCTGAAACAGAGTGGCTGAAACAGAGGGCGAGAAACAGGGAGTTTGAAACAGAGGGCGAGAAACAGAGGGGCTGAAACAGAGGGCGAGAAACAGAGGGGCTGAAACAGAGGGCGAGAAACAGAGGGGCTGAAACAGAGGGGCTGAAACAGACGGGCTGAAACAGAGGGCAAAAAACAGAGGGGCTGAAACAGAGGGCGAGAAACAGGGGGTGAGAAACAGAGGGCGAGAAACAGAGGGGCTGAAACAGAGGGCAAAAAACAGAGAGGCTGAAACAGAGGGCGAGAAACAGAGGGAGAGAAACAGAGGGCGAGAAACAGATGGGATGAAACAGAGGGGCTGAAACAGAGGGGCTGAAAGAGAGGGGTTGAAACAGAGGGGCTTAATCAGAGGGGCTGCAACAGAGGGGCTGAATCAGAGGGGCTGACACAGAGTGCGAGAAAGAGAGGGGCTGAAACAAAGGGCGAGAAACAGATGGGCTGAAACAGAGGGCGAGAACCAGACAGGCAGAAACAGAGGGCGAAAAACAGAGGGGCTGAAACAGAGGGCGAGAAACAGAGGGGGTGAAACAGAGGGGCTGAAACAGAGGGGCTGAAACAGAGGGCGAGAAACAGAGGGGCTGAAACAGAGGGCGAGAAACAGAGGGGCTGAAACAGAGGGGCTGAAACAGAGGGCGAGAAACAGAGGGGCTGAAACAGAGGGCGAGAAACAGAGGGGCTGAAATAGAGGGCGAGAAATAGAGGGGCTGAAACAGAGGGGCTGAAACAGAGGGCGAGAAACAGAGGGGCTGAATCAGAGGGGCTGAATCAGAGGGGCTGAAACAGAGGGGCTGAAACAGAGGGCGAGAAACAACGGGGCTGAAACAGCGGGCGAGAAACAGAGGGCCAAAAACAGAGGGGCTGAAACAGAGGGACTGAAACAGACGGGCTGAAACAGAGAGCCTGAAACAGAGGGCGAGAAACAGAGGGGCTGAAACAGAGGGTGAAAAACAGAGGGGCTGAAACAGAGGGCGAGAAACAGAGGGGATGAAACAGAGGGGCTGAAACAGAGGGGCTGAAACAGAGGGGCTGAATCAGAGGGGCTGAAACAGAGGGGCTGAATCAGAGGGGCTGAAACAGAGGGCGAGAAACAGAGGGGCTGAAACAGAGGGCGAGAAACAGAGGGACTGAGACAGAGGGCGAGAAACAGAGGGGCTGAAACAGAGGGGCTGAAACAGAGTGGCTGAAACAGAGGGCGAGAAACAGGGAGGTTGAAACAGAGGGCGAGAAACAGACGGGCTGAAACAGAGGGCGAGAAACAGAGGGGCTGAAACAGAGGGCGAGAAACAGAGGGGCTGAAACAGAGGGGCTGAAACAGACGGGCTGAAACAGAGGGCAAAAAACAGAGGGGCTGAAACAGAGGGCGAGAAACAGGTGGTGAGAAACAGAGGGCGAGAAACAGAGGGGCTGAAACAGAGGGCAAAAAACAGAGGGGCTGAAACAGAGGGCGAGAAACAGAGGGTGAGAAACAGAGGGCGAGAAACAGATGGGATGAAACAGAGGGGCTGAAACAGAGGGGCTGAAATAGAGGGGCTGAAACAGAGGGGCTTAATCAGAGGGGCTGCAACAGAGGGGCTGAATCAGAGGGGCTGACACAGAGTGCGAGAAAGAGAGGGGCTGAAACAGAGGGCGAGAAACAGATGGGCTGAAACAGAGGGTGAGAACCAGACGGGCAGAAACAGAGGGCGAGAAACAGAGGGGCTGAAACAGAGGGGCTGAAACAGAGGGGCTGAAACAGAGGGCGAGAAACTGAGGGGCTGAAACAGAGGGCGAGAATCAGAGGGGCTGAAACAGAGGGCGAGAAACAGAGGGGCTGAATCAGAGGGGCTGAAACAGAGGGCGAGAAACAGAAAGGCTGAAACAGAGGGCGAGAAACAGAGGGGCTGAAACAGAGGGGCTGAAACAGATGGTCAGAAACAGAGGGGATTAGACAGAGGGCGAGAAACAGAGGGGCTGAAACAGAGGGGCTGATACAGAGGGGCTGAATCAGAGGGGCTGAAACAGAGAGCGCGAAAGAGAGGGACTGAAACAGAGGGGCTGAAACAGAGGGTGCGAAACAGAGGGACTGAAACAGAGGGCGAGAACCAGACGGGCAGAAACAGAGGGCGAGAAACAGAGGGGCTGAAACAGAGGGGCTGAAACAGAGGGGCTGAAACAGAGGGCAAGAAACAGAGGGGCTGAAACTGAGTGGCTGAAACAGAAGGGCTGAAACAGAGGGGCTGAAACAGAGGGCGAGAAACAGAGGGGCTGAAACAGAGGGGCTGAAACAGAGGGGCTGAATAGGAGGGGCTGATTCACAGGGGCTGAAACAGAGGGGCTGAATCAGAGGGGCTGAAACAGAGGGCGAGAACCAGACGGGCAGAAACAGTGGGCGAGAAACAGAGGGGCTGAAACAGAGGGGCTGAAACAGAGAGCGCGAAACAGAGGGGCTGAAACAGAGGGCGAGAAACAGAGAGGCTAAAACAGAGGGGCTGAAACAGAGGGGCTGATACAAAGCGGCTGATACAGAGGGTGAGAAACAGAGGGGCTGAAACAGAGGGCGAGAAACAGAGTCGCTGAAACATGGCGAGAAACAGAGGGGCTGAAACAGAGGGGCTGAAACAGTGGGGCTGAAACAGAGGGGCTGAAACAGAGGGCAAGAAACAGAGGGGCTGAAACAGAGGGCGAGAAACAGAGGGGCTGAAACAGAGGGCGAGAAACAGAGGAGCTGAAACAGAGGGCGAGAAACAGAGGGGCTGAAACAGAGGGGCTGAAACAGAGGGCGAGAAACAGAGAGGCTGAAACAGAGGGCGAGAAACAGAGTGGCTGAAACAGAGGGCAAGAAACAGAGGGGCTGAAACAGAGGGCGAGAAACAGAGGGGCTGAAACAGAGGGCGAGAAACAGAGGGGCAGAAACAGAGGGCGAGAAACGGAGGGGCTGAAACAGAGGGGCTGAAAGAGAGGGGCTGAAACAGAGTGCGAGAAACAGAGGGGCTGAAACAGAGGGCGAGAACCAGAGGGGCTGAAACAGAGGGGCTGAAACAGAGGGGCTGAAACGGAGGGCGAGAAACAGAGGGGCTGAAACAGAGGGGCTGAAAGAGTGGAGCTGAATCAGAGGGGCTGAAACAGAGGGCGAGAAACAGAGGGGCTGAAACAGAGGGGCTGAAACAGAGGAGCTGAAACAGAGGGCGAGAAACAGAGAGGCTGAAACAGAGGGCGAGAAACAGATGGGCTGAAAGAGAGGGCGAGAAACAGAGGGGCTGAAACAGAGGGGCTGAAAAGAGGGGCTGAAACAGAGGGCGAGAAACAGAGGGGCTGAAACAGAGGGGCTGAAACAGAGGGCGAGAAACAGAGGGGCTGAAACAGAGGGCGAGAAACAGAGGGGCAGAAAAAGAGAGGTTGAAACAGAGGGCGAGAAGCAGAGGGGCTGAAACAGAGGTGCTGAATCAGAGGGACTGAAACAGAGGGCGAGAAACAGAGGGGCTGAAACAGAGGGGCTGAAACAGACGGGCTGAAACAGAGGGCAAAAAACAGAGGGGCTGAAACAGAGGGCGAGAAACAGGTGGTGAGAAACAG
Organism: Chiloscyllium punctatum; assembly: GCF_047496795.1. Classification (NCBI taxonomy): domain Eukaryota; kingdom Metazoa; phylum Chordata; class Chondrichthyes; order Orectolobiformes; family Hemiscylliidae; genus Chiloscyllium; species Chiloscyllium punctatum. The sequence goes on from NW_027309830.1 coordinate 357,459, forward strand.
AGGGCAATAGACAATAGACAATAGACAATAGATGCAGGAGTAGGCCATTCTGCCCTTCGAGCCTGCACCGCCATTCAATATGATCATGGCTGATCATTCCTAATTAGTATCCTGTTCCAGCCTTATCTCCGTACCCCTTGACTCCACTATCTTTAAGAGCTCTATCCAATTCTTTCTTAAAAGAATCCAGAGACTGGGCCTCCACTGCCCTCTGGGGCAGAGCATTCCACACAGCCACCACTCTCTGGGTGAAGTAGTTTCTCCTCATCTCTGTCCTAAATGGTCTACCCCGTATTTTTAAGGGCGAGAAACAGAGGGGCTGAAACAGAGGGCAAAAAACAGAGGGGCTGAAACAGAGGGCGAGAAACAGAGGGTGAGAAACAGAGGGCGAGAAACAGATGGGATGAAACAGAGGGGCTGAAACAGAGGGGCTGAAATAGAGGGGCTGAAACAGAGGGGCTGAATCAGAGGGGCTGCAACAGAGGGGCTGAATCAGAGGGGCTGACACAGAGTGCGAGAAAGAGAGGGGCTGAAACAGAGGGCGAGAAACAGATGGGCTGAAACAGAGGGCGAGAAACAGAGGGGCTGAAACAGAGGACGCGAAACAGAGGGGCTGAAACAGAGGGGCTGAAACACAGGGGCTGAAACAGAGGGCGAGAAACTGAGGGGCTGAAACAGAGGGCGAGAATCAGAGGGGCTGAAACAGAGGGCGAGAAACAGAGGGGCTGAATCAGAGGGGCTGAAACAGAGGGCGAGAAACAGAAAGTCTGAAACAGAGGGCGAGAAACAGAGGGGCTGAAACAGATGGTCTGAAACAGAGGGGATTAGACAGAGGGCGAGAAACAGAGGGGCTGAAACAGAGGGGCTGATACAGAGGGGCTGAATCAGAGGGGCTGAAACAGAGAGCGCGAAAGAGAGGGACTGAAACAGAGGGCCTGAAACAGAGGGCGCGAAACAGAGGGACTGAAACAGTGGGCGAGAACCAGACGGGCAGAAACAGAGGGCGAGAAACAGAGGGGCTGAAAAAGAGTGGCTGAAACAGAGAGCGCGAAACAGACGGACTGAAACAGAGGGCGAGAAACAGAGGGGCTGAAACAGACGGCGAGAAACAGAGGGGCTGAAACAGAGGGCGAGAAACAGAGGGGCTGAAACAGAGGGCAAGAAACAGAGGGGCTGAAACTGAGTGGCTGAAACAGAAAGGCTGAAACAGAGGGGCTGAAACAGAGGGCGAGAAACAGAGGGGCTGAAACAGAGGGGCTGAAACAGAGGGGCTGAATCAGAGGGGCTGATTCACAGGGGCTGAAACAGAGGGGCTGAATCAGAGGGGCTGAAACAGAGGGCGCGAAACAGAGGGACTGAAACAGAGGCCGAGAACCAGACGGGCAGAAACAGTGGGCGAGAAACAGAGGGGCTGAAACAGAGGGGCTGAAACAGAGAGCGCGAAACAGAGGGACTGAAACAGAGGGCGAGAAACAGAGCGGCTGGAACAGAGGGGCTGAAATAGAGGTGCTGAAAAAGAGGGGCTGAAACAGAGGGCGAGAAACAGAGGGGCTGAAACAGAGGGCGAGAAACAGAGGGCGAGAAACAGAGGGTCTGAAACAGAGTGGCTGAAACAGAGGGCAAGAAACAGAGGGGCTGAAACAGAGGGCGAGAAACAGAGGGGCTGAATCAGAGGGGCTGAAACAGAGGGCGAGAAACAGAGGGGCTGAAACAGAGGGCGAGAAACAGGGTGAGAAACAGAGGGGCTGAAACAGAGGGGCTGAATCAGAGGGGCTGATTCACAGGGGCTGAAACAGAGGGGCTGAATCAGAGGGGCTGAAACAGAGGGCGCGAAACAGAGGGACTGAAACGGAGGGCGAGAACCAGACGGGCAGAAACAGTGAGCAAGAAACAGAGGGGCTGAAACAGAGGCGCTGAAACAGAGTGCGCGAAACAGAGGGACTGAAACAGAGGGCGAGAAACAGAGGGGCTGGAACAGAGGGGCTGAAATAGAGGTGCTGAAACAGAGGGGCTGAAACAGAGGGCGAGAAACAGAGGGGCTGAAACAGAGGGCGAGAAACAGAGGGCGAGAAACAGAGAGGCTGAAACAGAGGGGCTGAAACAGAGGGGTTGAAACAAAGCGGCTGATACAGAGGGTGAGAAACAGAGGGGCTGAAACAGAGGGCGAGAAACAGAGTCGCTGAAACATGGCGAGAAACAGAGGGGCTGAAACAGAGGGGCTGAAACAGAGGGGCTGAAACAGTGGGGCTGAAACAGAGGGTCTGAAACAGAGGGCAAGAAACAGAGGGGCTGAAACAGAGGGCGAGAAACAGAGGGGCTGAAACAGAGGGCGAGAAACAGAGGGGCTGAAACAGAGGGCGAGAAACAGAGGGGCTGAAACAGAGGGGCTGCAACAGAGGGCGAGAAACAGAGAGGCTGAAACAGAGGGCGAGATACAGAGTGGCTGAAACAGAGGGCAAGAAACAGAGGGGCTGAAACAGAGGGCGAGAAACAGAGGGGCTGAAACAGAGGGCGAGAAACAGAGGGGCAGAAACAGAGGGCGAGAATCGGAGGGGCTGAAACAGAGGGGCTGCAACAGAGGGGCTGAAACAGAGGGCGAGAAACAGAGGGGCTGAAACAGAGGGCGAGAAACAGAGGGGCTGAAACAGAGGGCGAGAAACAGAGGGCGAGAAACAGAGGGTCTGAAACAGAGGGCGAGAAACAGAGGGGCTGAAACAGAGGGCGAGAAACAGAGGGGCTGAAATAGAGGGGCTGAAACAGAGGGACTGAAACAGAGGGCGAGAAACAGAGGGGCTGAAACAGAGGGGCTGAAACAGAGGAGCTGAAACAGAGGGGATGAAACAGAGGGCGAGAAACAGAGGGGCTGAAACAGAGGGGCTGAAACAGAGGAGCTGAAACAGAGGGGATGAAACAGAGGGCGAGAAACAGAGTGGCTGAAACAGAGGGGCTGAAACAGAGGAGCTGAAACAGAGGGCGAGAAACAGAGAGGCTGAAACAGAGGGCGAGAAACAGACGGGCTGAAACAGAGGGCGAGAAACAGAGGGGCTGAAACAGAGGGGCTGAAACAGTGGGGCTGAAACAGAGGGCGAGAAACAGAGGGGCTGAAACAGAGGGGCTGAAACAGAGGAGCTGAAACAGAGGGCGAGAAACAGAGAGGCTGAAACAGAGGGCCAGAAACAGAGTGGCTGAAACAGAGGGCAAGAAACAGAGGGGCTGAAACAGAGGGCGAGAAACAGAGGGGCTGAAACAGAGGGGCTGAAACAGAGGGGCTGAAACAGAGGCGCTGAAACAGAGGGGCTGAACGAGAAGGGCTGAAACAGAGGGCGAGAAACAGAGGTGCTGAAACAGAGGGCCAGAAACAGAGGGCGAGAAACAGAGGGACTGAAACTGAGGGGCTGAAACAGAGGGGCTGAAACAGAGGGCGAGAAACAGAGCGGCTGAAACAGAGGGCGAGAAACAGAGGGGCTGAAACAAAGGGCCTGAAACAGTGGGGCTGAAACAGAGGGGCTGAAACAGAGGGCGAGAAACAGAGGGGCTGAAACAGAGGGCGAGAAACAGAGGGGCTGAAACAGAGGGGCTGAAACAGAGGGGCTGAAACAGAGGGCGAGAAACAGGGGCTGAAACAGAGGGTGAGAAACAGAGGGGCTGAAAAAGAGGGTGAGAAACAGAGGGGCTGAATCAGAGGGGCTGAAACAGAGGGGCTGAATCAGACGGGCTGAAACAGAGGGCGAGAAACAGAGGGGCTGAAACAGAGGGCGAGAGACAGAGAGGCAGAAAAAGAGGGCGAGAAAAAGAGGGGCTGAAACAGAGGGGCTGAAACAGAGAGTGTGAATCAGAGGGGCTGAAACAGAGGGGCTGAATCGGAGGGGCTGAAACAGAGGGGCTGCAACAGAGGGGCTGAAACAGAGGGCGAGAAACAGAGGGGCTGAAACAGAGGGCGAGAAACAGAGGGGCTGAAACAGAGGGCGAGAAACAGAGGGCGAGAAACAGAGGGGCTGAAACAGAGGGCGAGAAACAGAGGGGCTGAAACAGAGGGGCTGAAACAGAGGGGCTGAAACAGAGGGTGAGAAACAGAGGGGCTGAAACAGAGGGGCTGAAACAGAGGAGCTGAAACAGAGGGGATGAAACAGAGGGCGAGAAACAGAGGGGCTGAAACAGAGGGGCTGAAACAGAGGAGCTGAAACAGAGGGCGAGAAATAGAGAGGCTGAAACAGAGGGCGAGAAACAGACGGGCTGAAACAGAGGGCGAGAAACAGAGGGGCTGAAACAGAGGGGCTGAAACAGAGGAGCTGAAACAGAGGGCGAGAAACAGAGAGGATGAAACAGAGGGCGAGAAACAGAGTGGCTGAAACAGAGGGCAAGAAACAGAGGGGCTGAAACAGAGGGCGAGAAACAGAGGGGCTGATACAGAGGGGCTGAAACAGAGGGGCTGAAACAGAGGCGCTGAAACAGAGGGGCTGAACCAGAAGGGCTGAAACAGAGGGCGAGAAACAGAGGGGCTGAAACAGAGGGCCAGAAACAGAGGGCGAGAAACAGAGGGACTGAAACTGAGGGGCTGAAACAGAGGGGCTGAAACAGAGGGCGAGAAACAGAGCGGCTGAAACAGAGGGCGAGAAACAGAGGGGCTGAAACAAAGGGGCTGAAACAGTGGGGCTGAAACAGAGGGGCTGAAACAGAGTGCGAGAAATAGAGGGGCTGAAACAGAGGGCGAGAAACAGAGGGGCTGAAACAGAGGGCGAGAAACAGAGGGGCTGAAACAGAGGGCGAGAAACAGAGGGGCTGAAATAGAGGGGCTGAAACAGAGGGACTGAAACAGAGGGCGAGAAACAGAGGGGCTGAAACAGAGGGGCTGAAACAGAGGAGCTGAAACAGAGGGGATGAAACAGAGGGCGAGAAACAGAGGGGCTGAAACAGAGGGGCTGAAACAGAGGAGCTGAAACAGAGGGTGTGAGAAACAGAGAGGCTGAAACAGAGGGCGAGAAACAGACGGGCTGAAACAGAGGGCGAGAAACAGAGGGGCTGAAACAGAGGGGCTGAAACAGTGGGGCTGAAACAGAGGGCGAGAAACAGAGGGGCTGAAACAGAGGGGCTGAAACAGAGGAGCTGAAACAGAGGGCGAGAAACAGAGAGGCTGAAACAGAGGGCGAGAAACAGAGTGGCTGAAACAGAGGGCAAGAAACAGAGGGGCTGAAACAGAGGGCGAGAAACAGAGGGGCTGAAACAGAGGGGCTGAAACAGAGGGGCTGAAACAGAGGCGCTGAAACAGAGGGGCTGAACCAGAAGGGCTGAAACAGAGGGCGAGAAACAGAGGGGCTGAAACTGAGGGCCAGAAACAGAGGGCGAGAAACAGAGGGACTGAAACTGAGGGGCTGAAACAGAGGGGCTGAAACAGAGGGCGAGAAACAGAGCGGCTGAAACAGAGGGCGAGAAACAGAGGGGCTGAAACAGAGGGCGAGAAACAGAGGGGCTGAAACAGAGGGCGAGAAACAGAGGGCGAGAAACAGAGGGCGAGAAACAGAGGGGCTGAAACAGAGGGCGAGAAACAGAGGGGCTGAAACAGATGGGCTGAAACAGAGGGGCTGAAACAGAGGGCGAGAAACAGAGGGGCTGAAACAGAGGGGCTGAAACAGAGGAGCTGAAACAGAGGGGATGAAACAGAGGGCGAGAAACAGAGGGGCTGAAACAGAGGGGCTGAAACAGAGGAGCTGAAACAGAGGGCGAGAAACAGAGAGGCTGAAACAGAGGACGAGAAACAGACGGGCTGAAACAGAGGGCGAGAAACAGAGGGGCTGAAACAGAGGGGCTGAAACAGTGGGGCTGACACAGAGGGCGAGAAACAGAGGGGGTGAAACAGAGGGGCTGAAACAGAGGAGCTGAAACAGAGGGCGAGAAACAGAGAGGCTGAAACAGAGGGCGAGAAACAGAGTGGCTGAAACAGAGGGCAAGAAATAGAGGGGCTGAAACAGAGGGCGAGAAACAGAGGGGCTGAAACAGAGGGGCTGAAACAGAGGGGCTGAAACAGAGGCGCTGAAACAGAGGGGCTGAACGAGAAGGGCTGAAACCGAGGGCGAGAAACAGAGGTGCTGAAACAGAGGGCCAGAAACAGAGGGCGAGAAACAGAGGGACTGAAACTGAGGGGCTGAAACAGAGGGGCTGAAACAGAGGGCGAGAAACAGAGGGGCTGAAACAGAGGGCGAGAAACAGAGGGGCTGAAACAAAGGGCCTGAAACAGTGGGGCTGAAACAGAGGGGCTGAAACAGAGGGCGAGAAATAGAGGGGCTGAAACAGAGGGCGAGAAACAGAGGGGCTGAAACAGAGGGCGAGAAACAGAGGGGCTGAAACAGAGGGGCTGAAACAGAGGGGCTGAAACAGAGGGCGAGAAACAGGGGCTGAAACAGAGGGTGAGAAACAGAGGGGCTGAAACAGAGGGTGAGAAACAGAGGGGCTTTATCAGAGGGGATGAAACAGAGGGGCTGAATCAGACGGGCTGAAACAGAGGGCGAGAAACAGAGGGGCTGAAACAGAGGGCGAGAGACAGAGGGGCAGAAAAAGAGGGCGAGAAAAAGAGGGGCTGAAACAGAGGGGCTGAAACAGAGGGGCTGCAACAGAGGGGCTGAAACAGAGGGCGAGAAACAGAGGGGCTGAAACAGAGGGCGAGAAACAGAGGGGCTGAAACAGAGGGCGAGAAACAGAGGGCGAGAAACAGAGGGGCTGAAACAGAGGGCGAGAAACAGAGGGGCTGAAACAGAGGGGCTGAAACAGAGGGGCTGAAACAGAGGGTGAGAAACAGAGGGGCTGAAACAGAGGGGCTGAAACAGAGGAGCTGAAACAGAGGGGATGAAACAGAGGGCGAGAAACAGAGGGGCTGAAACAGAGGGGCTGAAACAGAGGAGCTGAAACAGAGGGCGAGAAACAGAGAGGCTGAAACAGAGGGCGAGAAACAGACGGGCTGAAATAGAGGGCGAGAAACAGAGGGGCTGAAACAGAGGGGCTGAAACAGTGGGGCTGAAACAGAGGGCGAGAAACAGAGGGGCTGAAACAGAGGGGCTGAAACAGAGGAGCTGAAACAGAGGGCGAGAAACAGAGAGGATGAAACAGAGGGCGAGAAACAGAGTGGCTGAAACAGAGGGCAAGAAACAGAGGGGCTGAAACAGAGGGCGAGAAACAGAGGGGCTGAAACAGAGGGGCTGAAACAGAGGGGCTGAAACAGAGGAGCTGAAACAGAGGGGCTGAACCAGAAGGGCTGAAACAGAGGGCGAGAAACAGAGGGGCTGAAACAGAGGGCCAGAAACAGAGGGGCTGAAACAAAGGGGCTGAATGTGGGGCTGAAACAGAGGGGCTGAAACAGAGGGCGAGAAATAGAGGGGCTGAAACAGAGGGCGAGAAACAGAGGGGCTGAAACAGAGGGCGAGAAACAGAGGGGCTGAAACAGAGAGGCTGAAACAGAGGGGCTGAAACAGAGGGCGAGAAACAGGGGCTGAAACAGAGGGCGAGAAACAGAGGGGCTGAAACAGAGGGCGATAAACAGAGGGGCTGAATCAGAGGGGCTGAAACAGAGGGCGAGAAACAGAGGGGCTGAAACAGAGGGCGAGAAACAGAGGGGCTGAAACAGAGGGCGAGAAACAGAGGGTGAGAAACAGAGTGGCTGAAACAGAGGGCGAGAAACAGAGGGGCTGAAACAGAGGGGCTGAAACAGAGGGGCTGAATCAGAGGGGCTGAAACAGAGGGGCTGAATCAGACGGGCTCAAACAGAGGGCGAGAAACAGAGGGGCTGACACAGAGGGCGAGAGACAGAGGGGCAGAAAAAGAGGGCGAGAAACAGAGGGGCTGAAACAGAGGGGCTGAAACAGAGAGTGTGAATCTGAGGGGCTGAAACAGAGGGCGAGAAACAGAGGGGCTGAAACAGAGGGGCTGAATCGGAGGGGCTGAAACAGAGGGGCTGAAACAGAGGGGCTGAAACAGAGGGCGAGAAACAGAGGGGCTGAATCAGAGGGGCTGAATCAGAGGGGCCGAAAGAGAGGGGCTGAAACAGTGGGCGAGAAACAGAGTGCGAGAAACAGAGGGGCTGAAATAGAGGGGCTGAAACAGACGGGCTGAAACAGAGAGCCTGAAACAGAGGAGCTGAAACAGACGGTGAGAAACAGATGGGCTGAAACAGAGGGCTGAAACAGAGGGGCTGAAAAAGAGGGCGAAAAACAGAGGGGCTGAAACAGAGGGCGAGAAACAGAGGGGGTGAAACAGAGGGGCTGAAACAGAGGGGCTGAAACAGAGGGGCTGAAACAGAGGTGCTGAAACAGAGGGGCTGAAACAGAGGGCGAGAAACAGAGGGGCTGAAACAGAGGGCGAGAAACAGAGGGGCTGAAACAGAGGGGCTGAAACAGAGGGCGAGAAACAGAGGGGCTGAAACAGAGGGCGAGAAACAGAGGGGCTGAAATAGAGGGCGAGAAACAGAGGGGCTGAAACAGAGGGGCTGAAACAGAGGGCGAGAAACAGAGGGGCTGAATCAGAGGGGCTGAATCAGAGGGGCTGAAACAGAGGGGCTGAAACAGAGGGCGAGAAACAAAGGGGCTGAAACAGCGGGCGAGAAACAGAGGGCCAGAAACAGAGGGGCTGAAACAGAGGGGCTGAAACAGACGGGCTGAAACAGAGAGCCTGAAACAGAGGGCGAGAAACAGAGGGGCTGAAACAGAGGGCGAGAAACAGAGGGGCTGAAACAGAGGGGCTGAAACAGAGGAGCTGAAACAGAGGGGATGAAACAGAGGGCGAGAAACAGAGGGGCTGAAACAGAGGGGCTGAAACAGAGGAGCTGAAACAGAGGGCGAGAAACAGAGAGGCTGAAACAGAGGGCGAGAAACAGACGGGCTGAAACAGAGGGCGAGAAACAGAGGGGCTGAAACAGAGGGGCTGAAACAGTGGGGCTGACACAGAGGGCGAGAAACAGAGGGGCTGAAACAGAGGGGCTGAAACAGAGGAGCTGAAACAGAGGGCGAGAAACAGAGAGGCTGAAACAGAGGGCGAGAAACAGAGTGGCTGAAACAGAGGGCAAGAAATAGAGGGGCTGAAACAGAGGGCGAGAAACAGAGGGGCTGAAACAGAGGGGCTGAAACAGAGGCGCTGAAACAGAGGGGCTGAACGAGAAGGGCTGAAACCGAGGGCGAGAAACAGAGGTGCTGAAACAGAGGGCCAGAAACAGAGGGCGAGAAACAGAGGGACTGAAACTGAGGGGCTGAAACAAAGGGGCTGAAACAGAGGGCGAGAAACAGAGGGGCTGAAACAGAGGGCGAGAAACAGAGGGGCTGAAACAAAGGGCCTGAAACAGTGGGGCTGAAACAGATGGGCTGAAACAGAGGGCGAGAAATAGAGGGGCTGAAACAGAGGGCGAGAAACAGAGGGGCTGAAACAGAGGGCGAGAAACAGAGGGGCTGAAACAGAGGGGCTGAAACAGAGGGGATGAAACAGAGGGCGAGAAACAGGGGCTGAAAAAGAGGGTGAGAAACAGAGGGGCTGAAACAGAGGGTGAGAAACAGAGGGGCTTTATCAGAGGGGCTGAAACAGAGGGGCTGAATCAGACGGGCTGAAGCAGAGGGCGAGAAACAGAGGGGCTGAAACAGAGGGCGAGAGACAGAGGGCGAGAAACAGAGGGGCTGAAACAGAGGGCGAGAAACAGAGGGCGAGAAACAGAGGGGCTGAAACAGAGGGCGAGAAATAGAGGGGCTGAAACAGAGGGGCTGAAACAGAGGGGCTGAAACAGAGGGTGAGAAACAGAGAGGCTGAAACAGAGGGCGAGAAACAGAGGGGCTGAAACAGAGGGGCTGAAACAGAGGAGCTGAAACAGAGGGGATGAAACAGAGGGCGAGAAACAGAGGGTCTGAAACAGAGGGGCTGAAACAGAGGAGCTGAAATAGAGGGCGAGAAACAGAGGGGCTGAAACAGAGGGGCTGAAACAGTGGGGCTGAAACAGAGGGCGAGAAACAGAGGGGCTGAAACAGAGGGGCTGAAACAGAGGAGCTGAAACAGAGGGCGAGAAACAGAGAGGATGAAACAGAGGGCGAGAAACAGAGTGGCTGAAACAGAGGGCAAGAAACAGAGGGGCTGAAACAGAGGGCGAGAAACAGAGGGGCTGAAACAGAGGGGCTGAAACAGAGGGCTGAAACAGAGGAGCTGAAACAGAGGGGCTGAACCAGAAGGGCTGAAACAGAGGGCGAGAAACAGAGGGGCTGAAACAGAGGGCCAGAAACAGAGGGCCAGAAACAGAGGGACTGAAACTGAGGGGCTGAAACAGAGGGGCTGAAACAGAGGGCGAGAAACAGAGCGGCTGAAACAGAGGGCGAGAAACAGAGGGGCTGAAACAAAGGGGCTGAATGTGGGGCTGAAACAGAGGGGCTGAAACAGAGGGCGAGAAATAGAGGGGCTGAAACAGAGGGCGAGAAACAGAGGGGCTGAAACAGAGGGCGAGAAACAGAGGGGCTGAAAGAGAGAGGCTGAAACAGAGGGGCTGAAACAGAGGGCGAGAAACAGGGGCTGAAACAGAGGGCGAGAAACAGAGGGGCTGAAACAGAGGGCGAGAAACAGAGGGGCTGAAACAGAGGGCGAGAAACAGAGGGGCTGAAACAGAGGGCGAGAAACAGAGGGGCTGAAACAGAGGGCGAGAAACAGAGGGTGAGAAACAGAGTGGCTGAAACAGAGGGCGAGAAACAGAGGGGCTGAAACAGAGGGGCTGAAACAGAGGGGCTGAATCAGAGGGGCTGAAACAGAGGGGCTGAATCAGATGGGCTCAAACAGAGGGCGAGAAACAGAGGGGCTGACACAGAGGGCGAGAGACAGAGGGGCAGAAAAAGAGGGCGAGAAACAGAGGGGCTGAAACAGAGGGGCTGAAACAGAGAGTGTGAATCTGAGGGGCTGAAACAGAGGGCGAGAAACAGAGGGGCTGAAACAGAGGGGCTGAATCGGAGGGGCTGAAACAGAGGGGCTGAAACAGAGGGGCTGAAACAGAGGGCGAGAAACAGAGGGGCTGAATCAGAGGGGCTGAATCAGAGGGGCCGAAAGAGAGGGGCTGAAACAGTGGGCGAGAAACAGAGTGCGAGAAACAGAGGGGCTGAAACAGAGGGGCTGAAACAGACGGGCTGAAACAGAGAGCCTGAAACAGAGGAGCTGAAACAGACGGTGAGAAACAGATGGGCTGAAACAGAGGGCTGAAACAGAGGGGCTGAAAAAGAGGGCGAAAAACAGAGGGGCTGAAACAGAGGGCGAGAAACAGAGGGGGTGAAACAGAGGGGCTGAAACAGAGGGGCTGAAACAGAGAGGCTGAAACAGGGTGGCTGAAACAGAGGGGCTGAAACAGAGGTGCTGAAACAGAGGGGCTGAAACAGAGGGCGAGAAACAGAGGGGCTGAAACAGAGGGCGAGAAACAGAGGGGCTGAAACAGAGGGGCTGAAACAGAGGGCGAGAAACAGAGGGGCTGAAACAGAGGGCGAGAAACAGAGGGGCTGAAATAGAGGGCGAGAAACAGAGGGGCTGAAACAGAGGGGCTGAAACAGAGGGCGAGAAACAGAGGGGCTGAATCAGAGGGGCTGAATCAGAGGGGCTGAAACAGAGGGGCTGAAACAGAGGGCGAGAAACAAAGGGGCTGAAACAGCGGGCGAGAAACAGAGGGCCAGAAACAGAGGGGCTGAAACAGAGGGGCTGAAACAGACGGGCTGAAACAGAGAGCCTGAAACAGAGGGCGAGAAACAGAGGGGCTGAAACAGAGGGCGAAAAACAGAGGGGCTGAAACAGAGGGCGAGAAACAGAGGGGATGAAACAGAGGGGCTGAAACAGAGGGGCTGAAACAGAGGGGCTGAATCAGAGGGGCTGAAACAGAGGGGCTGAATCAGAGGGGCTGAAACAGAGGGCGAGAAACAGAGGGGCTGAAACAGAGGGCGAGAAACAGAGGGGCTGAAACAGAGGGCGAGAAACAGAGGGGCTGAAACAGAGGGGCTGAAACACAGTGGCTGAAACAGAGGGCGAGAAACAGAGAGGTTGAAACAGAGGGCGAGAAACAGAGGGGCTGAAACAGAGGGCGAGAAACAGAGGGGCTGAAACAGAGGGCGAGAAACAGAGGGGCTGAAACAGAGGGGCTGAAACAGACGGGCTGAAACAGAGGGCAAAAAACAGAGGGGCTGAAACAGAGGGCGAGAAACAGGGGGTGAGAAACAGAGGGCGAGAAACAGAGGGGCTGAAACAGAGCGCAAAAAACAGAGGGGCTGAAACAGAGGGCGAGAAACAGAGGGTGAGAAACAGAGGGCGAGAAACAGATGGGATGAAACAGAGGGGCTGAAACAGAGGGGCTGAAATAGAGGGGCTGAAACAGAGGGGCTGAATCAGAGGGGCTGCAACAGAGGGGCTGAATCAGAGGGGCTGACACAGAGTGCGAGAAACAGAGGGGCTGAAACAGAGGGCGAGAAACAGATGGGATGATGCAGAGGGCGAGAAACAGAGGGGCTGAAACAGAGGGCGCGAAACAGAGGGGCTGAAACAGAGGGGCTGAAACAGAGGGCTGAATCAGAGGGCGAGAAACTGAGGGGCTGAAACAGAGGGCGAGAATCAGAGGGGCTGAAACAGAGGGCGAGAAACAGAGGGGCTGAATCAGAGGGGCTGAAACACAGGGCGAGAAACAGAAAGGCTGAAACAGAGGGCGAGAAACAGAGGGGCTGAAACAGAGGGGCTGAAACAGATGGTGAGAAACAGAGGGGATTAGACAGAGGGCGAGAAACAGAGGGGCTGAAACAGAGGGGCTGTTACAGAGGGGCTGAATCAGAGGGGCTGAAACAGAGAGCGCGAAAGAGAGAGACGGAAACAGAGGGGCTGAAACAGAGGGTGCGAAACAGAGGGACTGAAACAGAGGGCGAGAACCAGACGGGCAGAAACAGAGGGCGAGAAACAGAGTCGCTGAAACAGAGGGGCTGAAACAGAGAGCGCGAAACAGAGGGACTGAAACAGAGGGCGAGAAACAGAGGGGCTGAAACAGACGGCGAGAAACAGAGGGGCTGAAACAGAGGGCGTGAAACAGAGGGGCTGAAACAGAGGGCAAGAAACAGAGGGGCTGAAACTGAGTGGATGAAACAGAAGGGCTGAAACAGAGGGGCTGAAACAGAGGGCGAGAAACAGAGGGGCTGAAACAGAGGGGCTGAAACAGAGGGGCTGAATCAGAGGGGCTGATTCACAGGGGCTGAAACAGAGGGGCTGAATCAGAGGGGCTGAAACAGAGGGCGCTAAACAGAGGGACTGAAACAGAGGGCGAGAACCAGACGGGCAGAAACAGTGGGCGAGAAACAGAGGGGCTGAAACAGAGGGGCTGAAACAGAGAGCGCAAAACAGAGGGACTGAAACAGAGGGCGAGAAACAGAGGGGCTGGAACAGAGGGGCTGAAATAGAGGTGCTGAAACAGAGGGGCTGAAACAGAGGGCGAGAAACAGAGGGGCTGAAACAGAGGGCGAGAAACAGAGGGCGAGAAACAGAGAGGCTGAAACAGAGGGGCTGAAACAGAGGGGCTGAAACAAAGCGGCTGATACAGCGGGTGAGAAACAGAGGGTCTGAAACAGAGGGCGAGAAACAGAGTCGCTGAAACATGGTGAGAAACAGAGGGGCTGAAACAGAGGGGCTGAAACAGAGGGTCTGAAACAGTGGGGCTGAAACAGAGGGGCTGAAACAGAGGGCAAGAAACAGAGGGGCTGAAACAGAGGGCGAGAAACAGAGGGGCTGAAACTGAGGGCGAGAAACAGAGGGGCTGAAACAGAGGGCGAGAAACAGAGGGGCTGAAACAGAGGGGCTGAAACAGAGGGCGAGAAACAGAGAGGCTGAAACAGAGGGCGAGAAACAGAGTGGCTGAAACAGAGGGCAAGAAACAGAGGGGCTGAAACAGAGGGCTAGGAACAGAGGGGCTGAAACAGAGGGCGAGAAACAGAGGGGCAGAAACAGAGGGCGAGAAACGGAGGGGCTGAAACAGAGGGGCTGAAAGAGAGGGGCTGAAACAGAGTGCGAGAAACAGAGGAGCTGAAACAGAGGGCGAGAAACAGAAGGGCTGAAACAGAGGGCGAGAAACAGAGGGCGAGAAACAGAGGGGCTGAAACAGAGGGTGAGAACCAGAGGGGCTGAAACAGAGGGGCTGAAACAGAGGGGCTGAAACGGAGTGCGAGAAACAGAGGGGCTGAAACAGAGGGGCTGAAACAGTTGAGCTGAAACAGAGGGGCTGAAACAGAGGGCGAGAAACAGAGGGGCTGAAACAGAGGGGCTGAAACAGAGGAGCTGAAACAGAGGGCGAGAAACAGAGAGGCTGAAACAGAGTGCGAGAAACAGAGGGGCTGAAACAGAGGGCGAGAAACAGAGGGGCTGAAACAGAGGGGCTGAAACAGAGGGGCTGAAACAGAGGGCGAGAAACAGAGGGGCTGAAACAGAGGGGCTGAAACAGAGGGCGAGAAACAGAGGGGCTGAAACAGAGGGCGAGAAACAGAGTGGCTGAAACAGAGGGCAAGAATCAGAGGAGCTGAAACAGAGGGGCTGAAACAGAGGGCGAGAAACAGAGGGGCTGAAACAGAGGGCGAGAAACAGAGGGCGAGAAACAGAGAGGCTGAAACAGAGGGGCTGAAACAGAGGGGCTGAAACAATGCGGCTGATACAGAGGGTGAGAAACAGAGGGGCTGAAACAGAGGGCGAGAAACAGAGTCGCTGAAACATGGCGAGAAACAGAGGGGCTGAAACAGAGGGGCTGAAATAGAGGGGCTGAAACAGAGGGGCTGAAACAGAGGGGCTGAAACAGAGGGCAAGAAACAGAGGGGCTGAAACAGAGGGGCTGAAACAGAGGGCGAGAAACAGAGGGGCTGAAACAGAGGGCGAGAAACAGAGGGGCTGAAACAGAGGGCGAGAAACAGAGGGGCTGAAACAGAGGGGCTGAAACAGTGGGGCTGAAACAGAGGGGCTGAAACAAAGCGCGAGAAACAGAGGGGCTGAAACAGAGGGCGCGAAACAGAGGGGCTGAAACAGAGGGGCTGAAACAGAGGGGCTGAA